>NC_052053.1:59252405-59567797 GCF_903992535.2 Arvicola amphibius
GAAGCTGAAACTAATGGGCCAAGCAGTGTTTAAAAGAATACAGTTTCTGTGTAATTATTTCAGGTAAAGCTAGCCAGGTGGTGGGAAGCGGCCAGCTGCCTCCTACTACATTAGACCTTCTGAGACTCTCCTCTCCCTCTCTCCTTGGGCCTTCATGAGTCCAGGCTTTTCACTTACTGTTTCTAGAAAACCCCCAAATTACTTTGGCATCCAGTCCTGCCTTAAACTTCCCCGCAACTCTCCTTCCTGCTTCCTCACCCTCTGGCACCTCCTCTCACTCTTGCTCAGAGGCTATAAAGGCTTTAACCTCACCTAGGATGGGTCTTCTGGGCCAGCCACTTACAGACCCCCAACTCACCCTGTTTACTGATGGAAGTTCCCTTATAGATAAATCAGGAAACCACCAGGCAGTGTATGCAGTGGTTACTTCCACTAACAGAGTTGAAGTGACCCACCTGCCTTTGGGAGCCTCCTCACAAAAGGCCGAATTAATTGCCTTGACTGGGGTACTCCAAATAGCCAAGGACCAATGGACTAATATCTACACTGACTCTAAATATGCCTTTATAATAGCCCATACTCATTCTACACTCTGGAAGGAAAGGGGCTTCCTTACTACCAAAGGCACACCCATAGTTTAAGGACCCCTTATATCCAACCTCCTGGAGGCCCTCCAGCTCTGTGCAGAGGCAGCCATTATTCATTGTTGGGAACAACAGTCCTCCAAGGACCCATGGCTTTAGGCAATGTTAAAGCTGACTCAGTGGCCTGGGGGCTGGGCTCTAGCTCCTTGGATTCCATAGAACATATTTTGCTCTTCACGTCCTCCTATCAGCCCTGTTACCAACCAAAAGAGAGGGACTAGATTATAAAAGGGGGGGAGGGCACAAAAAACAAATGATGAATAGTTCTATTTAAATTCCTCAAGACCAGGCAATGCCAATCATTTCAGACATCCACCAGACCTTACACACAGGGTCCAAAGCTTTGTTCCACTTCATGGAGCCCCTTTTTGACCCCACCCATCTCTGAGACCATATTTTCTAGGTTCACACCTCCTGACAGACATATTCCCAGTCCCTATACCAGCTTCATGGACACCAACCAGGTGAAAGGTGGCAGGTTGACTTCACCCATATGCCTATTCATAAAAACTCCTTCTCTTAACACTTGTGGACACTTTTACAGGATGAATAGAAGCATTTTCAGCCTCCAGGGAAATGACAGATGTGGTGGCTTAGGTACTCCTGGACCACATCATTCCTTGGTTTGGCATCCCATGAACCATTCAGATGAACAATGGCCCAGCCTTAACTTCCAAGGTCTTGGAGCTTGTGTCAGAAGCTCTCAACATCTAGAAATTCCACACTGCCTAGCATCCACAATCCTCTGGAAAAGTAGAGAGGGTCAATGGGCTCATCAAACAACAGCTAATTAAGCATTCATTGAACTCAGGTTATCTTACCCTCCATTCTCACATTGCCCTTACCTGCCCCAGCACCACCCCACATTCCCCTAGCTGTTTTATGGCAGCACTTTCCAGTCCAAACTCCTCCACTGGTGGGGTACCAACCCTACCTCTCCCTTCTGAGGTTCCTTCTCTATTCACATGCTGACAGCCGTCTACCTGCACACACACCAGTGGACCCTAATGCCCCTAAACCTGCTCAGATCTCCCCAGGGGACAGAGTACTCTTCAAACAGTTAACTCGTAGGTCTCTTGAACCTCCATGATGAACAGGACCTCACATGGTAAGCCTCACCAGCCCCTTGGCTACCAAGCTCCTGGGACACCCATGCTGGTACCATCTCTCCAGGCTTAAGAGGGCACCTACTCAGGACACTTGGTCTGTCCAGCAGTTAGGACTTTCCACCCTCTGGTTTTCCAAGATGCCACAATACCAGTCCTGCTGGCTTTGGTAAGTTACCATTAGATCAGGCATACTGTCCCAGTGGGTGAACCAACCCCTCATGGTCCTGACTTCCTTGCTCATATTCTCCCTCGTTCGGCTCTTCAACTGGACCTTGGGAGCTCAGTCCAGTGCTCTGATGTGGGTCTCTGTCTCTATCTCCATCCGTGACCAGATGAAGGTTCTATAGTGATATTCAAGATATTCATCGGTCTGACTATGGGAGAAGGCCAGTTCAGGCACCTTCTCCTCAACTGCCCAGGGTCCTAGCTGGGGACATCCCATGGACATCTGGGAACCCCTCTAGAGCCAAGCATCTTGCCAAACCCAAAATGGCTCCCTTAATTAAGACATCTTCCCTGCTCCCAAATCTGTCCTTCCTTCATCTCATCCATCACATTTCCCCAAGCTGTCTCCATCCCTCTTCTTCTCCCTTCTCTCTCCCCCTCTCCCCTTCCCCCCACCTCATCCCAACACCCACCCCTCTGCTCCCAACTTTTGGCTGGTAATCTTGTCTGCTTCCAATTTCCAGGATGATCTATATATGTTTTTCTTTGGGTTCACCTTTTCTAGGATTGTGAACTATAGGCTCAATGTCCTTTGTTTAAGGCTAGAATCCAATAATGAGTGAGTTTATATCATATTCATATTTTTGGGTCTGAGTTATCTCACTCAGAATAGTGTTTTCTATTTCCATCCATTTGCATGCAAAATGCAAGATGTCTTTTTTTTTAACCTATGAGTAATACTCTAATGTGTAGATGTGCCACACTTTCTTTATTCATTCTTCCATTGAGGGGCATCTACGTTGTTTCCAGGTTCTGGCTATTACAAATAATGCTGCTATGAACATAGTTGAACAACTGTTTTTGTAGTATGATTGGGTATCTCTTGGGTATATTCCCAAGAGTGGTATTACTTGATTCTGAGGTAGGTTGACTCCCACATTTCTGAGAAACTGTCACACTGATTTCCACAGTGGTTTCACCAGTTTGCATTCCCACCAGTAATGAATGAGTCTTCCTCTTACTCTGCATCCTCTTCAGCATAGGTTATCATTGGTGTTTTTGACTTAGCCATTCTGACAGGTGTAAGATGGTATCTCAAAGTGTTTTGCTTTGTATTTCCCTGATAGCTAAGGAGTTGAAAGTGTCCTTAAGTATCTTTTGGCCATTTGAAATTCTTCTGTTGAGAATTCTCTGTTCAGTTCAGTACCCCATTTTTAATTTGGTTACGTAGAAATTCAATGTCTAGCATCTTGTGTTCTTTATATATTTTGGAGAGCAGACCTTTGTCTGATGTGGGGTTGGTGAAGATCTTCTCCATTCATTAGGTTGTCTTTTTGTCTTAATGAGCAGCTTCTGTAAAGCAAAGGACACTGTCTTAATGACTGTTCCTTTACAGAAGACTTTCAGTTTCAGGAGGTCCCATTTATTCATTGTTGCTCTTATGGTCTGTGCTTCTGGGGTTATATGTAGGAAGTGGTCTCCTGTACCCATTTATTGCAAGCTACTTCCTACTTTCTCGTTTTTCAGTTCAGTGTGGTCTGATTTATATTGAAGTCTTTAATCCATTTGGACTTGAGTTTTGTGCATGGTCATAGATATGAATCTATTTTCATTCTCCCACAGGTTGACATCCAGTTATGCCAGCACCATTTGTTAAAGTTGCCTTCTTTCTTCCATTGTATAATTTTAGCCTCTTTTTCAAAAATCAGGTGTTCATAGTTTTGTGGATTAATATCTGGGTCTTCTATTCAATTCCATTAGTCAACATCTCTGTTTTTATGCCTATACCAAGCTGTTTTCATTACTGTATATCTGTAATAGAGTTTAAGTCAGAGATGGTAATGCATCTGAAAGTTCCTTTATTGTATAGGATTGTTTTGGATATCCTGGGCTTTTTGTTTTTCCATATAAATTTGATTATTATTCTCTCAAGGTCTGTGAAGAATTTTGTTGTGATTTTGACAGGGATTGCATTGAATCTATAGATTGCCTTTAGTAGAATTGACATCTTTAATATGTTGATCCTATGAATCCAAGAGCATGGGAGATCCTTCCATTTTTTGGAATCTTCTTCAATTTTTTTTTCAAAGTCTTAAAGTTCTTGTAAAATAGATCTTTCACTTCCTTGGTGAATGTTACCCCAAGATACTTTACGCTATTTGAGGCTATCGTGAAAGGTGATGTTTCTCTGATTTACCTCTCTGCTTCTTTATCCTTTGTATATAGGGGGGGCTACTGATTTTTTTGAGTTGATCTTGTGTCATGCCATATCACTGAAGGTATTTATCAGCTGTAGGAGTTCTTTGGTAGAATTTTTGGGGGTCACTTATGTACACTATCATATCATCTGCAAATAATGAAAGTTTGACTTCTTCCTTTCCAATTCGAATCCCCTTGATCTACTTTTGTTGTCTTATTGATATTGCTAAAACTTCAAGCACCATATTGAAGAGATATGGAGAGAGTGTACAGCCTTGTCTTCTTCCTGATTTTAGTGGAATGCCTTTGAGTTTCTCTCCATTTAATTTGATGTTAGCTGTCGGCTTGCTGTAAATAGCTTTTATTATATTTAGGTATGAACTTTGTATCCCTAACCTCTCCAAGACCTTTATCATAAAAGGGTGTTGAATTTTGTCAAATGCTTTTTCAGCATCTAATGAAATGATCATATGTTTCTTTTCAGTTTATTTATATAATGGATTACATTGATAGATTTTCATATGATGAACCAGCAATGCATCTCTGGGATGAAGCCTACTTGATCATAATGGATGATTTTTTTGATGTGTCTTGGGATTCAGTTTGCCAGTATCTTATTGAGAATTTTTGCATCGACGTTCATGAGTGAGATTGGTCTGTAATTCTCTTTCTTGGTTGAGTCTTTGTGTGGTTTTGGTATCAGTGTATCTGTAGCTTCATAAAAAGAGTTTGGCAATGACTCTTCTGTTTCTATTATATAAAACACATTAAGAATTATATGTATTAACACTTCTTGGAAGTTCTGGTAGAATTCTGCATTAAAAACATCTGGTCCTGGGCTTTTTTTGGTTGGGAGGTTTATGGTGACAGCTTCTAATTCCTTGCAACTTATAGGTCTATTTAAATTGTTCACCTGGTCTTGTTTTAATTTTGGTATCTGGTATTTATCTAAAAAATGTCCATTTCTTTTACATTTTCCAATTTTGTGGCATACAGGCTTTTGTAGTAATACCCAATAATTCTCTGAATTCCCTCGTTGTCTGTTGTTATGTCCCCCTTTTCATTTCTGATCTTGCTAATTTGCATCTTCTCTCTCTGCCTTTTGGATACAGGTTTGTCAATCTTGTTGATTTTCTCAAAGAACCAGCTATTTGTTATATTGATTCTTTGGATTGTTTTCTGTGTTTCTATTTTGTTGATTTCAGCCCTCAGTTTGATTATTTCCAGTCTTCTACTCCTCCTAGGTGAGTCTGCTTCTTTTTTTCTAGAGCTTTCAGGTGTACTGTTAAGTATCTAATATGAGCTTTCTCTGTTTTCCTTATGTGGGCACTTAGTGCTATAAACGTTCCTCTTAGCACTGCTTTCATAGTGTCCCATAGGTTTGGGTATGTTGTTTCTTTATTTTCATTGAATTCAAGGAAGACTTTAATTTCTTTCTTTATTTCTTCCTTGACCCAGGGGTGGTTCATTAGTTGACTGTTCAGTTTCCATGAGTTTGTAGGCTTTCTAGGGGTGGAATTGTTGTTAAATTCTAACTTACTCCATGGTGATTCAATAAGACACAGGTGGCTACTCCAATTATTTTGTATCTGTGGATGTTTGCTTTGTTAGTGAATATGTGATCAGTTTTTGAGAAGGTTCCATGAGATGCTGAGAAGAAGGTATATTCTTTCCTGTTTGGGCGGAATATTCTATAGATGTCTGTTAAGTCTATTTAATTCATTACATTTGTTAGTTCTCTTATTTCTCTGTTAGGTTTCTGTCTGGTTGACCTGTCCATTGGTGAAAGGGGAGTGTTGAAATCTCCTACTATTAGTATGTGGGGCTTGATGTGTGATTTGAGTTCCAGTAATTTTTTTTTACATTATCGGGTGCTTTTATATTAGGGGCATAGATTTTCAGGATTGAGACTTCATCTTGATGAATTGTTCCTGTTATTGAGTATAAAGTTTCCTTCCCCATCTCTTCTGGTTGATTTTAATCAATTTTGTTAGACATTAGTATAGCCACACTTACTTGTTTCTTAGGTCCATTTGATTGGAAAACCTTTTTCCAACCCTTTTCTCTGAGGTAGTGTCTGTATTTGAGGTTGAGGCATGTTTCTTGTAAACAGCAGAATGTTGGATCCTGTTTTCATATTCATTCTCTTAACCTGTGCCTTTTCATAGGTGAATTGAGTCCATTGATATTAAATTTTATTAATGACCAGTGGTTGTTAACTTCAGTTATTTTTTTGTGGTAGTGTTTGTGTGTTTTCCTCCTTTGAGTCATGCTGGTAGAGGGTTGTCAGATGCCTGTGCCATTGAGGGTGTTGTTGGCTTCCTTGGGATGAGGTTTTTCTTCTAGTACTTTCTGTAAGGCTGGGTTTGTGGATATGTATTGTTTAAATCTGTTTTTGTCATGGGATATCTTGTTTTCTCCATCGATGGTGAAAAAAAGCTTTGCTGGTTATAGTAGTATGGGCTTGCATACATAGTCTCTTAGTGTCTGCAGCACATCTATCCAAGACCTTCTGGCTTTCATGGTTTCCATAAAGAAGTCAGGTGTAATTCTGACAGGTTTACCTTTATATGTTACTTAACCTTTTTCCTTTGCCCCTCTTAATATTCTTTCTTTATTCTGTATGTTTTGTGTTTTGATTATTATGATGAGGGAATTTTTTGATCCAGTATATTTGGTGTTCTGTGAGCTTCTTCTACCTTCATAGGAATATACTTCTTTAGGTTAAGAAAGTTTCCTTCTATAATTTTGTTGAATATATTTTCTGGGCCTTTGAGCTGGACTTCCTTTCCTTCTTCTACCCCTATTATTCTTGGGTTTGGTCTTTTCTTTTTTTTTTTTTTTTTTTTTTTTCTCATGGTTTATTTTTTTTTATATTTAAAAATTTCCATCTCCTTCCCTCCTCCTCCCCCCTCCCTCCCCTCCTTCTCCCCTTTCTCTCCCCTCCTTCTCCCCCTTCCCTCCCCTCCCCTCCACCCATACCTCCCCTCCCTCCCTCTCAAGGCCAAGGAGCCATCAGGGTTCCCCACTCTATGCTAAGACCAAGGTCCTCCCAACTCCCCCCAGGTCCAGGAAGGTGATCGACCAAGCTGAGAAGGCTCCCACAGAGCCCGTCCATGAAGAACAATCAGAGCCCAGAGCCATTGTCCTTTGCTTCTCAGTCAGCCCCCGCTGTTGGCCACACTCAGAGAGACGGGTTTGGTCGCATGATCCATCAGTCCCATTCCAACTGGAGTTGGTGATCTCCCATTAGTTCTGTCCCACCGTCTCCATGAGTGAACGCACCCCTCTCGTTCCTGACTTTCTCCCTCATGTTCTCGCTCCTTCTGCTCCTCATCGGGACCTTGGGAGCTCAGTCCAGTGCTCCAATGTGGGGCTCAGTCACCTTCCCCATCTGTCGCCAGCTGGAGGTTCCCTCACGGTCCTGACTTTCTTTCTCATGTTCTCTCTCCTTCTGCTCCTCATCAGGACCTTGGGAGCTCAGTCCGGTGCTCCAAGGTGGGGCTCTGTCATTTTCTTCATCTATCGTCAGGTGGAGGTTCTATGGTGATATGCAAGAAATTCATCAGTATGGCTATAGGAACTGGCCTTTTCAGGCTCCCTCTCCTCAGCTGCCCAAGGAACTAACTGGGGGCGTCTCCCTGGAAACCTGGGAACCCCTCTAGGGTCAAGTCTCTTGACAACCCTCAGGTAGCTCCTTAAATTCAGATATATGCTTCCCTGCTCTCATATCCACCCTTCCTATATCCCAAGCACCCCATTCCTCCGAGCTCCCCCCGCTCTCCCCTTCACACTTTTCTCTCCCCATCTTCCCTTGGCCCAGTCTTGCCCAACCCTCAAGTTCCCAATTTTGCCTGGCGATCGTGTCTACTTCCAATATCCAGGAGGATTACTATATCTTTTTTGGGAGTTCACCTTCTTATTATCTTCTCAAGGATCCCAAACTTATAGGCTCGATGTCCTTTAATCATGGCTAGAAACCGAATATGAGTGAGTACATCCCATGTTCATCTTTATGGGTCTGGGTTACCTCACTCAGAATAGTGTTTTCTATTTCCATCCATTTGCCTGCAAAATTCAAGATGTCATTGTTTTTTACCGCTGAGTAGTATTCTAGCATGTATATATTCCACAGTTTCTTCATCCATTCTTCCACTGAAGGGCATCTAGGCTGTCTCCAGGATCTGGCTATTACAAATAATGCTGCTATGAACATAGATGAGCATATGCTTTTGTTGTATGATTGGGCATCTCTTGGGTAGATTCCCAATAGTGGAATTGCTGGGTCCTGGGGTAGGTTGATCCCGAATTTCCTGAGAAACCGCCACACTGCTTTCCAAAGTGGTTGCACAAGTTTGCATTCCCACCAGCAATGGATGAGTGTGCCCCTTACCCCACAACCTCTCCAGCAAAGGTTATTATTGGTGTTTTGGATTTTAGCCAATCTGACAGGTGTAAGATGATATCTCAAAGTTGTTTTGATTTGCATTTCCCTAATAGCTAGGGAGGTTGAGCATGACCTTAAGTGTCTTTTGGCCATTCGAACTTCTTCTGTTGAGAATTCTCTGTTCAGTTCATCGCCCCATTTTTTAATTGGGTTAATTGGCATTTTACCGTCTAGTCTCTTGAGTTCCTTATATATTTTAGAGATCAGACCTTTGTCAGTTGCAGGGTTGGTGAAGATCTTTTCCCAGTCAGTAGGCTGCCTTTGTGTCTTAGTGACAATGTCCTTTGCTTTACAGAAGCTGCTCAACTTCAGGAGGTCCCATTTATTCAATGTTGCCCTTAAAGTCTGTGCAGCTGGGGTTATGCATAGGAAACGGTTCCCTGTGCCCATTTGTTGTAGAGTACTTCCCACTTTCTCCTCTATCAATCTCAATGTGTTCAAATTAATATTGAGGTCTTTAATCCATTTGGACTTGAGTTTTGTGCATGGTGATAGATATGGATCTACTTTCATTCTTCTACAGGTTGACATCCAGTTATGCCAACACCATTTGTTGAAGATGCCCTCTTTTTTCCATTGTGTATTTTTGGCTCCTTTATCAAAAATCAGGTGTTCATAGGTTTGTGGTTTAAGATCCGGGTCTTCTATACGATTCCATTGGTCAACTTCTCTGTTCTTATGCCAATACCAAGCCGTTTTCAATACTGTAGCTCTGTAATAGAGTTTGAAGTCAGGGATGGTAATGCCTCCAGAAGTACCTTTATTGTATAAGATTTTTTTGGCTATCCTGGGTTTCTTGTTTTTCCATATAAAGTTGATTATTGTCCTCTCAATCTCTGTGAAGAATTTTAATGGGACCTTGATTGGGATTGCATTGAATCTATAGATTGCTTTTGGTAGAATTGCCATTTTTACTATGTTGATCCTCCCAATCCACGAGCAGGGGAGATCTTTCCATTTTCTGGTATCCTCTTCAATTTCTTTCTTCAAAGACTTAAAGTTCTTGTCAAATAAATCCTTCACTTCCTTGGTTAGCGATACTCCCAGATATCTTATGCTATTTGTGGCTATTGTGAAAGGTGATACTTCTCTGATTTCCCTCTCTGCTTCCTTATCCTTTGTGTATAGGAGGGCGACTGATTTTTTGGAGTTGATCTTGTATCCTGCCACGTTACTGAAGGAGTTTATCAGCTGTAGGAGTTCTTTGGTGGAGTTTTTGGGGTCGCTTATGTATACTATCATATCATCTGCAAATAATGAAAGTTTAACTTCTTCCTTTCCAAATTGAATCCCCTTGATTCCCTTATGTTGTCTTATTGCTATTGCTAGAACTTCAAGCACTATATTGAAGAGATAAGGAGAGAGTGGACAGCCTTGTCGTGTTCCTGAATTTAGTGGGATAGCCTTGAGTTTCTCTCCGTTTAATTTGATGTTAGCTGTCGGCTTGCTGTAAATAGCTTTTATTATATTTAGGAATGACCCTTGTATCCCTAATCTCTCCAAGACCTTTATCATAAAAGGGTGCTGAACTTTGTCAAATGCTTTTTCAGCATCTAATGAGATGACCATATGGTTTTTTTCCTTCAGTTTGTTTATATGATGGATTACATTAATAGATTTTCGTATGTTGAACCAGCCCTGCATCTCTGGCATGAAGCCTACTTGATCGTAATGGATAATTTTTCTAATGTATTCTTGGATTCGGTTTGCCAGTATTTTATTGAGAATTTTTGCATCGATGTTCATGAGTGAGATTGGCCTGTAATTCTCTTTCTTGGTTGAGTCTTTGTGTGGTTTAGGTATCAGGGTAACTGTAGCTTCATAGAAGGAATTTGGCAGTGACTCTTGTGTTTCTATATTATGAAATACCTTAAGGAGTATAGGTATTAGGTCTTCTTGGAAGTTCTGGTAGAATTCCGCATTGAAACCATCTGGTCCTGGGCTCTTTTTGGTAGGGAGGTTTCTGATAACAGTTTCTAATTCTTCGCGACTAACAGGACGATTTAGAGCATTTACCTGGTCCTGGTTTAACTTTGGTATATGGTATTTATCTAAAAAACTGTCCATTTCTTTTACATTTTCCAATTTTGTGGCATACAGGCTTTTGTAGTAAGATCTAATGATTTTCTGAATTTCCTCTGTGTCTGTGGTTATGTCCCCCTTTTCATTTCTGATCTTGTTAATTTGCGTGTTCTCCCTCTGCCGTTTGATTAGTTTGGCTAAGGGTTTGTCAATCTTGTTGATTTTCTCCAAGAACCAGCTTCTTGTTTCATTGATTCTTTGGATTGTTTTCTGTGTTTCTATTTTGTTGATTTCTGCCCTCAGTTTGATTATTTCCAGTCTTCTACTTCTCCTAGGTGAGTCTGCTTCTTTTTTTTCCAGAGCTTTCAGGTGTGCTGTTAAGTCACCAATGAGTGCTTTCTCCGTTTTCTTTAAGTGGGCACTTAGTGCTATGAACTTTCCTCTTAGCACTGCTTTCATTGTGTCCCATAGGTTTGAGTATGTTGTGTCTTTGTTTTCATTAAATTCAAGAAAGACTTTAATTTCTTTCTTTATTTCTTCCTTGACCCAGGTGTGGGTCAGTAGTTGACTGTTCAGTTTCCATGAGTTTGTGGGCCTTCTGGGGGTAGCATTGTTGTTGAATTCTAATTTTAATCCATGGTGATCCGATAAGACACAGGTGGTTACTAATATTTTTTTGTATCTGTGGAAGTTTGCTTTGTTACCAAGTATATGGTCAATTTTCGAAAAGGTTCCATGAGCCGCAGAGAAGAAGGTATATTCTTTCCTATTTGGGTGGAATGTTCTATAGATGTCTGTTAAGTCCATTTGGTTCATTACCTCCATTAAGTCTTTCAATTCTCTGTTAGGTTTCTGTCTGATTGACCTGTCCATTGGTGAGAGAGGAGTGTTGAAGTCTCCAACTATTAGTGTGTGTGGTTTGATGGCTGCCTTGAGTTCTAGAAGAGTTTCTTTTACATAAGTGGGAGCTTTTATATTAGGGGCATAGATATTCAGGATTGAGACTTCATTCTGAAGGATTTTTCCTGTTATGAGTATAAAGTGTCCCTTTCCATCTCTTCTGATTGATTTTAGTTTGAAGTCAACTTTGTTGGAAATTAGTATGGCCACACCCGCTTGTTTCTTAGGGCCATTTGCTTGATAAACTTTTTCCCAACCCTTTACTCTGAGTAGGTGCCTGTCTTTGTGGTTGAGGTGTGTTTCTTGTAAACAGCAAAATGTTGGATTCTGTTTTCGTATCCAGTCTCTTAGCCTGTGCCTTTTTATAGGTGAATTGAGTCCATTGATATTAAGTGATATTAATGACCAGTGGTTGTTAACTTCAGTCATTTTTAGTAGTAGAGTTTGTGTGTTTCCCTTCTTCTAGTTGTGCTGGTGAAGGGTCGCTAGATGCCTGAGTTATTGTCGGCGTTGTTGGACTCCTTGGTTTGTGATTTTCCTTCTATTACTTTCTGCAAGGCTCGATTTGTGGCTGCGTATTGTTTAAATCTGTTTTTGTCCTGGAATATCTTGTTTTCTCCATCAATGGTGAATGCAAGCTTTGCTGGGTATAATAGTCTAGGCTTGCATCCATGTTCCCTAAGTGTCTGTAGCACATCTATCCAAGCTCTTCTGGCTTTCATGGTTTCCATTGAGAAATCAGGTGTAATTCTGATAGGTTTCCCTTTATATGTTACTTGACCTTTTTCCTTTGCAGCTCTTAATATCTGTTCTTTATTCTGTATGTTTTGTGTTTTGATTATTATATGGCGTGGGGATGCTTTCTTTTGATCCAGTCTATTTGGTGTTCTGTAGGCTTCTTGTACCTTCATAGGAACATCCTTCTTTAGGTTGGGGAAGTTTTCTTCTATAATTTTGTTGAATATGTTTTCTGGGCCTTTGAGTTGTAATTCTTCTCCTTCTTCTACCCCAATTATTCTTAGGTTTGGTCTTTTCATGGTGTCCCAGATTTCCTGAATGTTTTGTGTTGAGAATTTGTTAGATTTGTTTAGTTCTTTAATCTGTGAGTTTATTTCCTCTATAGTATCTTCAGAGTCCGAGATTCTTTCTTCCATCTCTTGTATTCGGTTGGAAATACTTGTCTCTGAAGTTTCTGTTCGTTTACTCAGAGTTTCCATTTCCAGTCGTCCCTCAGATTGTGTTTTCTTCAATACCTCCATTTCATTTATCAGGTCTTGTACTGTTTCCCTTACCTGTTTGATTGCTTTTTCTTGTTTTTCTTGTTTTTCTTGGGTATCTTTGAGAGATTTATTTATTTCGTCTACCTTTTTGTTTGTCATCTCCATTTCTTTATGGCAGTTTTTTACCTCCTGTTTAAGGTCCTCTATTATTTTTATAAAGTACTGTTTAATGTCGGTTTCTTCTATATCTTCTGGGGTAGGGTGTTCAATTCTTGTTGTTTCGGGATGTCTGGCTTGTGGTGATGTCATGTTGCCTTTCATGTTGTTGGAGGAGCTCCTGCATTGGCGCCTGCCCATCTCTTCCTTCAAAAGGAGCGCGGAGGTGTTTGGTGTCCCCAAAGAATGATGGATCCTCCTGCAGACTGTGAGGTCCCCTTGCAGGCCAAGCAGCTCTCAGACAAAGGCCTACCTTGCTCCGGGCAGTCAAATGAAGGAGGGGACCTCCCACCGGCCTGGGTGCACTCAATTCCAGGTCCCCAGAGCCCAAACAGGCTGAGCTGTGGGATTTTGTGGCCCCAAAGACGGGAGGATGAGGCAGGGGGAGGGGGGGAGGATTCTGGGTGCAAGCTGGGAAGGGACAGGAAGAGAGAGGCAGTATCCGGGGAGAATAACCCCTGCAGGAAGAGCAGGAAGTGTGCTGGTGGCAGGGGGAGTTGTGGAGAGTCTGTGGTCCCTCTCCGGGCAGCTGCCGCGGTTCGGGCACTCACTCCTCACTCACCCCAAAGAATGATGGATCCTTCTGCAGACTGTGAGGTCCCCTTGCAGGCCAAGCAGCTCTCAGACAAAGGCCTACCTTGCTCCGGGCAGTCAAATGAAGGAGGGGACCTCCCACCAGCCTGGGTGCACTCAATTCCGGGTCCCCAGAGCCCAAACAGGCTGAGCTGTGGGATTTTGTGGCCCCAAAGACGGGAGGATGAGGAAGGGGGAGGGGGGGAGGATTCTGGGTGCAAGCTAGGAAGGGACAGGGAGAGAGAGGCGGTATCCGGGGAGAATAACCCCTGCAGGAAGAGCAGGAAGTGTGCTGGTGGCAGGGGGAGTTGTGGAGAGTCGGTGGTCCCTCTCTGGGCTGCTGCCGCGGTTCGGGCACTCACTCCTCACTCTCCCCAAAGAACGATGGATCCTCCTGCTGACTGTGAGGTCCCCTTGCAGGCCAAGCAGCTCTCAGACAAAGGCCTACCTTGCTCCGGGCAGTCAAATGAAGGAGGGGTCCTCCCACCGGCCTGGGTGCACTCAATTCCAGGTCCCCAGAGCCCAAACAGGCTGAGCTGTGGGATTTTGTGGCCCCAAAGACGGGAGGATGAGGCAGGGGGAGGGGGGGAGGATTCTGGGTGCAAGCTGGGAAGGGACAGGAAGAGAGAGGCAGTATCCGGGGAGAATAACCCCTGCAGGAAGAGCAGGAACGGGTTTGGTCTTTTCATGGTGTCCCAGATCTCCTGGATGTTTTGTGTTACGAATTTGTTGGATTTGCTGTTTTTTTTTTTTTTAATCAATGTGTCTATTTCCTCTATAGTATCTTCAGAGCCTGAGATTCTTTTTTCTATCTCCTGTATTTTGTTGGTTATACTTGTCTCTGTACTTCCTGTTATTTTACCCAGATTTTCCATATCCAGCCATCCCTCTGTGTTTTCTTTATTACCTCCATTTTGGTCTTCAAGTCTTGAACTGTTTCCTTTACCTGTCTGATTACTTTTTCTTGGTTTTCCTGGGTATCCTTGAAGGATTTATTAATTTCTTCTAACTTTTGTTTGTCTTTTCCATTTTTTAAGAATTTTTCACTTCCTGTTTAAGGGTCTTCATCATTTTCATAAGGTTATGTTTAAAATCGATTACTTCTACTTCTTCTGGGTTAGGGTGTTCAAGTCTTCCTGTTGTGTGTTCACTGGATTTTGGTGTTATCATATTGCTTTTTTGGTTGCTGGAGGAATTCTTGCATTGGTACCTGCCCATCTCTTCCTTCAAATGAGGCCAGGAGAATCTTGGCATCATAGTCCAATCTTTGTGTACTTGTTAATTTTTCTTCGTCTGCCCTCTCTTACTTCCCCTCAGCACTGGAGCTGGCTCTCAGATCCCCTCTGCCCTGAAGCAGGCTGTGCTTGGGGATCTAAGGACCCTGCAGATGAAAAGGAGTTCTTGGGGGCAAGGTGGAATGGGGTAAAGAAAGCCAGCAGCCGGGAACAAGCCCTGTTGAATGGCCAGAAAAGCTTAGGGAACTGGAGGGGGCCTGAACTCAGTTCCCGGGATCTTCCTGCAAGTGGCCACTCACTCACCACTCCAGATTTCCTCAGAACAGGAGCAGGGCCTCTTGCTGGGCTCCAAGGACCTCGAGACAAAAGGGCAGGCTTGGGGAGCACGGTGGTATGGTACAAAACCCCAGCAGCAGGACCACTTACCACTGGCTCCCCAGATTCCCTGGCCGTGAATCAGGCTGAGTTGGGGGATCCAAGAATCCTGCCGATGAAAGGGAGTGCTTGAGGGCAAGATGGGATGGGATAAAGAGAGCCAGTAGCTGGGAACAAGCCCCACTGGATGGCCAAAAAAGCTTAGGACCTAAAATCTAGTTTTGTTTTGTTTTGTTTCAGTTTTAGTTTTTTGAGACAAGGTCCCATGTACTCTAGTCTGGTCTGAACTTCCTACGTGAATGAGGCTGGCACTGAACTCCTGATGTTTCTGATTTAGTCTTTCATGCTGGGATGACAAGTGAGAAATGTGAGGTTAGCAAAGACATTTAATTCTCAAGTACCACTATCAAAATGTCAATAAAATTTAACCTTTAAATGAAAAATAATTATCAACCAAAAGACTTATTCTTGTACTTACTTACACCTCTGAGTTTTGTATAGTTAAAATTTCACATCCAAAAGTACATACCTATCCTAATATCATTCTTCCAAATGCAACAATATTTCCAAAATGATTGAAAATGAAAACCATAAACTACTCATACTTTAAAGTAGTATCACTTAAAATTTTATTATTTACCAATGTTTTTCTCAAAGATTGAACTATTCTGACTCATGGTGAGGCAGTTCAGTGAACATACTAAACAGTAGGCAGAGTTCACTATGGACACCCAGAAGGAAAAAAGCCATGTTCATGTAGATGATGTCCCAAACCCAGCAATTATTTTTAATATGTGGAAACACAGCACCTCAAAAGAAGAAACTTTGCTTCAGATATGTGTGTCAAAATAAACTCAAATTATAAATGAAAAAAAATGTTCCATTTAAGTGGGAAGAAATTAAAGTTGGAAATCAAGTCTTTCTCTAAGACAACTACTGGAAAGCAGGGGGGTGGGGCAAGGCATGTCTGGCTGATATCCAGGAAAGAATTTTTTTGGTTTTCCTGAGTTTGGTTCACTTAATACATGGTACAGAGACAGCTAGGCCCATCAGTTTTCTGTCACTATAACAATATATTAAGACAACCTGAGTTAGAAACAAAAACAACCATGTTGGCTCATATTTTAGAGGATCCAACCATGATCAGGCTGACACCTTGTTTTGGGTCAGAGGCAAGTTAGCACATCTAGGCAGGAGCACATGCTGGCAAGATTATTTTCATATGAGTTAACAAGCAAATGAGAGCAAAAGGGAGATTAAGATTCTACAACCATTTGCAAGAGCACAACTCCTAATGACTAGAAGAATTCCTACTAGTACCTATTTTTGAAGTCTTTACCACATAGTCCACTGGAAACATTCAATATAAATAATGCAATCATCACTCCCTAGCGATAAGCTTTCAGGAAGGAAAGGGGTCTTCCTCTGAAGAATAGAGTACAGGATCAGCTTGCTGGTTCCTGTGGGAATACAGGCATTAGGACATGGGAGCCATTAGTTATGTGCAGTACACCACAGGTGCACAAAAGTGAAAGTAGTGAAATAAACACAGAGGAAAACCCTGAAGTTTAAGGATAAAAACAACCTAGACCAAGGTACGATCCAAGGGGGAACCTAGAATTAATGTCTGGCAGAACAAAAGACAATATTCTGAGTGTCTTCTAGGTGAAGCCATTTAATGATAGGGCAGGATTTACCAATAAAGATTGCTTTTATAGCTACATAGGAGAATATGTGAAGTGTGGGATCCTGATTTAAATAAACTTTGCTGGATATCCAGTAGTAATAAGTAAGATATTTCTTATTTTTGGCTTTTATTGCCCTTTCCTTTGTTGACTATTTAGTACCTTTTGTCCTAGGTAATGGCAACACTGCTGTCTCCCTCGGGACTCATAAACATGGCAGTAACCTGACTCCTCTCTACTGCCATTGTGACCCAGATTTGTCTTTTAAAGAATCAGCATGTTTGACTTACACAAATGTGTTGTGCATGGCAACATTATATTTTTATTGAAATTGAAAATTACTGATATTATTTTAAAAGTGTTAAAATAATAAAAATAAAGCTATATTATTAAGTTTTTGAACAAATCCACTGTTTAAATAAAGGTCAATTAGCAGATATTATTTATGACATGGGCTGATATGAACCTAAAACTTTCTTCTTAACTAAATTAAGAAATAGTTGAATTCTCAATTTTGGTACCTATTGACCTATGCTTATAACATCACAATGCCATCTAGAGATGAGTCCCACACTTTGAAAACACTGGTAAAAATCCAAACTTGATAGTCCTATAAAATCTTCTTCCAATTATTCTTTCTAATCCCATTTTCTGCTTCCCCACCTAAATTCCAGGCAAAGGACTTAAAAATTGACCACATGTTTCACCATGATGTCTACTGAGAAAGTTCTTGTGTCTTCTTCATCAGAAGGTTCTGGATGTGAAGCTGTCAGGGACATCAGCCAAGCACCTATATTTAACCTGGTCATTTCTTATTTGTTTCTTTCCTTGGTGTTACTGTAGTCTGGATTTTCTGAGCTCTCTTTTCCAGGAGGCCATTACCAAGGACTTTGTTGATCCAAAAACGAGCACTAACCTGGTCTCTAGCATAGTGTAGGTGACTTCCTCCTTGCAAGGTCTGCCCCCCCCGAATTCAAGTCCTTCAAAAATTAAGACCTTTAAAAATAAGAGCCCTGCTGCTCAGGCTCTGTGGAAGAGTGAGGGGGTGGGATTTCAGTAAGAGCTAGGTGGTTTTATAGAATCTACTCTCAAATGCTACTTTCTGCAATTTCTCACTTTCCTTAGATTCAAGACAAAAAGTTTCTATACAGACTTTAAAAAAGAATCTCTCAATCAAAAGCTTTTTTTTGCAGTGAATTTGAGGCTTCTGTGACTGTTGTCTCTAGTTTGATTCCTGGTTACTCAGGTAGCAGAGCAGAAGCAGGAGAAAAACAAACGTAAACCTAGTCCATCACTGAGGACTCTCCAGACAGAGCAAGGGAACAGAAACCAATGAAAATACAATAAGGAAAGCCACATAATGATGTTGAGCAATGTAAAGGTGGGGATAATTATTAATAAACAGGATCTATAGAGAAAATTGAATGATTTCCTAATAATTCCACGGGAAGGGTTTAACTTTTAAGAAACTATAACCATTTCATAATGTCAATTTTCCAAAATTATACAGTGGTAATTAAATTCCAGACTTGCATGGGACAATTTATTTTCCAAATATTTCCCACTGCGTTTGTCAATAGAGGTTCAAAATCCCCCATTCAAAAACATTCAATAACTACTGAATGACACAGAAAGCTGAACCCAGAGAATTATCCAGAACCCATTCTAGTTCTCCTACCATTTGTAATCCAGAACCATCTAGAAATAAAATTTGGCTAAAATTCTAGAAACTCATGGGATTTTGATAAAAGAATTATAGTATTTTTATTGCCACGATTCCACACAAAATGATACTCTCAAGAGAAAACATGCAAGCTGCTGATAATAATAATTTATTTGTTTATTTATTGGTTTTCTGAGACAGGGTTTCTTTATAGCTTTGGAGCCTGTCTTGGAACTAGCTGTTATAGACCAAGTTGACCTTGAGATCTGCCTGCCTCTACCTCCCAAGTATTGGGATTAAAGGCTTGTGCCACCACCACCTGGCCCTCTAATAATCCTTATATTACATGTGTTGATAATGTGTGATAGGACTGTGACATTTCTGTTAGCTTCCTCTTTTGCAGCATGAAAGAAAAGAGTCACATGCCCTACAAGTTTGAAAATAAAAGTTGACTTGTCAGAAGAGAATTTCTTTTCTTTCAAGTCAGTAAATCCATGGCAAAATCTTGGTGAGGATTACAAAGTGAGTCCCAGTGTATACCAGTTTCTACAAGTAGGTGAACCATAACTCTTAACACTTCAGCAAGCTCAAGAAATACAAGTTTGTACATGCATGTATGCATGCATGCATGTGTGTGTGTGTATGTGTATTGTTGTCTGTATAGTTAGATTAACAAACAAAGAAGATATGGGTGTTTTGTGTATCCTAAAACACAAATACAGTAGTGACTCAGTCTCCAACTCACTTCTTACAAAATTAGTCTTTAAATAAGATTTTTTAAAGATTAAGTACAAAAGCAACAGACTGAGATAAACAGGAAGAAATATCTAAACTATAGTAGGTGGAGCAGATTGCCCAGATCTTAGAAATATAAAGTTATGGGTTTATGGACTATTCTTTGCCCTTTACATTCATGGTTAGATGACTCAAAGTTTACTATTCAGAGATTCTAAAGTAATGGACTAATCTGACTTTTAGATGCATAGTATACATAATTTAAAGAGAAACTCAGTGTTAAGTATAGCAAAAGCAACATGATTCTACCACTGAGCTAAAGGAAGCTAAATTTGTAATCATGAAGACATCAGGTAATAAGTTTTAAGTCTCTTTAGCTCAAGCAATGCATTTAAATCTGAGTGACTCACTATCTTTTCATTCACCCCACTGTTATATATTTACAGAAATTAGTTAAAAGTCTACACGAGAAAACATTCAACTCTTAAAGCTCAAGAGAAATAAAACATGACAATAAAATCTAAAGAAGATGCCCATTTGTTGAAGAATGACAGAGAAAGACTTACAGATGCTTCACTGATTTTATTCCCAATGAAACAATGGAAGACCTGAAAATTTTGGTTTGAAGTGTGTAAGGGGAGGGGTGGGGGAAACAATAGGCTTCTCATTAAGTTGCCATTTTTTAAACATTTGTGTATATGTGTTTCTGTGAGAGTGCGCAGTATACATGTAGAAGTCAGAAAACAGCTTGTTTATGGGAGTCAATTTTTTCCTATTATCATGTGAATTCTGGGGATTGAATTGAGGTCACTGGGTTTAGTGGCAAGCATGTCACCTGCTGGATCATGTCATCAGCCTAATCCTATTTTCCAAAGCAAACTTTTCTCATATTTTCACACTTAAGAAATTCCTAAAATTGTTCCCATTATAATCTTTTGCACAAGATCATTAGGACTAGAATTCAAGGAATCAAGATAAAATAGCACTGAATATCAGTGAAGGAAGTAATTTAGGGACGTAGTAGAGGAAGAGAGAGAGAAAGAAAGGGGCAGAGAGAGAAAGAAATGGAGAGAGAGAGAGAGAGAGAGAGAGAGGTGGAGAGTTAGAGACAGAGAATGCAAAATGCACAAACTGTTAAAAGAAGAAGGACAAAGAGAAGAATAAAAGAAAACAAGAATGCAAATAACATCAGGGAAGAAAACTAAAGGCAAAGATAATAATCTAAGAGATGACTAAGAGTGTAAGAAATGGATATTCAAAAATGAAGAGAATTAAAACACAGGAATAGGCCATGGGGAGGGTGAGAAAATGTAAAACAAAAACAGTAGAGCAGAATGGGAGAAAAGTTGCTTGGGTTTAAGGAAAAGAAAGCAAAAGAGACTCGAGGTCAGCAAAGACTTTCTTAAGTAGAAAAAGCAAGTGTCTTTATTGTAAAGTGGTGAGGTAAAAGGAGCATAAGGAAACAGGAGGATGGGCAAGACAGAGCCACAGAAGCCCAGGACTGCTAGTTTCTTTGTGTGCGGGAAGTTTAGCACACATGAGTGGAGCTGGCAAATAGATAGGAAATGATTTACTGGCATCCAAAATCCTGCTATGGTGTTGTTAAGGATCTGGCATAATGGCTTCAGCCCCAGCATAAGCTACCAGTGTCCTCTCCAGTAAACTACAGCAGCTGTGTTTACATCCACCTGCAATTTGCAAGTTGTTGTAATTCCCATAAGCTGATGATAGAGGTAGGGTAAGAAAATTCTGGACAACAAAGAAAAAAGAAAAAAAACTCATTTGTTTTGTAAAAAATAAATCAATAAATTAAATCTTTTTATCTATTTACTGATAGTCTTACTGCTTCAATTTATGAAGTTTGGTGGGATATTTTGTTTCTGTTGTTTTTTGTTTTCAGACTAAGTTTATTTAACTTTAATCTCATGAAAATGAGTCTAATCCTTGAAGTAGGGCAACTCAAGTTACCACTAAAAACACCAAATAGTCAAACAAAACAAACTACTTAAAATGGTTTTTGTTTAAATATCATATAGTAAGTTTTAAATATTGATTTTAGGGAGACAAAGTATGATTGAAAGGAGATGCCTTGTTTTACTGCTTAACAAGTCAAAGGATAGCAGACAAACTTCATAGCTTGCAGCTAGAACTTGAAACCTAGATATATTTTCTGTTTTCTGATCTTTTCCTTCTTAAATATCCTCTGAGCAAACTACTCATCAATTGAAGTTTATGTCTTCAAGATCAACTGCAGTTACGAATTCATTTCTGCTTCTCCATAGGAACAAATATATTGCCATGGAAACAGGATAGCACAGTACACAGATGTTACAGAAAGGCCTATAGAAAGAATCAGGCTCCTAACAGGGTTCAATACATAGTGCAAGTATTAGCAGGACTTTCTGATGCTAACCATATTATGGCATCTTAATGGGAATTACTTAAAGAAAGATATACTGTGTCCTCATTAAAGAAAATATAAAAGTTTATCTTTCATTAAAAGAAATTACTTATTACAAAATTAGTGGTCATGATCATTTGTATTGACTAAAGAGATGTATTCAAGATTTCATTTACATTATGGGTGCTCTTGTCATACTGAGGTTGTCTTCACACCATTGTATGTGTTTTGTGATATGTGTGGTCCCCTTGGTGACAGGTGAGAACCAAGGGTCTGAAATAAGGTGAATCACCAGCATTGAGAATCACAATATGAGAGGGTAGTAAAGCTGGATTTCTGAGCCAGAAATAATTTTAGGGGTTCTAATCTAGTGGAGAAGAAAAAGCACTATACGTTCCAGGAGGTATTAGGTATGTGATCCAGAAAAAAAGAAAGAATGAACCTATTAGGTTGAAAGCACAAGTCCAACCAATGTCTTGAAAACAGAATGTCAAGTTTAATTCCAAACACTAATTAGGATTCAAGCCCTCTATTAAAGTAGTGAATATTTAGTTTAGGACACTAATTGTAACACCCAAAATAGAGGATGTCTGCAAAAGTTGGTGCCCAGCAGTGAGTTTTAAGCCACAACATCTTTGGGTGCAGTAGAGACTGCAACTTGCCAGACACATCACAGTAACTCTGGGCACTAAGTACAGGAACACATAGTTAGTTCCAAACTCCATTTAGTAGCTTGGTGGAGCTCTTAGCTTTTTTTGGATGCATTAGGACTGTTTCAGAAGGTGTTGGGAAGCAGATTGAAACAAGATTTTAGGCATTTCCATGGTGCTGAGTGTTATTCCCCTGGGGAACTACATCTCCCAGAAGGACCCTGTGCTCAGGCAAAGAGGCCATAGCATCGCTCGCCCGGGAAACTACATTTCCCAGGAGGCTCCTGTGTGCAGGCGCAGAGTACAGTATCACCGGTCAGACCCGGAAGATTGCATTTCCCAGGAGCGGACGCAGAACACATCAGCGCGTGCGCTAGTCCCCTTTAAAAGTAGAAACCGCCATTTGCTCTTTCTCTTCTCTTCTTTCCCCTTTCCCCCACTGTCGAGCACGCCCTCCCCATAATAAACCAGTCCCCACATGGGTTTCTTGTATCTCGTGTTTCCTTCCGACTCCGCAGAAAACATTTTGGTGCTGAGGACTTGTGAGATCTGCTCGCCCCAGAGCCTCCCAGGGATCCTCTCAACAATGACCCCACGTGCTCTATCTGCCTGGAAACGGCTCCACAAACAACACCAGCTTGTAATTGTGAGTGTTTCCCTTCCAGCTAGCCTAACCGCCCCTTTTAACCCGGGAATTGGCTATTGAGCTCCCAGCAAGTTCCTGGTGTTTCTAGCGTCCGGGGCGAACTCCCTGGTTGTCCCCTTCACTAGCATTCACTCCCGGCTTGTATCCTTGGCTAAGCCCATGCCTGGAACTGCACAGCCTCCCAGCCCACCTGCATCTTGAGGCCCAGGGTCTCCAGTTCTCTCTCTCTTTCTCCTTTTTCCTTCTTTTGTCGGCAGGCCACTACAGGGCGGCTTGGCCTTGGCTGCATTTTTCCTGCCCCAGGAGCCGTCCTTGTCATCGGCTTGAGGATTCAGCCAGGCATAGCACTTCACTTGTGAGCTCCGATGCCTGTTCACAAGTCCTGAGTGTTCCTCTGCATCTTGCTTTATCGGGGAGCCATCCTCAGGAGGTTTGAGGTGCCACAGTTTTTTGTGGGTGTTTTCAGGGCCTTGGCTCCTCCGGCTCCGCTTCTTCCCACCCCCCCCTTCTCATCGCAGATCACGTAGGTCTCCAGAAGCCTCTTCGGATTCATCCTCCCCATCTCCCTCCCACCCTACTCTGCCTCCTTGATCTTCCAAAGCCCCACTGTGTTCCCCTTCCTCTCATGCTGGCCGTCTTACGCTGGCACCTTCCTTCACTTCTTGGCTCATGCGTTTGTGGACCACCATGGGGCCTAATCCTGACCAAGCCAAGCCTGCTGCCATCCTGCCGCTGAGAGAGATGGCTGGATTGGTTAGGGTTCACGTTCCATTCTCCCTGTCTGAACTTTCCCATATAGCCAAATTGCTTGAGTCCTATACGTCTAATCCTACCACTTTCATAAAAGAATTTCAGTATATTACTTAATCCTATAATCTAACTTTCTATGATACTTTATGATTCTGTCTAATAACTTACTTCCCAAGGAGCGCAGGTGCGTTTGGGAGCAGGCCAGACAACACATGGACAAAGTTCACCAAACTCTAGCCTCCCACCCTCCTGGGTCAGAGGCAGTCCCAGACCAAAAACCACACTGGAATTATAACACTCCAGGTGGTATCTTGGCCAGAGACCGATTTTTAACTTGTTTCCTAACAGGCCTCCATAAGGCTGCCCTCAAGCCAGTAAATTATTCTAAACTCTCAGAGATTATTCAGGATACGAAGGAGGATCCTTCTGCATTTTTGGAACATCTCACAAAAGCTCTGTTGCAGTTCATGAACCTGGACCAGAATCCCCCAAGGGCAGACAGCTACTAATGACTTACTTTTTAAATCAATGTTATTCAGACATCAAGGCCAAGCTCAGGCATTTGGAGAAAGGCCCCTTAACCCTGCAGGCAGAAGTCCTGGAAACAGCTTTTAAAGAGTATCATGCAAGAAATAACAAGGCCCACAATCACTGCCACGTGGTAGCGGTGGCTGCTTAACCGACCGAGGTGACAGGCTACCCGTCCCGTCCTGTTCATGCTGATCCCCCACCTCCCGGAGTGTGTGAACCACTGGGTGCATGCTTCAAATATGGTAAGACAGTTCACTGGGCCTGCAGATGCCCTAACCCTCATCGCAATCCCAGGGGACCTTACCAAAGGTGTCACAGGGAAGGTCACGGGTCTGTAGATTGTCATCGTATGCTCAGTGACACGGAGGCATTGGACCCAGAGAATTCCCAAGTTGACCTATTGGGGTTGGCCCTGGATTACTGAAGGTGCCCGAGTTCCATCCTGATTGCCACTGTCATCTGCAATCAGGAGCCACAGGTACTTCTCACTGTGTCAGGACAGCTCATCTCATTCCTCTTGGATACGTATTTGTTTCTGAGGGAATTTTGGGGGCCAACCTCTCCTTCAAATTCCCCTATTGTTGTGGTAGGGGAACAGCCTTATTTACCTCAATGGACTCCACCACTCAATCATGTGTTTAGAGGTATTTTTCTCACTCATTCATTTTTAGTCATGTCAACTTGCCCAGTACCCCTTATGGGGAGGGACCTTTTAACTAAGATGGGAGCCTCCATTTCTTTCGCTCCCCCCATTCGCTTTATTCCAGATTTGTCGGTGACACAGCTGCTTCTTCTTCTGACCCCCAACCTTCTGACACTAATGTGTTTTTTCCTCTTCCAGCCTCCCAGGTGGATCCTCTGGTATGGGACACCCAGAATCCCTCCGTCGCTAAACACCATTCCCCCATTGTTGTTCAGTTACAAAACCCCACTAAGTATATTACTCAAGCTCAGTACCCCCTCTCTTCCCAGAGCCTCAGAGGACTTAAATCTATTATCTCTGACCTTTAGAGAAAAAGGCTGCTCCGCACCACCTCCTCCTCCTTTAATACCCCTATACTGGCTGTTAAAAAATCTAATGGGACTCATCGTCTGGTTCAGGACCTCCAGCTCATTAACTCTGCTGTTGTTCCTCTTCATCCAGTTGTCCCTAATCCCCTCACCCTTCTGTCTAATATTCCTCCAGGAACTTCTCACTTCTCAGTTCTAGACTTCAAGGATGCTTTTTTCTCCATTCCCCTGAGCCCTCAATCTCAAAACATGCAGATCACCTGGACTGTCCTTCCCCAGGGATTCTGGGACAGCCCATACCTCTTTGGCCAGGCTTTGGCCTCTGATCTGCTCTCACTGTCTCTCCATAAATCAAAACTAATTCAATATATAGACAACATTTTCCTATGCAGCCCGTCTTTGGAGATCAGTAAGACAGACACCACCACCCTATTAAATTTCCTATCCAAAAGGGGCTATAGAGTCTCATCTTCTAAGGCCCAATTGTCCATCACTCAGGTAACATATTTGGGATTAACAATAACCTCAACCCAAAAGGCTATCGCTCTAGACAGAAAAAACTAACTCAATTTCTTGCAGTTCCTTCCACCAAAGAAGAGGTCTTATCATTCCTAGGAGTGGCCTGTTTCCTGCGTTCCTGGATCCCCTCCTTTTCTCTCCTTGCCCATCCCCTATACGAAGCAGCTCTCAGCTCTCTGTATGAACCCCTTCTCCATCCCATTACCAAACCTTTCCAGAGACTCCACCAGGCCCTTATCCAGGCTCCAGCTCTTCATCTTCAGGATTTAACTCATCCTTTTTCTCCTTATGTAGCAGAGAAGGAGGGATATGCCCTTGGGGTCTTGGAACACCAATTGGGACCTTCTTTTGTGCCCGTAGCATACCTGTCAAAGAAGATGGACCTCACCACTCAGGGCTAGGCACCCTGCATATGTGCTTTGGTGGCTGCTGAGCTTCTTATTCATGAGTCAAAGAAACTAACTCATAAGCACCATCAGTAATGTAGCAAAATACAAGATTAATTCAAAAACATCAGTAGCTCTCCCTTACACAGATAATAAATGGACTGAGAAAGAAATCAGAAAAATATCACTATTCACAATAGCCACAAATAACAAAATATCTTTGAGTAACTCTAAATAAACAAGTAGAAGACCTGTATGACAAGAACTTTAACTATCTGAAGAAAGAAATTTAAGAAGACAAAAGAAAATGCAAAGCTCTCCCATGCCTTAGGGTAGGTAGAATTTACATAGTAAAAACGGCAATCTTGCCAATAGCTATCTCTAAATTAAATGCAATGTCTACCAAAATCTCAGCAAAATTCTTCTCAGACCTCAAAAGAACAATACTCAACTTCATATGGAAAAAATAAAAAAAAAAACCCAGGATAGCCAAAACAATCCTATATAATAAAAGAACTTTTACAAGCATAATAATCCTTGACTTTAAAGTTTATTACAGAGCTACAGTATGGAAAACAGCTTGGTATTTGCATAAAAACAGACAGCAGGACTAATGGAATTAAATCAAAGACCCAGATATTAATCCATACACCTATGAGCACCTGATTTTGACAAAAAAGAAAAAAGTATAAAATGGCAAAAGAAAGCATATTTAACAAATGGTGCTGGCATAACTGGATATTAAGATGTAGAAGAATGAATTTAGGTCCATATCTATTGCCATGCACAAAACTCAAGTCCAAATGAATTAACATAAAACCAACCACACAGAACCTCATAGGAGAGTGGTAAGTACACTTGAATGCATTGGCACAGGAGATCACTTCCTAAATATAACCTCAGTAGCACAGACACTGAGAAAAACAATTAATAAATAGGACCTTCTGAAACAGAAGCTTCTGTGAAGCAAAGGACCCAGTAAACAAAACAAAATGGCAGCCTACAGAATGGAAAAAGATCTTCACCAACCTCACATCAGACAAAGAACAGATCTTCAAATTATTCAAAGAACTCATGAAATTGGTCATCAAAATAACAAATAATTCAATTAAAAATGAGGTACAGACCTAAACTTTCACCTGAGGAATTTAAAATGGCTGAAAGACACTTTAAAAAATGTTCAATATCCTTAGTCATCAGAGAAATGCAAATCAAAACAACTCTGAGATTCCATTTTACACACCTGTAAGAATGGCCAAGATCAAAAACAGTGATGACAACTTATGCTGGAGAGGATGTGAGATAAAAGGGAACACTCCTACATTGCTGGTGCAAGTGCAAGCTGGTACAACCCCTTTGTATATCAGTATGGTGATTTCTCAGAAAATTAGGAAACAACCTTCCTCAAGACCCAGTAATACCACTTTTGGATATATAACCAAAAGATTCAATCATACCACAAGAACATGCACTTAACTATGTTCACAACAGCATTATTTGTTATAGCCAGAACCTGGAAACAACCTAAATGCCCCTCAGCTAAAAAATCTATAAGGAAACACGGTACATTTAAACAATGGAGTAGTACACAGTGGAAAATAATAATGACATCTTGAAATTTGCAGGCAAATGGATGGATCTAGAAAACATCATATTGAGTGAGGTAACCCAAACCCAGAAAGACAAATATCATATGTACTCACTGGTAAGTGGTTTTTAGACACAAAGGAAAGTAAAATCATCCTTCAGTTCACAATCCCAGAGAACCTAAACAACAAAGAGGACCCTACGAAAGACATACATGGATTTAATCTAGATGGAAAGTAGATAAAGACAAGATTTCCTGAGGAAACTGGAAGCATGGGGACCTTGGGATAGGGTAGAAGGGGAGAGGAGAGAAAGGGAGGGGAGTAGAGTAAAACATACAGCTCAATAAAATCAATTTAAAAGCAAAACAAGAAATATATGAAACTGGAAAGAATAACAGGAAGATGGGAGAATTAGAGGGATAAAATGGAGGTAAACATAACCAAAACACAGTGTGTTCATGAAATTCTCAAAAAATATTAAGTGACAATTATTTCTTCAATAGTAAGTAGAAAACAACATAAATGTTATATATGATAACAGAAATTTTGAAATTAGTTATAATTACTTCAAAGCTAAGATGAAAAATACAGATGAGAAAGATGGTTACATAGAAGCTCCCAGGATTCATCTAATTCTCTTCACAGAGTCATAACAAGAAAGCTTTCTATTGAGGTGTGTGATCACAGTAGAATACTAGAAATCAAAACTACAGAAATGAAAACGCTATAAAATCCAGAGACCTGAGACAGCTAGACAAAACATCTAAGCACCTACTACCCCGACTCCACAGCCAAGAAAAAAGGATTCATCCATCCTAAAGGGTAAGTGTAAAAGAGAGAATGTAGGAAGGACTGCTCATTTGTTGCCTGGCTGCCTAGACATGAATAATCACACAGAAACTGAATTAATCAAAACACAGCTTGGCTTAGGCTTCTTATCAACTAATTCTTACATTTTAAATTAACCCATTTCTTTTAATCTATGCATTGCCATGAGACTTGTGGTTTACCATCAAGGTTCTGGGGTGTCTGTCTCCTTTGGCAGCTACATGACATTTCTTCAACTCTGCCTACTCTTTTTCTACATCTCTGTTTGGATTTTCTACCTGGCTTTACTCTGTTAAGCCATTGGCTGAAATCAGTTTCTTTATTAACCAATGGCAATAAAATATGCTCACAGCATACAGAAGGTAATCCCACAACAACAAAACCTCAGTAAACTCAGTCCTGATATTAGAAATACTATGCTGGAAGTTTTGTAGTCTTCAGAGGCCTATAACATAAATAAATAAAAAGTCTGACATCTGCACTAAAGTCTGTCTTTGAGAAAGGAATTCATTACAACTCATGGTATTTTCAGAAACCAGGGGTTATTTTGAAATGGGTACTGATTTTCTAAATTTAGACTAGTAGGATAATCAAAACCCATGCACATTGCCATCCTATGCACTCCCCAAACTCTGCCACACTGGCTGCTACATCAGGAGTCAAACATGGCCTAACAGAGTGAGTTTGGCACTACCTATTGAGAATGTTACACTATTGAGCAAGAACATTGCACTGCAAAAAGAAATAGCACCATTCTTAAGAAATATGGGAAAGATGAGGAGCCTGTTCTTGGAGAACAAGATTGTGTCGAGTTATATGTGGGCTCCTGCTGGTACCAGGGCTGAACTTAGTGATGGATGGATATTTGTTGGAAAAATATTGGATTACTTCATTTTCTTCATTAATCTGGAAGTAAAAAGAATGTTAATCATTTCTAATATACACAGCTACTAATATGGATTCATAGAGCATGCAACTGAGCACAGCACAGTAATTGAGAGTGATGGTTGGTTGAACAACTTGAATACAGAGACTTAGAAGCGGGAAAACACCACTGTCAGAGACTAAGCTGAACACCAATGTGTCAAAGACAGATTTTAATGGGAAATTTTTCCAGACAATGTCTTTCTATGTAGCAGGCCTCAAATTCACTATCCTGCCTCAGTCTCCTATATACCATACCTGATGCCCAGTAGTAACATACTTATATAATAGCAGAAATTGCCATAAAAATGAGAGAGTTCAGTGTGAGCTGGCATGAACTTGGGTTTGCACTAAGTTGCCTAGTATTTTACATGGAAGGAAGGTTGGAGACTTGGTCTAAATGGTAGCAGAACTGATTACAGATTAGAAAACTTAAATGGAAAATTACTATAGAACAACACCTAATGGTGATGCTTCAAACAACTACATAATATATACACACACATTTATATATATGCATGTATAATGATATTAAGAACAATAAGGAGGTAAGTATTAGTATTGGTCACCAAAAACTCAGAATACTTATTTTTTATCATAATTCCTTATTGATTTTGGGAATTTCACATCATGCATTCCAATCCCATTCACCCCCTAATTCCTGCATATCTACTCATCAGCTCTACAGCATGTTCCCCAAAAGACTCCCCAGATTAACTTTAAAAACCACCTCACTCCACCATCTTTACAACACGTCTTCTTTCATTCTTGTGGCACCATGAGCTGTGGTGTGTAACACAGTATAACCTTTTTGTGCAATCATCCCCACCTAAAAATATTTATTGTGATGAGTCATTGGTGTGGTTCAAGGACTTGGCACACCATCATTACTGGAACCTCATCAAAACCCCTCTTGGATGTCCTACTCCTACCTGGAGTCATGGATATCCTAGAACTATTGATCTTCAAGACCAGTCCCTTCATGCAATCAAGTAGGTCATGGATAGGGTAGATGTTAGGATGGGTCAACTCAAGGCCCACTATGTGGATTTGGGTGATAACTGAGCTGGTTGGTCTGGGCCACTGGGCCCCCACAGGTGAGCAGCACAGTCAGATCAAAATACCTCTTTTATTTTTAAATATATTCTATCTTTTCCCTTTTGTCCAAGACTGTAAGGGTTTGTTTACTTTTGTTTTTAATATAACCAGTGTATATTCATAGTGATTCTTAATAAGGACATTATATACATATGCATGTACATCATCTAATTTGACCATATTCACACAATTCTCCTTCTCCTGCCCCCACAGCCCCCATTCCTGCTCGTTCTTTTCTTTCCCCAAAACTTCCTCTGTTGCCTAATTGTATATTTGCTTTGCACTTAAATGAATTAGGTTTAAAAGGGCCCTTCTAATATGGCCACTTTCAAATAGTTCATAAATTCCCATAAAAGCACACTAGAGAATTCATAACCATAGCTCTTGGTCGCCACCTAAAGGTTTCTTCTTTTTGTTTTATTTAATATGAGACCTACTGTGCATTTGTTTTCACATAAAATTGTAGAGGATATCATCACAGGTTTCCATACAAGTATGGGTTAAAGAGCTGTATTTTAGTAGCATTATTTGCTTTTATGAATTGAAGAACATATATAGTGATTTGCGGCGGTGGGCTGCTTTCCGCCACCCAGCTCTCGGCTGCCTGGCTAGCTTATGCCCCGAAATAATAACACAAATTGTATTCATTTAAACACTGCCTGGCCCATTAGTTTCAGCCTCTTACTCACATCTTGACTAACCCATATCTAATAATCTGTGTAGCACCACAAAGTGGTGTCTTACCTGGAAGATTCTAGCATATGTATGAATAAAATAACTCCAGTTTCTTTATTAACCAATGAAATCAACTCAAACAGAAGACCCTCCCACATCAAACATAAGTAACTGGAGTTATTTTATTCATTACTAAGTGAATAAAATATTATTCAATTTAGTCATTATTAAAAGTAAATAGAAACTAGTCATTAGTGTGGTTTGAGAGTTTCCCAATTATATCATGTATCATTTCTTCTCATGAACACTCTTTGGGAAGACAAAGCCATTTAAATCATGGTCTATAGAAGCAAGAACATTGCATGAGTAACTAACATAGAAATCAGCTTTTGGTCTTTCATACTGCACATTAAAATCACCATGAATTGGACACCACTGAAGAACTCTAGAAAAAGTGAGCAAAAGTGAACATTTCTCATTTCCAGTTTCCTAAGGTAAAGTCACTTAAGCTCTTATCATAGTCATCAAAAAACCCACCCATTTCATACACAGTGTTAGTAACAAGTATAATCTCCTAATTGTGCTCAAGATTAAATGAAATATTAAAATATCATTGCTTGCTCCATATCCCATTTTCATGTCCTTTATTCAACTCCTAAGAAATACTTGGCTTGTCAAGTATCTCCAACCCACTACTAACATTCTTAAAAAGGTTACAATTATTTAGAGAGGACAGTTAGAGGTATCTGGTATACTATAATGAAAGTGGGATAGGAACTTTTAAATTTTTATTTCAAAATTCACACAGCTATATCATCTATAAATCACTTAGTATACATATGTTGTTGGTAAGCAAACTTGCAATTATATAGTCTACTCTTTTAGCTCATTTTATTTCTAGAATACCATGAATAGGTACCTACCATCCACCACTGTCATAATTTTTTAAAAAATGAGTCTTTATGTTCAGAGAGAACTTGTGAAGGAAATAGAAAGTAAATCAGCAAAATACATAATCATGTGGTTCAAAGTTGCTCAAGTGTAATGTGATAAAAAAAATTATGTTTGACTGCCTCTCTCTCCCTGTCCCTTCCCAGCTTGCACCCAGAATCCTCCCCCCCTCCCCCTGCCTCATCCTCCCGTTTTTGGGGCCACAAAATCCCACAGCTCAGCCTGTTTGGGCTCTGGGGACCTGGAATTGAGTGCACCCAGGCCGGTGGGAGGTCCCCTCCTTCATTTGACTGCCCGGAGCAAGGTAGGCCTTTGTCTGAGAGCTGCTTGGCCTGCAAGGGGACCTGAAAATCTGCAGGAGGATCCATCGTTCTTTGGGCTCTGCCTGTTTGGGCTCTGGGGACCTGGAATTGAGTGCTCCCAGGCCGGTGGGAGGTCCCCTCCTTCATTTGACTGCCCGGAGCAAGGTAGGCCTTTGTCTGAAAGCTGCTTGGCCTGCAAGGGGACCTGAAAGTCTGCAGGAGGATCCATCGTTCTTTGGGGTGAGTGAGGAGTGAGTGCCCAAACCGCGGCAGCTGCCCGGTGAGGGACCACCGACTCTCCACAACTCCCCCTGCCACCAGCACACTTCCTGCTCTTCCTGCAGGGGTTATTCTCCCCGGATACTGCCTCTCTCTTCCTGTCCCTTCCCAGCTCGCACCCAGAATCCTCCCCCCCTCCCCCTGCCTCATCCTCCCGTCTTTGGGGCCACAAAATCCCACAGCTCAGCCTGTTTGGGCTCTGGGGACCTGGAATTGAGTGCACCCATGCCGGTGGGAGGTCCCCTCCTTCATTTGACTGCCCGGAGCAAGGTAGGCCTTTGTCCGAGAGCTGCTTGGCCTGCAAGGGGACCTGAAAATCTGCAGGAGGATCCATCGTTCTTTGGGGTGAGTGAGGAGTGAGTGCCCGAACCGCGGCAGCTGCCCGGAGAGGGACCACCGACTCTCCACAACCCCCCCTGCCACCAGCACACTTCCTGCTCTTCCTGCAGGGGTTATTCTCCCCGGATACTGCCTCTCTCTCCCTGTCCCTTCCCAGCTTGCACCCAGAATCCTCCCCCCCTCCCCGTTCCTCATCCTCCCGTCTTTGGGGCCACAAAATCCCACAGCTCAGCCTGTTTGGGCTCTGGGGACCTAGAATTGAGTGCTCCCAGGCCGGTGGGAGGTCCCCTCCTTCATTTGACTGCCCGGAGCAAGGTAGGCCTTTGTCCGAGAGCTGCTTGGCCTGCAAGGGGACCTGAAAGTCTGCAGGAGGATCCATCGTTCTTTGGGGTGAGTGAGGAGTGAGTGCCCGAACCGCGGCAGCTGCCCGGTGAGGGACCACCGACTCTCCACAACTCCCCCTGCCACCAGCACACTTCCTGCTCTTCCTGCAGGGGTTATTCTCCCCGGATACTGCCTCTCTCTTCCTGTCCCTTCCCAGCTCGCACCCAGAATCCTCCCCCCCTCCCCCTGCCTCATCCTCCCGTCTTTGGGGCCACAAAATCCCACAGCTCAGCCTGTTTGGGCTCTGGGGACCTGGAATTGAGTGCACCCAGGCCGGGGGGAGGTCCCCTCCTTCATTTGACTGCCCGGAGCAAGGTAGGCCTTTGTCCGAGAGCTATTTGGCCTGCAAGGGGACCTGAAAATCTGCAGGAGGATCCATCGTTCTTTGGGGTGAGTGAGGAGTGAGTGCCCGAACCGCGGCAGCTGCCCGGAGAGGGACCACCGACTCTCCACAACCCCCCCTGCCACCAGCACACTTCCTGCTCTTCCTGCAGGGGTTATTCTCCCCGGATACTGCCTCTCTCTCCCTGTCCCTTCCCAGCTTGCACCCAGAATCCTCCCCCCCTCCCCCTGCCTCATCCTCCCGTCTTTGGGGCACAAAATCCCACAGCTCAGCCTGTTTGGGCTCTGGGGACCTGGAATTGAGTGCACCCAGGCCGGTGGGAGGTCCCCTCCTTCATTTGACTGCCCGGAGCAAGGTAGGCCTTTGTCTGAGAGCTGCTTGGCCTGCAAGGGGACCTGAAAGTCTGCAGGAGGATCCATCGTTCTTTGGGGTGAGTGAGGAGTGAGTGCCCGAACCGCGGCAGCTGCCCGGTGAGGGACCACCGACTCTCCACAACTCCCCCTGCCACCAGCACACTTCCTGCTCTTCCTGCAGGGGTTATTCTCCCCGGATACTGCCTCTCTCTTCCTGTCCCTTCCCAGCTCGCACCCAGAATCCTCCCCCCCTCCCCCTGCCTCATCCTCCCATCTTTGGGGCCACAAAATCCCACAGCTCAGCCTGTTTGGGCTCTGGGGACCTGGAATTGAGTGCACCCAGGCCGGTGGGAGGTCCCCTCCTTCATTTGACTGCCCGGAGCAAGGTAGGCCTTTGTCCGAGAGCTGCTTGGCCTGCAAGGGGACCTGAAAATCTGCAGGAGGATCCATCGTTCTTTGGGGTGAGTGAGGAGTGAGTGCCCGAACCGCGGCAGCTGCCCGGAGAGGGACCACCGACTCTCCACAACCCCCCCTGCCACCAGCACACTTCCTGCTCTTCCTGCAGGGGTTATTCTCCCCGGATACTGCCTCTCTCTCCCTGTCCCTTCCCAGCTTGCACCCAGAATCCTCCCCCCCTCCCCCTTCCTCATCCTCCCGTCTTTGGGGCCACAAAATCCCACAGCTCAGCCTGTTTGGGCTCTGGGGACCTGGAATTGAGTGCACCCAGGCCGGTGGGAGGTCCCCTCCTTCATTTGACTGCCCGGAGCAAGGTAGGCCTTTGTCTGAGAGCTGCTTGGCCTGCAAGGGGACCTGACAGTCTGCAGGAGGATCCATCGTTCTTTGGGGAAGAGATGGGCAGGCGCCAATGCAGGAGCTCCTCCAACAACATGAAAGGCAACATGACATCACCACAAGCCAGACATCCCGAAACAACAAGAATTGAACACCCTACCCCAGAAGATATAGAAGAAACCGACATTAAACAGTACTTTATGAAAATAATAGAGGACCTTAAACAGGAGGTAAAAAACTGCCATAAAGAAATGGAGATGACAAACAAAAAGGTAGACGAAATAAATAAATCTCTCAAAGATACCCAAGAAAAACAAGAAAAACAAGAAAAAGCAATCAAACAGGTAAGGGAAACAGTACAAGACCTGATAAATGAAATGGAGGTATTGAAGAAAACACAATCTGAGGGACGACTGGAAATGGAAACTCTGAGTAAACGAACAGAAACTTCAGAGACAAGTATTTCCAACCGAATACAAGAGATGGAAGAAAGAATCTCGGACTCTGAAGATACTATAGAGGAAATAAACTCACAGATTAAAGAACTAAACAAATCTAACAAATTCTCAACACAAAACATTCAGGAAATCTGGGACACCATGAAAAGACCAAACCTAAGAATAATTGGGGTAGAAGAAGGAGAAGAATTACAACTCAAAGGCCCAGAAAACATATTCAACAAAATTATAGAAGAAAACTTCCCCAACCTAAAGAAGGATGTTCCTATGAAGGTACAAGAAGCCTACAGAACACCAAATAGACTGGATCAAAAGAAAGCATCCCCACGCCATATAATAATCAAAACACAAAACATACAGAATAAAGAACAGATATTAAGAGCTGCAAAGGAAAAAGGTCAAGTAACATATAAAGGGAAACCTATCAGAATTACACCTGATTTCTCAATGGAAACCATGAAAGCCAGAAGAGCTTGGATAGATGTGCTACAGACACTTAGGGAACATGGATGCAAGCCTAGACTATTATACCCAGCAAAGCTTGCATTCACCATTGATGGAGAAAACAAGATATTCCAGGACAAAAACAGATTTAAACAATACGCAGCCACAAATCGAGCCTTGCAGAAAGTAATAGAAGGAAAATCACAAACCAAGGAGTCCAACAACGCCGACAATAACTCAGGCATCTAGCGACCCTTCACCAGCACAACTAGAAGAAGGGAAACACACAAACTCTACTACTAAAAATGACTGAAGTTAACAACCACTGGTCATTAATATCACTTAATATCAATGGACTCAATTCACCTATAAAAAGGCACAGGCTAAGAGACTGGATACGAAAACAGAATCCAACATTTTGCTGTTTACAAGAAACACACCTCAACCACAAAGACAGGCACCTACTCAGAGTAAAGGGTTGGGAAAAGGTTTATCAAGCAAATGGCCCTAAGAAACAAGCGGGTGTGGCCATACTAATTTCCAACAAAGTTGACTTCAAACTAAAATCAATCAGAAGAGATGGAAAGGGACACTTTATACTCATAACAGGAAAAATCCTTCAGAATGAAGTCTCAATCCTGAATATCTATGCCCCTAATATAAAAGCTCCCACTTATGTAAAAGAAACACTTCTAGAACTCAAGGCAGCCATCAAACCACACACACTAATAGTTGGAGACTTCAACACTCCTCTCTCACCAATGGACAGGTCAATCAGACAGAAACCTAACAGAGAATTGAAAGACTTAATGGAGGTAATGAACCAAATGGACTTAACAGACATCTATAGAACATTCCACCCAAATAGGAAAGAATATACCTTCTTCTCTGCGGCTCATGGAACCTTTTCGAAAATTGACCATATACTTGGTAACAAAGCAAACTTCCACAGATACAAAAAAATATTAGTAACCACCTGTGTCTTATCGGATCACCATGGATTAAAATTAGAATTCAACAACAATGCTACCCCCAGAAGGCCCACAAACTCATGGAAACTGAGCAGTCAACTACTGACCCACACCTGGGTCAAGGAAGAAATAAAGAAAGAAATTAAAGTCTTTCTTGAATTTAATGAAAACAAAGACACAACATACTCAAACCTATGGGACACAATGAAAGCAGTGCTAAGAGGAAAGTTCATAGCACTAAGTGCCCACTTAAAGAAAACGGAGAAAGCACTCATTGGTGACTTAACAGCACACCTGAAAGCTCTGGAAAAAAAAGAAGCAGACTCACCTAGGAGAAGTAGAAGACTGGAAATAATCAAACTGAGGGCAGAAATCAACAAAATAGAAACACAGAAAACAATCCAAAGAATCAATGAAACAAGAAGCTGGTTCTTGGAGAAAATCAACAAGATTGACAAACCCTTAGCCAATCTAATCAAACGGCAGAGGGAGAACACGCAAATTAACAAGATCAGAAATGAAAAGGGGGACATAACCACAGACACAGAGGAAATTCAGAAAATCATTAGATCTTACTACAAAAGCCTGTATGCCACAAAATTGGAAAATGTAAAAGAAATGGACAGTTTTTTAGATAAATACCATATACCAAAGTTAAACCAGGACCAGGTAAATGCTCTAAATCGTCCTGTTAGTCGCGAAGAATTAGAAACTGTTATCAGAAACCTCCCTACCAAAAAGAGCCCAGGACCAGATGGTTTCAATGCGGAATTCTACCAGAACTTCCAAGAAGACCTAATACCTATACTCCTTAAGGTATTTCATAATATAGAAACACAAGAGTCACTGCCAAATTCCTTCTATGAAGCTACAGTTACCCTGATACCTAAACCACACAAAGACTCAACCAAGAAAGAGAATTACAGGCCAATCTCACTCATGAACATGGACGCAAAAATTCTCAATAAAATACTGGCAAACCGAATCCAAGAACACATTAGAAAAATTATCCATTACGATCAAGTAGGCTTCATCCCAGAGATGCAGGGCTGGTTCAACATACGAAAATCTATTAATGTAATCCATCATATAAACAAACTGAAGGAAAAAAACCATATGGTCATCTCATTAGATGCTGAAAAAGCATTTGACAAAATTCAGCACCCTTTTATGATAAAGGTCTTGGAGAGATTAGGGATACAAGGGTCATTCCTAAATATAATAAAAGCTATTTACAGCAAACCGACAGCTAACATCAAATTAAACGGAGAGAAACTCAAGGCTATCCCACTAAATTCAGGAACACGACAAGGCTGTCCACTCTCTCCTTATCTCTTCAATATAGTGCTTGAAGTTCTAGCAATAGCAATAAGACAACATAAGGGAATCAAGGGGATCCAATTTGGAAAGGAAGAAGTTAAACTTTCATTATTTGCAGATGATATGATAGTATACATAAGCGACCCCAAAAACTCCACCAAAGAACTCCTACATCTGATAAACTCCTTCAGTAACGTGGCAGGATACAAGATCAACTCCAAAAAATCAGTCGCCCTCCTATACACAAAGGATAAGGAAGCAGAGAGGGAAATCAGAGAAGTATCACCTTTCACAATAGCCACAAATAGCATAAGATATCTGGGAATATCGCTAACCAAGGAAGTGAAGGATTTATATGACAAGAACTTTAAGTCTTTGAAGAAAGAAATTGAAGAGGATACCAGAAAATGGAAGGATCTCCCCTGCTCGTGGATTGGGAGGATCAACATAGTAAAAATGGCAATTCTACCAAAAGCAATCTATAGATTCAATGCAATCCCAATCAAGGTCCCATTAAAATTCTTCACAGAGATTGAGAAGACAATAATCAACTTTATATGGAAAAACAAGAAACCCAGGATAGCCAAAAAAATCTTATACAATAAAGGTACTTCTGGAGGCATTACCATCCCTGACTTCAAACTCTATTACAGAGCTACAGTATTGAAAACGGCTTGGTATTGGCATAAGAACAGAGAAGTTGACCAATGGAATCGTATAGAAGACCCGGATCTTAAACCACAAACCTATGAACACCTGATTTTTGATAAAGGAGCCAAAAGTACACAATGGAAAAAAGAGGGCATCTTCAACAAATGGTGCTGGCATAACTGGATGTCAACCTGTAGAAGAATGAAAGTAGATCCATATCTATCACCATGCACAAAACTCAAGTCCAAATGGATTAAAAACCTCAATATTAATTTGAACACATTGAGATTGATAGAGGAGAAAGTGGGAAGTACTCTACAACAAATGGGCACAGGGAACCGTTTCCTATGCATAACCCCAGCTGCACAGACTTTAAGGGCAACATTGAATAAATGGGACCTCCTGAAGTTGAGCAGCTTCTGTAAAGCAAAGGACATTGTCACTAAGACACAAAGGCAGCCTACTGACTGGGAAAAGATCTTCACCAACCCTGCAACTGACAAAGGTCTGATCTCTAAAATATATAAGGAACTCAAGAGACTAGACGGTAAAATGCCAATTAACCCAATTAAAAAATGGGGCGATGAACTGAACAGAGAATTCTCAACAGAAGAAGTTCGAATGGCCAAAAGACACTTAAGGTCATGCTCAACCTCCCTAGCTATCAGGGAAATGCAAATCAAAACAACTTTGAGATATCATCTTACACCTGTCAGATTGGCTAAAATCCAAAACACCAATAATAACCTTTGCTGGAGAGGTTGTGGGGTAAGGGGCACACTCATCCATTGCTGGTGGGAATGCAAACTTGTGCAACCACTTTGGAAAGCAGTGTGGCGGTTTCTCAGGAAATTCGGGATCAACCTACCCCAGGACCCAGCAATTCCACTATTGGGAATCTACCCAAGAGATGCCCAATCATACAACAAAAGCATATGCTCATCTATGTTCATAGCAGCATTATTTGTAATAGCCAGATCCTGGAGACAGCCTAGATGCACTTCAGTGGAAGAATGGATGAAGAAACTGTGGAATATATACATGCTAGAATACTACTCAGCGGTAAAAAACAATGACATCTTGAATTTTGCAGGCAAATGGATGGAAATAGAAAACACTATTCTGAGTGAGGTAACCCAGACCCATAAAGATGAACATGGGATGTACTCACTCATATTCGGTTTCTAGCCATGATTATAGGACATCGAGCCTATAAGTTTGGGATCCTTGAGAAGATAATAAGAAGGTGAACTCCCAAAAAAGATATAGTAATCCTCCTGGATATTGGAAGTAGACACGATCGCCAGGCAAAATTGGGAACTTGAGGGTTGGGCAAGACTGGGCCAAGGGAAGATGGGGAGAGAAAAGTGTGAAGGGGAGAGCGGGGGGAGCTCGGAGGAATGGGGTGCTTGGGATATAGGAAGGGTGGATATGAGAGCAGGGAAGCATATATCTGAATTTAAGGAGCTACCTGAGGGCTGTCAAGAGACTTGACCCTAGAGGGGTTCCCAGGTTTCCAGGGAGACGCCCCCAGTTAGTTCCTTGGGCAGCTGAGGAGAGGGAGCCTGAAAAGGCCAGTTCCTATAGCCATACTGATGAATTTCTTGCATATCACCATAGAACCTCCACCTGACGATAGATGAAGAAAATGACAGAGCCCCACCTTGGAGCACCGGACTGAGCTCCCAGGGTCCTGATGAGGAGCAGAAGGAGAGGGAACATGAGGGGGAAGGTCAGGACCGTGGGGGAGCCTCCAGCTGGCGACAGATGGGGAGGGTGACTGAGCCCCACGTTGGAGCGCTGGACTGAGCTCCCAGGGTCCCGATGAGGAGCGGAGGGAGCGAGAGCATGAGGGAGAGGGTTAGGAACGAGAGGGGTGCGTTCACTCATGGAGACGGTGGGACAGAACTGATGGGAGATCGCCAACTCCAGTTGGAGTGGGACTTATGGATCATGCGACCAGGCCCGTCTCTCTGAGTGTGGCCAACGGCGGGGGCTGACTGAGAAGCAAGGGACAATGGCTCTGGGCTCTGATTCTTCTTCATGGACGGGCTCTGTGGGAGCCTTCTCGGCTTGGTCGATCACCTTCCTGGACCTGGGGGGAGTTGGGAGGACCTTGGTCTTAGCATAGAGTGGGGAACCCTGATGGCTCCTTGGCCTTGAGAGGGAGGGAGGGGAGGTATGGGTGGAGGGGAGGGGAGGGAAGGGGGAGAAGGAGGGGAGAGAAAGGGGAGAAGGAGGGGAGGGAGGGGGGAGGAGGAGGGAAGGAGATGGAAATTTTTAAATATAAAAAAAAATAAACCATGAGAAAAAAAAAATAATTAAAGAAAAACACAAAAAAAAAATTATGTTTTAGAAAGACCTTTCTAAGTAGACAATATTTTGCCTGGAACATGAAGACTAAGGAGCATGCTCTGCGAAGAATAAAAAGAAGCAGAGGGAATCATTCATGCAAAATCCAAAGTGCTAAGAGAGGACAGAGGGAAGGAAGCAGAATGAGCAGAAAGAACTATAAGAGATGGAATTGGGGAGTATGAAAAACTGAATCAGGCAGGTCCCCGAGAGCCCCAGTAAGGATGTGGGATTCAATCTGAAAGATAATGGAAAGCCACAGTGGCCAGTTAAAGAAGTAACTTGAACAGATGGTTTTCAGAAAAAAAGACTAGAAGCCACCAAGAAAATAGAAAGATGGAACACTGTCATAGTCACTGTTCTACTACTAGAAAGAGACACCATGGCAACTCTTACAAAAGTAACCATTTAATTGGGGGCTTGCTTACAGTTTCAGAAACTTAGTTAATTGTTGTCATGATGGGAGCATGGTGGCATGCAGGCAGATATGGTGCCAGAGAAGTATCTGAGGATTCTACATACTGGCAAACAGGCAACTAGGAGAGAGAGGAAAGAACACACACACATACACACACACATACACACACACACACAGAGAGAGAGAGAGAGAGAGAGAGAGAGAGAGAGAGAGAGAGAGAGAGAGAGAGAGAGAACTGGGATTAGCATTGGCTTTTAAAACCTCAAAGCCCACCCTCAATGGGACATTTTCTTCAACAAGGCCACACCTATTCCAACAAGGCCTTACCTTCTAAGCCTTGTAATTCCAATTGCAATCAAATATATGAGTCTACAGGGCCACTCTTATTCAAATCACCAGAAATACAATTTGAGAAACAGGTGAGAGATCACTGATAATTGTGGTAGTAACTGTGATAAATGTAGATTTGGGCAAGAGAAGTGGACACATTTGAGATGGACTAGGGTGCTGGACTCAGTAGGATTCTATAGTAGACTGATCTTCTTGTTCATTCCCAGCTTGTTAACTTGCTGATGTAACTTTAAAAGTATGATTTTATTCCCCACATCAGATTTAAATTTCCATATTGTATTTATATAACATCTTAGTTTTAATTTAAATATTTCAGAGATAGTATCTTAATTGAATGACCAATTTATATAGCAAGAAACGATTATTATTTAGTATCTGCGAATGAGTCTATAAAGACAATTTTATAAATAGTGGAAGTTTATTAAAAGTATCAAAGATTATTTTAACTGTGATAAATATTTCTTAAAACATTTAACTAATCCTTATCTCAAACAAAATATATTTAAAATAAGTTAAACTTTTAAAGAGCTCAGATTTTATCTCTATAACCTGACATGTTATCAAAATGGTGACATACAAAACAGGGTTCTTTATGTGGCTGTGAAAATTGAAGATAACTATGTCTTAAAATAATTAAATTCTCATTCTTTTGCCTTATCACTCTTTATGTTTGGCACCATCAGCTTCCACCTGAATGCTCTGTGCTCCCTGCCATATAAGCTAGGACCCTGGTAGCCCATTTCTTTGTGCTAAGTGCAAATAAGAGGCTCAGAGTAAAGGGCCTTTTTTTCTTGTTTTCTAGTTTGATTGTCCTGATATTTTTAAATGTTGATTTCTTAAATAGTGTTCAAGTTTATGAAGTTCTGTGACTAGCAATATTCATCTCAGGAAAATGTCCCTGTATTTGCATTTTTTCCACATTCATAATACTCCCTAAAATAAAATTCACATGAGAACACATTATCAGTATGCATTTCTCCAAAGGTTCCTTCCTTCTGAGACAACTTCCAACACTTCATCATACATGTTAGTTTGTCAATGGATGCCTAAAGGATACGTTTCAAATGCAACATAAAAGAATGCAAAATTTTATTATAAAAGTAGACTATCAAAATAATTTCAAATGTCTTACTTGGCTGATCCTATAATGTTATCTTGTTTGTTTGTTTGTTTGTTTTTCCTTTTTCATTCTGACAGTGCATGGAAACTCAAATAAATCAAATGTCCCCCAAACCCCTCAGGAACACTAACTTCAAAATGTCTTTTGACAAGTAAAATGAGTTGATTTCAAACTCAAAAACACAGCTGCATTCCACAGAACTGTCTCTGTGTCAGTGCCTAGTTTCATGAAAGAAAATGAGCAAATGTTTAATTGAAATGCATGACTGATGAAAGCATTGGTACAAACAGAACATTCTCGACAGCATAAAAGTCTTCTCAGGAGTCCAGTGAAACGTCACATTCCAGATGCTATGGTTGACCTAGGGAAAGACCCAGAAATTAACATTCAATGTGCATATTCTGCAAATGATTGACATATGCCTCTCAGAAGACCCCTTCGTAGTAGTGTGATAGACATAGCATAAGAAATCCTCTGGGTTTGATTCCTAAATTGTGGTAGGTTTCTAAAGATGGTTGTACCAAAATGCAGTTTACCATCCTATGTATTCTCAAAAGTGGCATTGCCATCACATCATTAAATAGTGGAACATAAGCATGCTACTTCTTCCTGGATCTGGACACACTTCAGACTGTAGTACAAGTGAGCAGTATATGACTTCTAGGACCAATTAGTCAATTCTGTTTCCACTTGGATCTCTCTTGATCCCTTGCCTTAGGAATGCAGTCACCATTTAGTGAGAAAGCTAAGCAGCCACATAGAAAAGCCATGTGTGGGCCTTTCTTAAAAAACTCCCTTTTAATCCCCAACAGCCAGATCTTCAGCATGTGAGTGTGAGTGGTTTTGAATGACTCAGAAGTCCAGCATTAGGTTACCCCAGTAGAATGGTGATGAATTATTTTACCTATCCTGGGACAAATTTTAGGTTTATAAATAAAATCAATAAACAAACTAACAAAATCCAAATACTTTCGCAACTTCTTCAGAGAACATGGAAACGTGTATAACCTAGGTAAATTTTCATGTGCTCCAACTTGAATTAAGAATCAATGAGTTGACAGTTCATGTTCTAGGCAATTATCTATGTCTACCGTTCTTAACCCAGAGTGAGTTTTGCCCTCTGTCCCAGCTACCAAAACATTTCCAATGTCTGAGGACATTTAAGATGGGCATCCCTGGCATTAATGAGGTGAAAGCTAGGAATGTTTCTAAACATTCTATAATCCAAAGCCTCTAGCCAGCAACTCAGGAGACAGAAAAAGTACCAAAGTTGAAGAACTCTGACCTGGATCTGGCCCATGGGTTTAAGCTTTTGAGTTCTTACCCAAGATTTTCTGCACTATCACCTAGGTTCTCCAGCTGAGATCTAAAGCATTGTTTGTACTGGATATGGAAGAGAGGTTTAGAATATCAAGCATATCCCTTTCTGATGGAGGACTCTTATTGGTTAACAAAGAAACTGCCTTGGCTTTTTGATAGGGCAGGATTTAGATAGGTGGAGTAGACAGAACAGAATGCTGGGAAGAAGGGACGTTAGGCAGACACTTCATGCAATCACCATAGGCAGACGCAATGCCTCTCCTCTCTGAGACAGTCTCCATAAAGCCAGCCACCAGGTCAGACATGCTGAATCTCTCCTGGTAAGACACCACTCGTGGTGTTACACAGATTATTCAATATGGGTTAAAGAAAGATTTGAAAATTATCCAATAAGAGGCTGAAACTAATGGGCCAGGCAGTGTTTAAAAGAATACAGTTTGTGTGTTGTTATTTCAGGGCATAAGCTAGCCGGTGGCTGGGAGCTGGGCGGTGGGACGCAGCCCACAGCCCCACACTACAGAACCTTTCTAATCCATTCCACCATAGTTTGGATGTTTATGTCCTCTAAAGTGCATGTGTTGACATTTAACTCTGACTTGAAGCATGGAGCATTTGGTAGTGATAAGTCCCCATGATTCGTGTAAGTGGAGTTGGAGTATCTGAAAAGAGGCATCTTTTCAGCAAGAAGGTATTGTCTTTGAGAAAGTGTTCCTTACCAGACACAGAATCTGCTGGTATAGGAACCCAACACTTGTCAGGTTTCAGGACTATGAATAGTATATTTCAGTTCTTTTCAAATTACTAGGTATATTGTTCTGTTATAGAAGAACAATAGATGGAGACTGCATGCAAATATGTGGGGCTCAACTATGACCACTGGTTTTTCAAATCTGAGCCATCAATCCCAAATTCTAGAGATTGATGTTTTAAAAGTATTGCCCGTTAACACCTTGATTCAGTTATAATGGTAGTTAAGCATTACTGAAAAGACTGGCCTTTTTACCTGGAAAATGACTCCTAAACTAGAGAAGAACACCAGAAAAGTCTAAAAGAGTTAGCTTCAGAGTCCCAATGGGTGATGCTGGTATCTTTTCTGTTCCCTCACTGAGAGCTATTGGCTCCTGTGATCTGTAAGTATCCTCCTCTACACTGGCAAGGAGAAGACATGAGGCCAAGATCATGCTTTGTTCCTCTGCATAAATCTGGAAGGGAAGCAAACAAGATAATTGATTCTTGTTGAGCCAGGAAGCAGCACCATTCAGTAGGTGCTGAACAACTGATTCCAGTTCGTGTTCACTGTGGTGTCTACCTCTCATCAAGAAATAAAGCCAGTTTTCCTTACCACACTGCCCAATTACATAAGAAGTACAAAAATGTATCAGCCACTATCTGAAAGTTTTACAACTAGAGTACCAAGCAAAATCAAATAATAATTTGCATTGTTCAAATGATAACAAAAGAAACTGACAGATTGTTACACTAAAGTTCAATCCATTCTTCTGTGAACAGAACATACCCTGCACGTCTCCCATTGCAGATATGCCAACATTTGCCTCAAACGTTAAGCAGATGAAACTCCTAAAAATTGGTGGATGGAACAATGGGAAAATATGAAATAGCCTATTCTAAATGATTAGAATATTTACTTCAGCAAAGTGTATGATTTTGTCATGACAATGACCTTTTCTAAGCATGTTATTACATGATGCTTGTGATAAGAAACATCTTGTTTTCCTTTCCAAAATGCATTTATCGAAGGAAAACATCAATTGCTCAGTAATTTTCAAGTTGCAATTTTTCTGTTATTTTCTCTCCCACTAAAGCCAAAACCACAAAGTCTTTTATGTTACGTTCATGCTTACTGCATATCTATTAGTACTAATTTCCAAAGGTCAGTCATGATTAAGGGCAGGGGATTTAATCAGCTAAATTGAACTTAACTCTCCCATCCACAGTAGTGGTTTGGGGCAGTTATCTCCTGTGACTCAGTTTCTTCTTTTGAAATGATGATTTTAAGAGTCTATGGAATAACCACAGAATAAACAGAACACAGTTTGGGTAGCTCTAGCACAGGACACACTTGATAAGTGAGTGTATTTTTACTCTAAAGTCTATCATGAAACCTTACATTTCTCTTTTAAGGTTTAGACCTGCATTTCCAGCTGCCTTCTGGAAATCTCCACAAGAATGTTTCCATTCTAAATGATCTTCCCATATCTTTAATACTCTGCAACTAATTATCAATATCACTTTACTGAGAAAGCTGATCTTTTATCCTTCTAAACATGGACCATGAATCAATTACACTTTCAGTTACCATTGCCTTCACTTCTCTACAGACATATTGTTTGATAGCATACGATATTTAAGTTAACAAACTCTTTCAATTTTTAGCATTTTTAATGTTCTAAAGAATATTTTCAATGGTTTCCTGAAGGGACTTGGGATAATGTGTTATTGAACACTGCATAAACCTGAAAATGTTTAGCTGTGCATACATCACTTCTTGACCTCTCTCCTTGTATCCATCATGGAAAACCATAGTATTATTTACTTCCAGGGCATAAAGTTAATGGGACAAAGGATAGGGCTGCATGTGTGATAGATACTCTGATATTCAATAATGTATATCAGGGATATTTGCTAGAAAAGGCCCCAGTCAAAATATTACTAAGTGACATTTATCCAAACTATAAATGCCAGTATTCTTTCAGAAAGAGTGATAAATCAATAAATGGACTTGATTAAAACTCAGGAAGCAGTGATTTAGAATAAATCCAGTCTCCTGGTCATTTGCTCTCCTACAAAGTAAAAGTGTGGGATATTTTTTACTTTCCAGACACCTTCTCTATTTTATTTGCCCAAGGGGGGTGGCCAGTGTAGATGACATTAAAGGGGCTTGCTCATTTCTGGCTTTAATTGCATGTGACCCAGTGGAACACATTGGCAGGCATTTGAGGGAGGGGAAGAAATTGGGGTCAGGGCACTTCTCTGTCAGCTTTTTAATGCTGTTCAACATGGACCACTTCTTCCCTGTGAAGGCCTCTTCCTTCACACACACACACACACACACACACACACACACTCACACACACACACACCACCACCACCACCACCACCTATGTGTGTGGATATGTTTCTTAAAATATATCTTTTTCTATTTCTCCAGGATATGTGTATTAAAGGATCCCCACTATCACCAATATGGCACTAGTGGACTACATCACTTGTCCCTTTCCTTACACACTACCCTACAGTTCTCAAATATCAGTTTGACTCTGCTTTCTCTTTCCTGCTTGAGACTTGACTTTAAAGACTATTTCAAAAGACACAACTGTTTTTCAAGATTGAGATCCTTACTGGGCAAAGTGTCCCATGATCCCTTTAGTTCTATCATCTCTGGGGCATCTAGTCTGCCTTGAAATCTCTGTCTTCAGACTGTCAAATCTTTCAAATCTTCCCCCAGCACTCACAGGCATGATTCTCTTACTGGTTTTCAGAAATTTTTCCTCAAAACCTCCGGGTTTAGGATTTAGTAAAAGAAGTATACTCATGAGATGGCTCAGTGGTTAAGACCACTGTCTGCTCTTCCAGAGGTCCTGAGTTCAATTCCCAGCAACCACATGGTGGCTCACAACCATCTATAATGAGATCGGGTGCCCTCCTCTGGCGTGTGGGCATACATGGAGGCAGAATGTTGTATGCATAATAAATAAATAAATATTTTTTTTTAAAAAAAAGAAGTATACTCATGTCTTTCTGATTGGATGATAAGTTTCTGTAGACTTTTTGGAAAAGCAAAGCTATTTCAAATTAATTGTTAGAGTCTTGAAAAAGTCTTTTATCTTGGCTCTAATGACTTCAGCTTTGTAGTTTTTCTTAAAGAATTATAAATACTTAAGAGTTTAGATAAAGATACATGATTGTACACTATCCATAGTCAAAAGTTCTAAAGAACTAAAACTTATCATAGAGCATGCCAGGTGTCTTCTGTTTGCCTGGCAGCCTCTTGCCCCAACTGCTCTCTGCCCAGAACCCAGTCTTCTTCATGCTCTGTCTATAGCTCTACCACCACTGGCCTTGGATCAGCTGCACAGTGAGCTATTTTAATCAGAAGTTGAGGACGTGGAAAGGAATAAAGTATAGATCATAATTATCCTTCCTCTTCCATGTAGGTGACCTCAGGTTGACTATTACCCTTAAACTACAGTCTTGAGGCAGTATGTCCAAATCTCTCCATACTCAGTCCTCCTGGGGTCTAGTAAGGTATTCTTCTTTTGTCCTGTGAGGCTTAAGGTTGGTACTTCTCCTCTCAACACTTCTACCTATTCCATGGGATATGTGTGCTCATGAACGTCATATTCCTTGAATGTGAAATTTCCTTTATTAGCAAATTCTCTCCAAATTACCCAGTTAATAGACATTTTGTTAAAGAATCTGGTGGAATTAAAGAATACATTTAAATATACAGAGCAACAACATGTTATTTTCTATAGACTTCCATGTAGCATGGAAAGATATTCATAATTATACCCAAAATGGTGAATACAGTCTGAAAGCCACTTTCTACATGTCTTGGTTTGGGCTATGATTGCTATAATTAAACACTATAAACAACAGCAAATTGGGAAGGAAAGGATTTATTTAGTTTACACTTCCATATCCATACTCCATCACTGAAGGAAGTAAGGACAGAAACTCAAGACAAGCAAGAACCTGGAAATGGAAGTTGATGCAAAGGTCAGGTAGGGGTGCTGTTTACAGACTTGATTGTTTAATATTAGCCAGCACCATAAGTAAAGCAAAGGTTTGTAGCATAAAAAATAAAAACAAGACAGATATTGGGGTTCAACCTGAAAATCAGAGAAACAAAGCAGCCAAGTCACTAGAGAGCTCTTACCTCCATGAAATCTTCAACCTGGAAGAGAGCCAGTTCCTGTCTCATCTTGCTTTATACTCCTATCTAGTGTTGGGATTAAAGGCGCGTGCACCACCACCATGCCACCTTTAGTGTGGCTGCTGGGATTAAAGGTGTGTGCCACCACTGCCTGGCCTGTATGGCTGACTAGTGTGGCTGCTTTGTGTTCTTATCTTCAAGCAAGCTTGTATTTGTATTTATTAAAATACAAATGAAATATCACTACAAAGGTTATGAATATGCAATAATTCTCCTAAGCTTTCTATATCATCACATATTATTTAAAATCAAAACAACTTAATAAATTAAATGTGGAAGACATACCAATAGGAGTTCAGACTTCGTAGAAATCATATTATAAATAAAGCCAGGCATGGCTGGGGATGTAGTACAGTGGCAAAATATCTCTCTCTCTCTCTCTCTCTCTCTCTCTCTCTCTCTCACACACACACACACACACACACACACACACACAACACACAATTTTTGACCAGCAAGTGAAACAAAAAAGAGAAAGGGGAAAAACATGTGTGGCTAAGCATGATGCTTACAAAAAGGCAAGTGAAAGCAGCAGCAGAAACCCAGGATCCACGTCTGAGGAGGGCTGGTGCATGAAATGGGAACAGAGCAGGGGAATTTCATAGAAAAGGGCATTGGGAATATGATTTGGGGCTAGAATGTCCAAGGTTTCAATGCTGATGCTAAATGTCCCTTTCATGGCCTGGGAAAGAGACAGGAATCTGATGTCAAATGAATTGTAGAAGAGCATAAGTGGTTCAGATTTGTGTTTCAGAAGGAAGACTTTTAAGCACTGTGGAGAAGAGATGGCTGAAAATTCCAGAGAAGACTGACAAAGTCTTGCCTAAAGGGACTTCCTAAGTACATGCTACTAAACTGTATAGGAAAATAGTGCAAAGAGATCACTTCTCTATGATTTACATTAATTATGGATTAATAATATTTGGAGGTGCCGGGCGGTGGTGGCGCACGCCTTTAATCCCAGCACTCAGGAGGCAGAGGCGGGCAGATCTCTGAGTTCGAGACCAGCCTGGTCTACAAAAGCTAGATCCAGGACAGGCTCTAGAAACTACAGGGAAACCCTGTCTCGAAAAACCAAAAAAAAAATAATAATAATAATAATAATATTTGGAGGTATTTAAAGGAATGACCAATCAAGAGAAACTGACGAAGAAAACAAGACATCCTTCTGATAGCCCATGATCTTCCTTCTGAAAGAGAATGAAAATCCAAGCAAGACTTACCATAGATGATTCAGTTGTGATCATCTTCTGCAAAGAGCTAAGTACAAGGATTGGTCCTGAGAGCCACTGGTAGTTTGACAGACTGCAAACTCCGGCCCTCTCTACTGATATTCATTACCATGTCTTCCCTGGCACCAATCTCTGAAACAATACATTCCTCATTTAGTGTGAATCCCTTGTCACTGTAAAGGGCGCCATGGGAAGCTTGTGTTTTTAAATGATTCCTGCTCCCGTGGAACACCCTTAGGCTTTCCACCAAATGCCTACATCACATTCTATTATAATTCATTTATAAATGAATTTATAAAAGCAAATATCCTGCAATTTAAGGTACACTACATTCACAAAGATTTTTTTCCCTCAAAGGAGACCAAACTTAAGATTTTTGTCTAATGCTCAAGAATAAATTACACACCACTTATGAAGTTAGAGCTTGGGAAGTTAGAGCTGTGCTTGGTGTAAGGGGCTCAATACTAGGTTAAACAAGCTTTCAATTTTCTAGCAACTCAGACATTTGGAAAACAGAAAAAGGACAGACTTAACTATAGAGAAGGAGTCATGGTACTTAGGAGTCCTTACATTGGAAGTGGTAAGTTTGGCATAGGCTGCAAAGAAGGCTGTCTCCCAGGAAACAGCAGGAAGCTCATGGTGAATTCAGGGAATGACAAACAGTACAGACTAAAAAGCAAGGGAGCAGTGGTGTTTGGGATGGCTTATCACCCAAATCCCAAGAAGCAGGCTAATGAATCTGACTGCAAAAGTCCCATCGATTTTTTTTTTTTTACTGGAATTATTGGATTGTGATTTGACTAATTTAAGTAAAGGGAAAAGTTGACTATGATTACATTTTTAAAAAGGGTCCTTTTAAAACCAGTTGGTGGCACCTGGAAGATCTTCACTATAGGACAACAACTGACTAGAGACTAAGAGATAAGGTTATCCAGCATCCACCTATACAATGGAAAAACGAAACAGATGTATCTGAAAACCTGTTCATCTCTTCTGCTGCTGTAGCAAGAAGAGGGTTCTAGTAACCCAAACACTTGTTTTCATCTTGTGTTGTAATTGTGCATTGTTTCATGCTGAAAATCACGCATCTATAAATGAATACCTTATATTTTTGAATCTTTAGAAGTTTCACTCCATATATATGGGGTTAGTGGTTCAAATATTTTGGAGATTTTATTAGATGTCACTGACTGTAAAAAGATATAATTTAAAATTCTACCATTAGCTTTTTTAAATTTCCATCCTCAAATTTTAAGTCATTGGACATTTATTTGTTGCATAAAAATCTCATCTCACATTTAGATTTAATATCATCTATCCTATTTACCAATTTAGCAACTGAGTCATCTTTTTCCCAGATCTGACTGAAATATATCTGAGAAAAAGATTCACTTTCACTAATGTTCCCTTTTTCCATAGGGCCTATCACTTTACAGATAATAAATGTTCAATAGATACTTATATGTTTACTAAACGAATGCTGAAATTGAATATCCTGTGCCTAATTCACCAAGAATTTCCTCAGTATGTTAAAAGGTCACATTCCTCAAGGTGAAACATGAAGTAATATTGAAATTACAGAAGGGGGCTGGTGTTGGCCAAATGCCAAGCCTAAACATTCCATGTGAATTCAATTAGAATACTTGAAATTTTATGATGCCTTCTCTCTCCAGAGGCCATGTGATCATGAGAAAATACTATAGGAGAAAGATGTGGTTCAGGGCTCCTTGACTTACTGAAGCTCAGAAAGGCCTGTAGCTGCGAAATGATGCTGACTCTATCCAAATTCCACAGTGGCTCAGGAAGTGAATTACATCAATGTGAAACACTGTCTTTATAGGAGCTGCAGTACCTCGGTTGGAAGACCCAGCCATGGCATCTAAAATACTACACATTTGAAACAACAGCATGTAGTACTTATCAAACATTCATTTAGTTTCCTAAGTGCATACAAATTTAAACACCTTATATTTGAATTAAAGGGTAACATTATGAACGAATGTGCCTTCAAGAACATATAAGTGAATCTGTCCATCCTGTAGTTGTATATCATACTGGACAGTTGAGGATTTCAGAATGACTTTTTCTGACAAAAAAAGGCATGAAACTAGATTGTTATTAAAGATGTTTGGGTTACAGGTTTCTATATAAAGAAAAGTTTACTGTGCCTGTGACTCTGAGTGAAGAAGTAAATGGACACTAGAAAAGTCAAGCATTCAGCTAATCAATGACATTTGACACTGCTTTTTGTTTTTTTTTTTCACAAAATATAAGTCTGGTAATAATTTTTACATATTTACATGCTATAAAATTAAAAATAATTATAATTACTAACATCTTAAAACCCTCTGGGTTTGATACGTGATAAAATTTTGTTCATGACTGCTCTTAATTTTAACCATTGTCTTACAGGGTAGCTTCATGTGTGGTATGTGAATGAATACATGTGCATGTGATTCTGTGTTTATGAACTATATTTTACAACAGCTTTAGGTTCACACATAGAAAGAACGTCCATATACCCCTGCTCCCACATGTATACTGCCTTGCCAACTACCACCCTCACACCGCAGTGCCATTTTTCCACATGTTGCCTGCAGTCCACAGTTCATACTGGGATTTACTCTTGCTGCTCTCCATCCTGTGGGTTGTGACTAGTGGGCTATGGCATTTATCTACCACTGCACAAGTGATGTAGAGGAAACTTCCACTGAAAGGAAAACTCTTTGCTGTTGCTGTTCATCCTTCTATACCAAACGGCCTCTGCCAACCGCTGGGTGTCATACTGTCGTGACGACCATGCAGATGGAATCACACAACAGAGAGCTTTTGCAGACTGATTTCTTTCACATATCAGATGCACTTAAGTTTCTTTATGTCTTTTGTGGTTTAATAATATACTTTGTTTTAGTGTTGATAAATATTCCATTGTCGGGATATATTATACTTTACTTATCTATTAAGTGATTAGAAGACAACTTTTTAGAAGTGTATTGAATTTATTGTTTGAAAACTCCATGAAAGCAAAGAGCCGACTGCTCTAACCCTCTGATCTTGCGTTTCCCTCTAGTCCTCTTCCCTACAAGTCATGTTTTGTTTGCTTCCATCTGTTTTTCTCTTCTTTTTGTCTTTTCTTTTCTTTGTTTGAGACCCCCTTACTTTAACCAGCCTCATCTGTGTGACCATTGGTTTGGAATTATCCACTGGAGTACTGTGGGATCTTCCAAAGGTTCACAACTAAAGACAATAACTATCCCCCAAGTATCCAGCAGTAGCCAATCACCCACAAGGAGGGGTAGTACCCATGAGTTTCTCCCCAATATATGATTGATTGCTGATAGCTCAAGCTTGTGTAGGCATACTGCAAGCAGCCACATATGCTATGAGCTCATTACTACACTGATTGCATTATATCTAGAAGATAGCATTTCACAGCCTTTGAAGGAAATCCTGAATATTTCCAAGTTTGGGAAATTATGATTAAAGGAGATGAAAATATCCATGTGCTGGTTCTTTGTAGACAAAGCTTTCACCTTATTTGGATAAATAGTAATGAATATAATTACTGGTTCATTTGGTTTATAAAAAAATGCCAGATTGTCCTTAAGAAGTAATCATGGAACTTTGGGTTCTCAACAGCAATGAACGGTAGCAGCTCCTGCTGCTTCCCATCCCCACCAGAATTTGGTGCTGTGTTAGGGATTTTAGCCACCTAGTAGAAATGTAACAATGTATCGTTTTCATTTGCAATTCTGGTAGTTATTTTAATGTCATCATTGCAAAAATGAATAAAATGAGGAATAGGGAAAATATATGACTTGCCCATGACTTAACAGCTGCTAAGAACAGGTTCAAATTAGACTTTTTATAGTCCAAAGTTCTTGTGATTATTTCTTCATGTGGTTCTTTTATAGATAGACAAGAATAAAATTAAAATTTTCATATTTAGGACATCAAAGGTTAGTCTCAATTAGACTCATCACTGAAGTTATTTTTGTTCCCTCTTGAGACAAGGAAATACCAGAGAGCAATGGAGAAATGAGGGAGATAGCTATTGTCATTCATGAATCTACTAGAGTTTATTTTCAGGGGTGGGGAGAGTAGGGAAAATGCACTCAGTGTTATACTCAGTGTTGCTCAAACTGCTGTGATGTGTGTTCCTTCTACTGTTTACGAATTGCCTGAGAGACCCTTCTTTCTGGTTCAGGAAGAACATATAAAGACTGAAAGTTTTCAGAAACTTATATAGCAAATTAATGTTATAGTGACTTCCATTATTCTAATAATTTATCTTATTTTATTAACATTAACCTATGCTAGATAGAAAATTATTTTTGAAAACTATTCCAAAAATACTGTAGAACACAAGGTCTCAAATGATTCCAATTACAGAATAGGGAACTGGAGTATTTATACCTTGCTCATAATCTGCTCAGTTGCAGTTAAGACAATATCCATTCAATGGCAATTCAAGTGATTCTGTTAGCCAGATCAGACAAGAGCCAACCTGATAGCACCTGCTATAGGCTGAGTAAATACAGAATTTCCCAAAATTTTGAAATTAATTCACATTTCTAGAATCCCCATAAAGATTAATTGGAGGTTAAATAAGCATCAGTTTTCTGCATGCAAAAATGAATAAGAGAAAGCTGGAATTACACTATGTACAGATAAAATATTTCAAAACAACTTATATTTTAAACAGAGGAAGAAATGGTAAGAAATTCTTCTTTTCTTCTCCACTCCCAGTGTTCCAGGGCAATGACATATGATACAAATTCCGAATCTTCAGCAAGTGGCTTACAGATGATGGTGTGATTACATATTGAGAGTTTACACACTGTGAGGTGCGGTGGTCTGATGAGTTACACACTGTGAGGTGCGGTGGTCTGGAGGAGTTAACACACTGTGAGGTGCGGTGGTCTGATGAGTTACACGCTGTGAGGTGCAGTGGTCTGATGAGTTACACACTGTGAGGTGCGGTGGTCTGGAAGAGTTACAGTGAGGTGCAGCGGTCTGGAGGAGTTACACACTGTGAGGTGCGGTGGTCTGGAGGAGTTACACACTGTGAGGTGCGGTGGTCTGATGAGGTACGCACTCTGAGGTGCGGTGGTCTGAATGAAAATGCCCCATATGCTCATAGGGAGTGGTACTATTAGGAGCTGTGGCCTTGTTGAGGGAAGTGTGTCACTGGGGGTGGGTTTTGAGGTTTCAGATGCTCATGCCAGGCTCAGTGCCTCACCCTTTCTTCCTGCTGCCATGAAATCCAGATGTCAAACTCTCAGCTGCCTCTTCAGGACCATGTCTACCTGCATGCCATCATGCTCCCCACCATAATGACAATGAACTAAGCCTATTTAAATGTTTTCCTTTATAAAAGTTTCCCTAGTCAAGGTGGCTTTTCATAGCAATAGAAACCCTAGGACACTAGGCCAATGTCTCTTTTGTTCTGTGGCCTTACTAACCCCTGGTCTCCCAGGCTAATGCTAATTCTGTGAGCTCCCAACTTTCTCAATTAAAAAATAATAATGTATAACATTTGCAATATTATTATATTATTTAAAGCCAAAAGTCATCACTGATATATGGTGGTCTAATAAAATTATAACTCTAATTCATGCATGCCCAAGAATTCTCTTAAAGAAATGATGGTGTTCTCTTTGCCTGTTTGGGTCTCAGCTTCTACATTTGTACAAGAACAGCTGAGCAGTACGCACTGTATGATGGTTCTGGAATAAAGAGATTTTCAAAATCGAAAGCATGGTTTTGGGAATTTCTTTAGAAAGAGTTTATCTTTTAACTCAAAGTTTTTCAAGCTTGATCATAGAATCCTGTTTCAAAAAATATTACCAGATCATAGCATCAGTCAGCCATCATCTGCCTTTGTAGGAGACACTGGTTCCATTCTATGCATTCATTTTGTTTATTATACCTTACAGACTTTGTTTCTAAATATTGGTGAAAACGTTGAGAACTCTCTAGTAAGCCATTATCAAGGCTCTTCAGTTGTCATGAGCATATAAAAATATTCTAAGAGCTTACTTGGACAGTTGCTGGAGTGTATACAAGACCCACTAATTCAAAGTCTCCTGGAGCAAAGAAAGAGTAAGAGTTTGTCAATACTCGGTGATGATTATGTGCCAGTCAGTCTTCAGTCCACCAAATAGTCTAGAGAGTAGTATTTCCAGTGATTTATGTGCTTCATGAGAAGAAGCAGCTAGACTTTGTCATCACGACAAGGTCCAATTTTCAGATCACTTTTCATCTCTTATGAGCTGTAGATGAAGGAAGCTTAGAGACAATTTGTGACCATGCACTGAAAAACTACCAAGTAGCTCTAACTCAGCTTCCAAAGACATAATATTGAAGTGTTAATATGGCTGTAGGTTAATCATTTGGGTAAAATCAGTTTTGAGTTTGCATCCTCAATAAAAGCCTCTCAGATGTGCCTGTCACTCCTACTACCCACATAGGTTATTCTTTCTCACCATAAACTGCATTGTCTAGAAACTAGGGTAGAAGCTTATGCCATCTAATTTTATGACTTATTAACTAATGATTCAAAGGTTGGAATGAATAGTTAGAATGTTATTTTAGACTATCTGAATTTCATTTGCTCTCATTACCACAAGTGATGAAAAAATAGCTGTCAGAAATTTCAAAGTGAGACTGAGGGACATGATAGAAAACAGGAATTAGTAATCGTTTTCAACATTTTTCTCTGTTAAAATTCTTCAGGTAACAAAATGGAGATAATACTCTATTTCTTTATAGTATCATGTCCATTTTTTACAAGAGATTATAAATTGTATGGCCAGTGTGACATTTATTGAATACAAGTAAACTTTGCTCCTAAGTCATTTGTTAACTTTATTAGAAGAAAACCAAAGATGAGCTGCAGAATTTCAGGAATAGCTAATTATACATTCATAGCCAAAAATGTTCAGATAATGTCCTCACAAATAACCTGCAGGCTCACAGTCGAATGTCTAGCATATTATCTTAGTCTACTTTGGCAACCAGACTTGTAGCCTCTTCCCAGCTGGAGAGTGGAGGCAAGCAATGCTGTGCTCATATTCAGTAACTCTGTAAAACTTTCTTTGTGGAGTTTTGGGTGTATAACTGTGGTGCCTGTGTAATGTATACACTTGTGTGGTGGTCATGAGTTGACAGCTTCACACAACCTAGATTCAACTGAAAAGGGAGTCATAATGAGGAATTGTCTACATTGGGTGTGCCTATGGCTCTGCCTATGAGTAATTTTCTTAATAGTTCATTGATGTGGGAAAACTCACCCTGGATGTGGGCAGCACCAGATCATGTGCTAAACCTGGGCTGAATGAAAATAGGGTGCACTGTCCTGGATTGCTTCAAGGGTCTGCCATCTTTACTCTTCTTGAAATAAAGGACTGCCACCTGGAATTGAGAGCTTCACAGACCCTTTCTTAAGTGGATTTGTGAGAATATTTTTATCACAGCTACAGAAGAGAGTTGAGATAACTTGTTAGTGTGGGTGCATGCACATGTACCTTGGCATGCATATGCATATGTGTGTGCGTGCCTGTGGAACGTGGATGGAGGTTGACACTGGATGCTTTTCTTAATTTCTCACCATCTTTAAAAAGAAAAAAAGAAAGAAAGAAAGGAAGGAAGGAAGGAAGGAAGGAAGAAAAAAGAAAGAAGGAAAAACCCAAATTCTCTCACTGATCCTGAAGTTTATTGATTCAGCTAAAATGGATGGCCAATGAACTCTGGGGATCTGACTGCACTCCCCTCCCGAGGCTGCAGGGGGAAGGGCTCCATGCCAAGCTTTTTATGTGAGTTTTGGGGATCCAAACTCAGGACCTCATATTGTGTGACATGGATTTTACCTATTGTACATTCTATCCCAAACCCTGGCATTTATGTCCATGGATTTCATGGCCAAAAATGGTTTTCTTTTGAATGACTTTCAAACTTTCCCAAAAGATGTTTCATTGTTTTCATTTTTCCACACAGTTGGTTTGAGTTCACATGTAAAGTATATCAACACCTAGCAAGATGAAGCTATATACCTCAGCAATTTCACAGCATTAAATTCCCTATTATTGTACAAGCTTCTGGCACATTTAATACTGTAACTGCTGTTACTGATTCAGTTTCATCAGTTAGATGTAAAAGCATGTGACTGAAACTTTAATCTATCAGTAACATTACAATGCTGATTGAACACATACGATTGGGACTAATTCATTTTCTTTGTTGGAAGATTGCACTGTCTCACGAGTTGCTGCTTTGAGTAGGTCTGTCACATAATCTCAATAAAATAAACACACTCCCTAGCTTAGTATATAACCATATCTTGACCATGCTAGGTTTGTGTTCTGCCACTTTGTACATAGACACTTCATACACCTTTCAAGTCGTCTAAGAAGAAATTTGAAAACTCAAATGAGAGTTTGAAAATAAAATGAGGCTACAGTGTGTTTTATTTGCTAAGAGAACAATAGCGGTTTAGATTTGTGTTGACAGACATCAGTCATTGAGGTTTGGACTTCCTTTAGTTTCTCAAATTGACCCCTTAACAGATCTAGGACACTTTTTAGCTAGGCTCCTGGCTTTATTGCCAGCCCAACGTGCAGTCCACACCTGAAGAAATGGGAGTTTTCGATGCTGTGGTTTATTAACCAGGTACTTTCCATTCACCGTTAACAATTAGAAAACAGAAAGAAGACATTTTCAAGAAGTGAGGAGCCTCCTACTTGTTTTCTTTACTCCAAATAGGAAGACGGAAACAATTGAATAAGGAGGGAAACTCCCCTATAGTTCACCTTAACCTGGCTGGACCGCTCTGAAGCTTTGTATGCCACTAAAAAGGTCAAAGTTCAAGACGATAAAATTACTTCTGCCCCAGGGGAAACTGAGAGCAACCATCGCCCAGTATCAAACAGGAAAAGGTGCTCTTTCCCAACTAGATATTTGGGTTCCTCCTTCTGCTTAAGGAGGCATGATCGCTGACAGGACTTCCTTGACTGAGCAATGCTCTAGCCTCACACAAAAGCCTGAATAGCAAGCCTGCACAAAGAGCCTCCCATCCATCACCTATTTTAGCTTCTCATTTATTCCTTTGCTGCCATCTGCAACTTCCTGGTTCCCTTTACTGGGAAGGTGATGTTTAAGGTCAAATGATCCACCGTGAAACTTAACCAAAAGGCCAAACAGCTAAATGACCCTGGGAAAAAGTTAAGCAGTCCCTTTCACAGCCGAGGGTCCACAAAAAGGAACTGTGAAACATCTCTGCCACTAGAGTAGGTCTTGTCTAATTCTCCAAGGGGTGGGAAGACCCCTGACAGATTTGGGATCAGACACAAGGCGAGCTCTTAAGGCTGAGGAGAACGTGGGCAGTGCACACTACAAGAGCAGAGTACTGGATGCGGGGAGGGGCCCCTGAACTCCACTTTGTATGCAGCAGCTGCAGGCCAGTGAGTACTACTGAACAAGGAAGTATGCAGAGTGAGGATGAAATGTTGGGGTTCACAGCTGCCATTTGGACTGAGCAAAGTCCCTCACTGCACCGTTATGCCAGCGTTGGGGTTCAGAATTCAGGGCAATGAAGGAAAAGAGGACTCAGCGTGCGATTCCTGTTGCTCCGCTACGCACCAGGAATTCCTTAGAATGATGGGAATGGCAGTTATCAGATTCGAGGGGGAGAAAAAGAGCTGGAGTGAGCAAAACAAAGAGCGAGTGTGGGCCGCAGTGACTTCATGCCTCACCAATGTCCCGCCCACGCTACGGAGCTGGAGCTGCTGCTGCTGCTGCCCCGGGCCGCTGCGGCGCTTGCTGGCTACCAAAGCTAGGAACACTGTAGCGTGGGGCGGTTTCCTAGCAACTCTCAGCTCTGAGAACACCCAGTCACCCGAATTCTTGGATCCCCCCTCATGGGGGACCCAGAGAACTAGAGCACCCCATCCCTGCTCATAGCCTGCCTCGCCTCCCTCTCATTCTCTCCGGGTACAGCCCAGAGAGCATCAGCTGCTCTGGGCGGCCAGACGCCTGAGCCGCTTCAGCCCAAAAGGACAAGGGCACACAACTAACTCCCTCCGAGCAAGGCGAAGTGGAACCTTTCCTCCCAGCCGGGTAGGCAGTGGCTCGTTGCCTGCGGGCACAGACCAGGGCTTCTAGGGCACTCGCGGAGCCATTCCCCCAGCTGCTGGCACCCGAGCCTCCTCTCCCGCCAATCGGGATGCTGACGCCCTTAGCTTGCTAAGCCTAAGTGGAGTTGGCCTCCCTGCCCACCTGTGGAAGAAGCTCGCACCAACAGATGCGCCAGCAACTCCCCCCACCCACTTGGCCTTCTAGCCGTCCCCTCCCACTAAAGCAGCATCACCCTGTGAATTACATTAGGGTGGTTTTCCCCCCAGCCTCGGGCTTTGTTTGGGTTTGATTGTGTTTGGCTCTTTGCTAAGCTGATTTAAGCAGCTGAGCCCCATCCGCTGGAGAGAAACAAAAGGTCTTTTCTTTGTCCGGAGCCGACTGTGGGCCCTTACTCGCTTCGCCGCCGCGGGTCGTCGGCTGTCCGAGGAGGCGCTTTGGTTGAGACCCGCGGGGCCCGCTGTGCGGAGATGGGAGGGCCGCAGGGGCCCTGAGGTGCAGAGAGCTGTTCAGGCCCGCGGACCTGTACCTTCTACTCAGATCCCCTGGGTGGGTCAGACCGGCCTGCGGAAAAGGTCCTAGGGATTCTGGGCCCGCGGGCCCTAAGGTGCGCCCCCAAGTCGCGAGCGCGCGTCAGGAAGCGGCCAGGCAGCCGGCGCGGGGCGGGCTGCTTTGCATTATGTGTGGCTCGGCCCTTGCTTTTCTGACTGCTGCACTGCTCTGCCTGCACAACTGCCAGCGAGGTCCTGTCTTGGTTCTACGGTCAGCCTGGCTGTTTTCACTTGTTATCGGACTGGACCAAAGTGGTAAGTTATTTTGCTTTGTTTTCCTCCCTCTTCCAACGTTTTGGGCTGGCATTGAGAGCTTCTGGCCTGGACATCCCTGACAGGTAAGTGGCGAATGTTGGTCCTCCTCAGTCCTGAGTCTTAAGGAGGACAGGTGTGTGGCAAAGTCCCCCATAGACAAGCCAGGTGTCAAACATTGCTATCCTGGAGTGACAGCAATAGTCCACGGTACTGGAAAAGTAGTTCTTGAGTTAAAATTTGGGAAAGAGAGGGTTGTACTTACAGAAGCCAATTAGGGAGTTCCAATATTTCCTGAGAATATCACTGTACAGACTGTGTTCCCCTTCTTTTCACTAGGGGCAGGAGGCAACATTCACTAATGACATTTGAATCCAGGCTGTGGCTAAGATGATTAATAATAGGATGGAGTCTTCCATGTATTGGTCTATGAAAGAACAACAACATACAAGTTTTTCTTCCACCATAACAATTCAGCCTGGATGAATGAAATGCCCTTGAGAAGTGTCCATTTGTGCTTTAGGCCACTGGAATGGGTGGAGTGGGAGAAGAACACTGTTCTTGATAGACTTTTGTGGCTGATTTATCCCTCACTAAGTTCAGTCTCACTTTACTGTAAAACAAATAAAGGTAACCAACTGCCTTTCCCAAGTCACAAAGGATAGTTTTCATCAAATACCACATGAGAAGAAGTTTGGGACTTCAGCTTGACTGCCATGTATTCTTAGTGAGCCATGAAACAAAATGAGCAATAATAACAATTACCAGTCTACAGGTCAAACAGTAACATAGAAGTCAAATATTTATTTTTACAAATGGAGTCACCATTGACATACTTTAAATTTTCTTTTCACTTTTCTTGTCACTAATTCTTTAAATTTTACTAAAAACTACTACTACTGAAAAGAGTTTTAATTAATAGCCACAATTCTGTTGTAAAACTAAATTTTATATCTGCACTTTGAATTAATGTGCTGGCATTCTGCCGGAAGTTAATTAAAGGTAAAGCTTATATGTAAAAGTTTATAATAGAAAAATTCAGATAACTTCTTTGAATGTTGCATATATAGTTGAGCAACACTTATTTTAGGTGAGATTTGTCTAGTTATCTGAAACAGGGTTAATTAGAGTCAATTTTTATCTTGTGGTTATTTTGAGACTTATTGATTTCAAAATAAGTGAAACTTAATGCAAAGGAAAGTATCACACTCACTATCAAGTGTCTTTTGAATGGAACATGTGCTTGCCACAGCACATTTTCCACTGATCATAATACCATCAGATGTCAGTAAGTAGTAAAGTGTTCTCTGACTAGAGTTGGTAAACATTCATACTAGCAAAATGACCGAAACTTGTGCCAACAGAATATATTTTGTTCCAAAGAAAGTCTCACCTTTAACATTAGCTAATAATAGAGGTTTTAAAAGTTCATTGTGCTTGTAAAGATAAATCAGATTCCTGTATAATAGCAAGATATTTCCATCCAGTGGCTATTATTGATCTGAAGCAAGTATTATGAATGGGCTGCCTTGCACCTGCTGACCTGAAAAGTGAACACTTATCTGAAATCAAAACAGGGCATCCGTTTTCCAGTCTCTGTCAATATACAAAGGCTTCTGACATATACTGACTTGCATAGTAGTTAAAAACATGAAAAAATTTAAATTACAGTCAGTGCCTTTCAGCAAATTAGAGATCAGTATAAACATCTGTACTTTGTGATACATCTACAAGTCTTAAATTACAGGTCTCTACTGTACAAATTAAATGCTTAAAGCAGAATAGAAATTTAAGTATACGTTACAAAAGAAATCTTTTCCCCATGTCCAGTAGTTTACACCAAGAAAATGTTGAGGGCAATAAAGTCATACCTGGCAGACTGAAAACTACATAAGAAACACATCCATCACTTTGGCTTTAATTTTTAAAAGTACAATTTATACAAATGCATTAGACTTTTAGTATCGTGAGTAGAGGGAACTGAGGGTGGCTGAATACAGTAGGTGGGGCATGTTATGAATGAGATCCAAAAATTTCTTACTTAGGAAATATTGCTCCAGTTTCTTTTAAGTTATCTCACAGAAACTAATGAGAATTGAAGACAGAGTTATCAACACCAACACTAAAAAACTGGTTACTAATGGTTTTCTGCTAGATACAAAAATTAGCAAATATTTGAATAGTTATCATAGCAACACTTTATTTCTACATTTGATGATTTTAAAAGATTAAAAATAATCTGTTACTCAATTACATAGAAATAGATAAATGGCACATTTCAAAAGTTATAATTTCTTTATCAAGCGATTACTATTATTGTAATGAGATTTGATCTTCTGTTTCTTGAGCTATCAAGTGCTTGTTCTTTTCCATTACAATCAACCAACAGAATGAACATGGCTTTGTGACAGCAGTGTGACTTTCCCTCAAACAATTAATCATATCAAATATTCTAGGAATTTCCCCATCCCAGGTTTGTGTGTGTGTGTGTGTGTGTGTGTGTATGCACTCATATATGCACAGATGCATAGCCATGTTTTTGCATGTGTGTGGGGTGCACATATGTGTGGGTATGAATGCATGTGGGTGAGCATGCATGTGGAAGCCAGTTATTGCTGTTGGAACCATCCTAAGTAGCTATCTCACCTTAGATATTGAAGCAGAACCTCTCAACCAAACCAAGAATTCACTGATAAGGCTAGTCTTGCTAGCCAGATTGTTTCTGGGAATTTTGTCTCGTCTTCTGAGATTGGAATTACAAGCAGGTCAACATGCCAACTGGACATTTGTATGTGGACTTCTCAGGACCTAAAAGCTTGCAATGCAAGCATGATAACTATTGATTCATCTCATTAGTCCCTAAAATTCTTTAGCTAATTCGGAACAAAAAACTATTTATGGGAACTAGGGCTTCATTTGGAAAAAGTCCAGTCTTCTATTTCACTTCCATAAAATGTGTTCATATTTATTCTATCTTTAGGCAACAGATACTTTTGGGTCTATTTAAAAGTCATCTATGATTATCTTATGTGTGAAAACAAGTAGCTGATATGATTTCAAAAATATCCCTTCTGTTGAAAGAGTTGCCATGCTTGTTTTCTCCAAAGCCTCCTCTCACCCTATTGAGCCTTTGTGGGAAGGCTGTATTCATCATGTTCTGCTAAGCTAAGATCTGGGAGCTGCCCAGGGTTGTTGGAGGTTGTTTGTTTGTTCCTGGTTACTCAGACCTGAAATAATCACACAGAAACTATATAATTTGCAATACTGTTTGGCCATAGCCTATCCATATTTTTAGCTAGCTCTTATATCATAAACTAACCCATCTCCATTATCTGTATATCACCACAAAGTTGTAGTCTACCAGCAAAATTTCAGCAAGCTAGTATTCAGCAGACTTTTGCATGAAGCAGGAAATTTGAAGATCTGTTCTGTCTTATAATGGCAAAGTCCATCAGATGCTTTCTTCTGTGTTCTGCAGAATGTCTGGCAGACTCTTTCAAGAAGCAGGAACCCTGAAGGATCATCTAACCTTTAGGCAAGTTCAGCAGTCATTTTTCTGTGAGTTCTGCATGTCCAGATCATACAGCATAACATCAAGAAGTCCAGGCAGAAGTAGTTTCTTGCCCAATTGGCTAGCACAATCCCTAAGGAGACTCTTTGATGCCCATCTTCCTTTTGAAGTAGATTGGTGCTGCCAAGAACAGACGTATCTTTGTCATGAAAAGTCCTAAATTCTTAAAACATTTTAAATGTCATATTCTGAAGGCCTTTGAAAGGTTTGAACAATAACTATCCATCTGAAATATATCTCTGTACATCTAGAAAACATAACTAACATACTAGAAGCTTGACTATTATAGATGACTATTTATTAACCTATATTTCTTAATTATACATTATGTTTTTTTTACAGAAGCTATTAATTACAACACTGCTTGGCCAATGACTCTAGTGTATTCCTAGCAAGTTCTTACACTTTAACCCATTTCTATTATTTTATATTTTACCATGAGGCTTCTGGTTTACCAGCAAGGTTCTGGTGCATCTGTCTCCTGTGGCAGCCACGTGGCATGTCCCTGACTCCACCTACTCTCCCTATATATATCTTTTCCAGTCTGGCTATATTCTGTTAAGCCTTTGTTCAAAAGCAGATTTATTCATTAACCAATAAAAGAAACATTTACAGAAGGACTTCCCACACCAGTCCAGTTGTCAAATCTGATATCTAACCCTGCTAGGCCTATCATCAATTAAGAAGGTGACACTGTCCATCCACAAGTTGGCTTTTTAGACCTATGATCTCCTGGCTTAACCTCATTCCTCCATCTCTAATTTTGATTCTTGCTTATTCTAAGAACTTCAAAATCAGTAGTGGCTCCAGAATTCTGTCCTCATTTTGCTTAACAATATAAGGATCCCAAGTGAATTGATTCATCTTTGGTATTTTATATTGTGTTTCTATGATGACACCATCCAGATGTCTATTTCCAGTCTTGGACCTCTTACTGGATCTCTGGAGGAGACAGCAACAACATCTAATTTGTCTAAAGACAAATTGATTCTTACATATTCAAACAAGAATACCTAATTTTCTCCCCTAAACTTGCTCCTTTCATGTTCTCTTAATTCAGTCAGTGGTGAGCCAGATTCTTGGGAGTTCAGACTAACACTTAGTAGCATCCTTGATTGTCTATTTTTGTAATGGACTTTGCCATTACAAGACAGAACAGATCTTTGCCCGGTCCATTACAAACTCTATTGCATCTCTATGGTTCATACAACCTTTCCTTGCCTCACACGTTGGGAGTCTAGCACATCTTTTCCTCTTCACATGCATCACACCTCTATTACATAGATACATGTCAGTCAGCTCTTGTCACTCCTCACATGCAACTCTACATAGTTTTCATCTGTCTTGAATTAAAGGCCAGGTTTTAGTTTTAGACTCTGTAAGAGCTGACCATCCATCTGTTCTTCTCAGATTTGATTCTAGAAACACTGATCCTTATTGTTTGTGGAGGCACACGGCATGGTTCTAGTACCTTGCTCTATGCCCTGTCACTGGAATGCTCCTGCCTGAGCAGGATTACTACCTTTTCACTCCCTTTATTCTCTGTGTCTAGAAAACAGCATCCTATCAGAAAGAGTACCTCTGCGATTTCTATGGACCCTGTGTAATCTTGCATCCTGCATCTTTTACTTCTGTAGTCCTTAATACCCTGTGTTATTTATGCATTAGTTTGTTTGTTGTCCTTATCTCTGTCCAATCCCACAACTAGATTACTGCTCATGATGGGAAGCATTTTGTTTTTTTTTTAAACATTACACACACACACACACACACACACACACACACACACACACATATATATATATATATATATATATATATATATATATATCTTCACACACTGCAAATGAGTCAAAGTAGTAAAGCAGAAATATGCTTCTTTTAGACTGAGTCTTCACTGAGTTCTTGTTTATTTCAAGGCAAGATTTCTCTTCATGTAAGAAGTAGACGTACTTCAATGTCAAGTTCTGATATATGTAATAGAGCACAGTGACTTTCTTCCAGAGAAAAAGGTTATTCAACATTTGTAAAAATGGGAAAACAAGCTGTTTTTGATATACAGTTTCTGTTTAGGGAAGGGGTGCTCCGATTAAACAGAATCACTCCCATAGCCTGATTTGTTGTTTTAGAGAACTATAAAATCCATAGGCTATGTTCAGTAATAGAGTCATATGGAGAATCTTAAAAGTAAGGAAAACTGGCCAAGGAGCAGAATTTTTTAAGAATACATTGCCAGCTGATCATTTTTAGATGTATTCTAATTTTTTTTAGACATTATTTATGTGTGACTATATATGTTTCCAAGCTAATTATATCTTCATTGTAAACTGAAAAGTAAATTAGTTGGCATTGAAATAAGCCAAGAACAGTCAACAGATACAGTTCATGAAAGGAAGGAAAGCTTTCAAATAAGATTAGGAGAGGCAATCAAGATAAGTATGATAGTTTCCACTCCAATTGGACATTTTATGAGAATTCAGCATATTATGATGTAAAACACTGTATTAACTTTCCAATTTTTACATATTGCTATTTTAAATAAGACTTTCTTGCAGAAAATAACATGTGAGATAATTTGGTCTCTGTTCTTTGTATTTACAGATTTTTAGATTTCTGGTTGAACCTGGTATAGCTAGGTATAAACAGTCTGGTGCTACATTTCTCACTTTACTCACAGACAAGCTCCCTTGTGTCCTTTTATGGACTACTAAAGTGGAAGGTTTTGTTTTGATCTAAGCATTTTAAACTTTAACAAATAAGTTTTATAGACGTCACCTAGTTTTCGTACAACTCAGTAAACTATTGGCCTTTGGTGAGTCTTTGTCTGTGCTCTCCAAGAAGAGATGCCCACATACCATCTTCTGTGATTGTGCCTTTTCTATGGCATCTGCGGTCACTGCACAGCTTCTCTGTTCCTGTCGTGATAGCTCTACAATGACTGGTATAAAAACTCTTACCTTGCCAAACTGACCTGAGGATATCATCTTTTTGTGAATCCACTGAAATAACCAAACAACTTCTCCCCAATGTTCCTGTATTTGCCCAATCCTTCTTGTTCTCAAAAATCTAGCTTTTGTTGTTGTGCAAGTTGATGCCTGTCAAATGTTGTCAGCAGACAGCTATGAGGTTCCGAGAAGGATCTTCAGTTTTATAATGCATTCTCTGAATTACATACTAACTGTATCATAAAATAAACCACTGGAAAAAACATTTTATCATATTTTATTTGAATGTATGAAGTTAAATATTAAGTAAAGAACTTAAAGGCTACCCAATTAAAATATTTACAAATGATATCTTAAAGTTTGTCACAGGCAATGGTGGCACACACCTTTAATCCCAACACTCGGGAGGCAGAGACAGACAGATCTCTGTGAGTTCAATGCCTGTAGTTCTTGGGCTACAGACAAAGTTCCAGGACAGTCAGGGCTATGCAAAGAAACCCTGTCTCAAACCAAACAAAAAATATATGCTTGCATTTGAGCTCCCATTCTCTGCCATATGTTTTTCTAAGTGATTCAATGCATTCACTTTATCTCAAAACACACTGTGTAAGAAAAGTATGTTTATAATCCCTACTTTTGAAAGGAGAATTGACACAGGAGGGGATGAACAACATATACAACACAACACGCAGCCAGTATGAGGAGAACCAGGATTGAATTCTGGCTTCACAATTTCTTCAGAAAATTTCTGGGTGTTATACAGTCATGTCTGTCCCACGTGCCCCACCTGGTGGGTAAGGCAGGACACTGTTGTGTGTGGAGAATCATCACAGCAAGAGGACTTCCATCTTCGTATCTTCAAAATATGCATCCTAGGGAAGCTCCCAGTAATTTCCAGGTTACCCCAAGTACACCTCACTGTGGAAAGGTTTCTTGTGTGTGAGAGATGAAGGAAGAGAAAACAGGTGACTTAGTTGGGAACACCCTGCAGTAAAGTCAGCTTCCTTGTGGTCCTTTCACTTTCCAGGGTGCCGCTATGTGTAAGAGCTGCTACTGGGAGAAGGAAGAGAATTAGCATCTCAGGTCCAACAAAAATATTTACAGAAAAAAATCTATGACGTAGTCAGATTATTGACTCAGACCTAATCATGCTTCACACTGCTTACAGACAGTGTGTTAGAGCTTCTGAAGTCACATGTCATGTGGTATATGCACGGACGGTGTGTTAGAGCTGCTGAAGTCACATGTCATGTGGTACATGCATGGACGGTGTGTTAGCACTGCTGAAGTCACATATCATGTCATGTATACACGGATGGTGTGTTAGCGCTGCTGATGTCACATGTCATGAATAGTCAGATCATTTTTTTTACTCTATGCATATTCTCTAACTTGGACATTCCATTGAAAATAATGATTTTCATCAATTCTTCAGATCTGGCAAGATGGGTCCCTTAGAGCCTGGCATTTCAGTGTATGTGGGCTCAAGGCACATGTGCTTACTCTCTTCAGATAGCTTCAAAGATGAGAGAACCAGGGTCCTGTTCTGTGAACACAGAGTAGAACAACAGCCTGCTTCATTAGACTTGCCTTACAACTGAGGAAGAAAAGTCCAAGTATGTATATGTATCCGAGAGAGAGAGAGACAGAGAGAGAGAGAGAGAGAGAGAGAGAGAGAGAGAGAGAGAGAGAGAGAGAGAGAGAGAGAGAGGTTTGTAGAGTACACTGCTGTCACACACATACATAACCTGTTCTTACTCTGTAACATTAAGTTTTTTTTATATTTTTTCTAAATATTCGCTTAATATATTCTGCAGTTTAACTTCTTGAGAAAAATGTGAAAGGGAAGATATGTTAGGATTTTCAAGTTGAAAACTATCATAGGATGTTTTTTGGAAAATAACATTTTGAATGAATGAGAGGACAACAAGGCAAAAGATAAGAGGTTAATATCAGATAAGATAAAAATAAAATGAAGATTGATATTGAAAAAATGATTAAATGACAATGTGGATTCCACATTTCTCAACATGGAGAATTTTATCCATAATGACCTTTGAAATGTGGCCCAACCTTCCTCGGTAGGTAGAGCCAGCCTGGAAGGGTCTTCACTACAAGGGTTCCTGAGTGGTCTCGTTCTTTATGACCTTGGTAGACATTTTCTACTCAAAAACTACCATGGCTTTTCATTGCCTTTGGGCTCCTCAGCTGGGTGGCATACAGATCTCCTCCAGAAAACCAAAAGTCCAATGCCCTCTGCCTTGTTTATGTCCCACCTCCAGCCCTACCCATGACCTCCTTGACAAGATACATTGTGCCTGCTGATTCTGTAGCCAGGGCACAGCACACAGTAGGTTCACTAATTCATTTGGAATAAATCACATTGAACAATGTAAGAATACTGAGCAGTTCTGAAGTAAGGCTGCCATACAACTGATTCCCACTCAGTTCCAATCCTGACATGAACCTACAGAATAAGAGTCTCTTCTTTAAGTGGGGCTGCTTGTTCTGCATTCCCAGTCCACCACAGAGAGCAGTCTCTGGGCCTTTGGGACAGATCTCTACCAATATCAAAAGCGAAGACTCTGTATTCTTGACCCTTTACTTAAGTTTGCTCTTCCTCTCTTTGAATGGTGGGTAAGATGAGTACAAAAAGTAGTAAATACACAAGGAGTCTCATCTAGGCGACTAGTCTGCTGGCTTTTATTAATCACTACACTGAGCTTTAGAGTTAAAAGTAAGAATAGCCGGGTGATAGTAATGCAGGCCTTTAATCCCAGCACTTGAGAGGCAGAGGCAGGCAGATCTCTGTGAGTTTGAGGCCAGTCTGGTCTACAAGAGCTAGTTCCAGGACAGGCTCTAAAGCTACAGAGAAACTCTGACTTAAAAAGAAAGGTAAGAGTAGTTAAGATTTGTGAAGGATTTCTACAGGTCAGGAGGCCTCCTATGCATGTGATGTGAAAATGTACTATCTCCTTAAGGTTTCAGCTCTCTGAGCTGGGGGAAGTTACTGGATAACGTCTGAAAGCTCTTTTAGCTGATAAGTAATGGAAACAGAATTTAGAGCTGATTTTGACTCAGCACTCTGAATTGCCATTATAGACTGCCATCTAGAGGGTAGCAGAGTTCCTCCCTGACCTTCTGAGACCTAATTCTATCCTCTTCTGGTTACTTCCCAAGCAGGCATGGAGAGTGTCCTTCTGTCTGTTAGTCACTTCTAGATTATTCCTAAAATTCTTGACCTAATACCCACAAGCTGCTTTCCGGGCCTTCTTTCTGTCCATAACTTCTGTGCCAAGCTCAAGACAAACATAACCACATGTGACCACTGCCAGAGGAACCACAAAGAACTTAGATACACAGGCTGCAGTTACCATGCAGATAAATGGCTGCCTCTTTGTATTGAAGAATGATTCTAGGGCTGGGAGGGAAAAAGATGGATCCTGGACTGGAGGTTTAAGAACTGCATACACTGCCAAGTTTCCAACCAGAAGGCAAAATTCCATCTTAACTTTGCATCACTTTGATAAAACACCTTGGAGCAAGGAGGAAAGATGCAATCTTCCTTGGGGCTCCAGAGGTTTGAATTGGGAGTTGGCTGTCTTCAACTCTTTAGATAACTGAGGCACGCTATCATAGCAATGAAAAAATGCCGTAGGGGAGTGTACTCACCTCGTGGTTGCCATGTCCGCAGGGTGAGAGGGGAAGAGAGGACATGAGAGGGGGGGGGGGATGAGAAGGAATGCTCTTGAACAGGGCAAGAACAAGATCTACTTTTCTGCAAGGGCATGTGACCTACTTTCTTCAAATACTTCAATGGATTAGCCCATTAATAAGATTAAAATCCTCATGAGCCAATCATTACTCATTAACTCACCTCTGAATTGTTGCATTAAGGACCAAGCCTTTAACACGTGAGTCTTAAAAGAACATTTTAAATCCAAACCACAATGAACTTCTTTGATTTAATTATTTCTTATTCTAGTTTGCAACTATTAAATACTTGGCCATGTTATGCCCACTGCTATTTGTACTCTGGCCTCGGCCTTGAAAAGTCACAGCAGACTTGGCTAATGGTTTAAATATTATTGGAGAGTGGGGCAGATGAGAATAGCACCAGAGTAAAGTGCAAAAGGACTCCTTCCCATCAAAGGGATTTTATATTTTCCTATGTTCAGTAAACTTCAAGATGTGAACTGAGTTCTACTCTCTTGCAAATACTATGTCTGAGCTATGAATATTCTTAAATGAGTTTTACATTTTCTTTCCTATTATTAATTTAAAACATCAAAAAGATCTTTTCACTCACATGAATAAGCTAAATTATCCAGCTGCATATAGTTAATATCAATAAGGAAATGAATATGTAGTAAATGCTATACTACTTTTTTTTTAAACATGGAATAGAGGAACTATTTTCCACTTCAAAAATCAGCATTGATTGTCACCTTATTGTGAAGCTCACAGACAGGACATCAGCAGAATTTACAGCCAAACAAAACTAGTGAAAGTAAACATGGCATCCAGTGGGATTTTATACATTCGTTAAAGTGATACACCTTTCAGTAACAGCAAGAATAGTTCTTGCTAGGAAACTATGATAAAGACAGACATTTCAAATTATCTCACTCAGTTATTTTTAAAGGCCCCCAATTAACTTAAGAACTAAAATGAAAATCATTAAAAGAAAAATACAAAATAAATTATAATGGTCTTATCATGTTTATTTTTCATTTTTATTGAATTTAAAGAAGATTTGCACTTATTTATTGTGGGTCTATATGCATATGTGGGCACTCACCTATTCCTGGGTGTTAGTGTGCAGGTCAGAGGACCACTTGAGCAAGTCCACTCTCCCCTTCCACTATGTGGGCCCCAAGTATTAACTCAGGTTATCAGACTTCCCTCCATATATGCATATGTATATATATGTATATATATATATATATATATATATATATATATATATTCTCAAGATAACCTTAAACAACGTTTTATTTTGGTTTTTTTTTTGTTTTGTTTTGTTTTTTTTTTTTTTTGGTTTTTCGAGACAGGGTTTCTCTGTGGCTTTGGAGCCTGTCCTGGAACTAGCTCTTGTAGACCAGGCTGGTCTCGAACTCACAGAGATCCGCCTGCCTCTGCCTCCCGAGTGCTGGGATTAAAGGTGTGTGCCACCGCCGCCCGGCCACAACGTTTTATTTTGAATGGTACATTTTGATGTATTTAAATTTCTCATTTTAGAACAGAATATAAGCTTTTAAGAAGTAGCCTTTCATTCTGATCTTAGCAATGAGCTACCCATCGTTATTGTAAGTAGTTTAGAAATGTTGCCTCTTTTTACATGGTGTTTCATTATTATTTTGTTTTGCTTGGGAAATATTCCTGAATTTGTCAGAGTCTGCTGTCATTGATGCAGTATGATTGGCCTAGGGTGTGAACAAATACATCCCATGCCCAATTATGAACTATGAGGCAGAAGTAGCTGGGGAGCTTAAACAAAAGGTCCTATAAGCCTGGGAGTGTGAGGAGAAAGGATAATAGTAAAGACGGAAGGATAGGACATTAGGCACAGTTCAACATGTATAGAAGATGGACACTGGAATATTTTCATGTTTTGAATAATTTTGGACACTTTAGATTTACAGTGGTATTTCAACATATACTGATGCAAAAGGAAGCCAACCAATCGGTGTTTATGTGCCTAGTTCCAAGGTCCTTACCTTGGAATTAAATGGCAAATATCTTTTCATTTTGCCTGAATCACTCTTCAGTAACTCTGGCAGGTATTGAGTACTAGGGGAAGGGGAGCTTCTTGCAGAATGACCTTTATCCTATGGGTGGGGGTAGGGTGGAGTGGGGTTGAATATTTAGAGATTTTAAAGGAAAGTAATTAAAACAAAAACTCTAGTTTCTCTGAAAGAAGGTTTACAGAATGTACCTTGCGGAGTGCCAAGCTGGGTGGGGGGGAGCTTTCTCAAGTGCGTGCTAGAGAGAAGCTAGGAAGCTAGGTTGGCTTTGCCTAGTCATTTAAGGTATTCATTGTTTTTGGAGGACAAAGAATAGAAGAAAGTAGTAGGATGGGCAGGGATTGCTGTAGAACTGGCTGTTCTAGTTAGAAACAAAGAAATCATTGTAGCAAACTTTATTGTTGGCAGAGAAAAGATGGAGCAAATCTCTCTTAGTACAAGGCATGGAATTTCTTTGCTATCTTTTTGTACATTTAGTTTGAATTTTTGTAATGAATTTAAAACAAGATTATAATTTGAAAAAGGAAACCCTGTAGAAATGATGACCACTCAAGAAGAACTTCATCTGGAAGGTTAACACTAAAAACAACAAAGTAGCCCAACAAACACTCAAGATAGACTTCAGCTCCAGGAGTCCTGAGTTTGGTTTTTTAAAGTTACTTCACAGGCATGTTAGTGCTTATCTTTAACCCCAGCACTCAGAAAGCAGAGGGAGGAGTTAGGTCTATATAGCAAGCTCAAGGTTGGCCAAGCCTAAACAGTGAGTCCTTGTCTCATAAAATGCTAGTATGCCAACCAAACAAACAACGAAAAGGTTCCTTTCAATGGACATTTCAATCCCAGCCAGCCCTAATGACAGTCCAGATGTAAGGTCTAGTATATATGGTCACAAAACCAGACATCTGAGTTGGTAATAGAAATATAAGGATTAAATATTGGAATGTTCAATATATGATGTTTTTGAAGAACTAAGACCACACAGGACTTAGTGCCATCTGATGAAACTGCCAAGTTGTTGGAGAAGATGAAGGTTGTATATGCTTTGCTGAAATCAGGGTAGGGTATCTGGAGGATAAATTCTAGCATTGCCTGGCTAAGTTCCCAAATGGCAATATACCAGTTCAAGACTGATTTAGTCCTTTTGGAGGACAGCACAACACCAATACCAGAGTCCACTGCTCTTTGAGACCAAATTATCTGTGACAGACTTGGTGAGACAAAGGTAATGTATGAATATCATGAAAAAAAAAAGCGCATACCAGGGCTTTGGAGGGAAATTCTGCATCCCAGAGATGAGTTTGGCTTTGAAGAATAAATAGATAAGTGTTGCTTCTGATGGAGCAGATGGGTTGTCTGGCCAGAGCTATCTCTGAACGTCACATTCTTCCTCACAGATAGACAGCTTAACTATTGTCTAGAGGCCACAAATTGTTTGCCTTTCACACTACAAAATTATAATTCTTTTAGGCTTAATTTTTTAAACACAGTTCCCCGGCACAGAACACAGGTATCCTCAATCCTTTGTGGTTACTAGGTATTTCTGTGCTATGGTAAGGAACATTTAGCAACAATTTACAGAAGATTATATGAAGCTGCTATAATCTTGGAGAACCTATAGACTATCAGTCTGTGTGAGAATCTTTATTAAAGATTGTTATTGGCAAACAGGGAATGGAATGTCCTGAAAAATCACAAGAAATACAGAAGTATTTCATTTTTTAGACGCCTTCCTCTAGCCAAATTTCATTCTTATACATGGCTGTCCTAGTAAGAGTCTGGGTCACAATAATTTCACCTTTGATAGTGCATACTCACTTTCATAGAGCTTTGACAATGCTGATAAGTCATCCAGAATGGTGCAAATAAGTTGGTCATAGAATTCCAGGTTCCTGGATGCTGCAAATGACTTTTACAGGTGATGAAGCATCAGCACTGGGAGACTGGCAAGAAATCCAAAACTGAGGAGAGTTTATCAGTCATATGCAAACTCATGTCATAAGAAGCCTTTATCCATTTCCTCTCTGAATTGTTTTCATACCAAAGTAAAATGTCATAAAGTTCAAGATGTCTCTGATTGCCCATGATGAAAAGATTAAATGGCTTTAGGCATTGTCAATATAAGTGTGGGAATATAGAATCTTTTTTATTGATTTTTATTTATCTCTACATTTTTCTCTGCTTCCCTCCCTGCCTGTCTCCTCCCCTTCAACCTTCCCCAAGGTTCCCATGCTCCCAATTTACTCTGGAAATCTTATCTTTTTCTACTACCCCTGTAGATTAGATCTATGTATGTCTCTCTTAGGGTCCTCATTGTTGTCTAGGTTCTCTGGGATTGTGATTTGTGGGCTGGTTTTCTTTGCTTTATGTTTAAAAAAACACTTATGAGTGAGTACATTTAATAATTGTCTTTCTGGGTCCGAGTTATTTCACTCAAAATGATGTTTTCCATTTGCCTGCAAAATTCAATATGTCATCATTTTTTTTCTGCTGTGTGGTATTCCATTGTGTTAATGTACTACATTTTCCTTATCCATTCTTTGGTCGAGGGGCATTTAGGTTGTTTCCAGGTTCTGGTTTTGACAAACAATGCTGCTATGAACATAGTTGAGCACATGTCCTTGTGGCAAAATTGAGCATCCTCTGGATATATACCCAAAAGTGGTATTACTGGGTCTTGAGGAAGGTCGATTCCTAATTTTCTGAGAAATCTCCACACTGACATCCAAAGGGGCTGTACCAGCTTGCATTCCCACCAGCAATGCAGAAGTGTTCCCTTTACCTCACAACCTCTCCAGCATAAGTTGTCATCAGTGTTTTTGATCTTGGCTATTCTTACAGGTGTGTAAGATGGAATCTCAGAGTTGTTTTGATTTGCATTTCTCTGATGACTAAGAATGTTGACCATTTCCTTAAGTGTCTTTCAGCCATTTTAGATTCATCCTTTGAGAGTTCTCTGTTTATATCTGTACTCCATTTTTATTGGATTATTTGTTCTTTGGATGACCAATTTATTGAGTTCTTTGTATATTTTGGAGATCAGACCTCTGTCTGATGTGGAGTTAGTGAAGATCTTTTCCAATTCTGTAGGCTGTTGTTTTGTCTTGTCTGTGTCCTTTGATTTACAGAAGCTTTTCAGTGTCAGGAAGTCGCATTTTTAATTGTTTCTCTCAGTGTCTGTGCTGCTGGGGTTATTTTTAGAAAGTGGTCTCCTGTGCCAATGTGTTCAAGTGTACTTTCCACTTTCTCTTCTACAAGGTTCAGTGTGACTGGCTTTATGTTGAGGTGTTTGATCCATTTGGACTTGAGTTTTGTGCATGGTGATAGATATGGGTCTATTTTCATTCTTCTACATGTTGATATCCAGTTATGCCAGCACCATTTGTTAAATATGCTTTCTTTTTTCCATTTGATATTTTTTGCTTCTTTGTCAAAAATCAGGTGTTTGAAGGTGTGTGTATTAATACAGGGGAATATAGAATCTTATAAACTCCAAATTTCCATTTTGTGTGTAATTTATTTGGTAATATAGCAGAGTCTTCCAGACCAAAAAAGTAAAAAAAGAAAACAGTTTTATCTGCATGGACCTATGAGTCTGAATAAATGGGGAGATAATCTATCACCTTGTCATAGTGAGCAAGTAACTGCTATATTGCCCACTCAAACATGAGTTTGTTGTAGTGTTATAGTAAGTTTGGAACCTTTAGCAGAAGCATTTCATCTGAACACTAAAAGAGGCCAGTTGGTGTTCAAAAACAGAAACACCTGAGGTTTGAGAGGAAGTTGAATAGGAACTATGGGACTCAGCAATCAGAGATTAAATGTGAGGTTTTGGATATGGGGAATCATCTCACATCTCTGAACAGGCTGCTTCTGTTGTGTTATCAATCCTGGCCCAGCCCTAGAAATAGGGTGTGATTTTTCACAGGCAGCTTATAGTTGGAAACCAGACAGTATAGATGTGCAATCAGGCAGTAAAAGAACATAGGAACTTCCTCAAGGAAGTGTGCTTTGTCCCTCTCTGTCTCCATTTGAAGTGACAGGGTCCTGTTATCTGATGCCACTGCACCCTGCCTGGTGCTTTTTGTGATATGCTTGTAAACATTCTGTTTTATGTCAGGTTTGGCTGTGATGCTGTAACTTTACACAGTGAGTACTATAGCTTTAAAATACTCCTCCACCCCGTAGCAGGTATTACTAATAAATTCATAGATGAAGAAATGCATCAACGCCATTACTACTCCAAAATCCTCAACTGGACTCTTCTCCCTCTATACCCCAATGATATGATGGTCTTCTTTGAGCTAAATCCCTAATCACTTCATTCCAAGGAACCAGCTTTGACTAATACTAGCAGAGTTCTCATGAGGTGAAAGAGGAGTAAATTGATTCCATGTGCTACATGTAGAAGGTGTTTTAACCAAATTCCATGGTTGTTCATATCTTGACTCCTTTTTAAACTATTTAAGATGTATGTATATGCTTTCCCTGTTGGCAAGGGTCTTATTTAAATATTCTTTGTTAAGAGGAGAAAGCCTTACAGTTATCATTTTGTCTGATTCACAAACTCACAGTTAGAGCTGAGTCATAAAACATCACTTACCCAGGAAGTGTATGGGCCCTTGGTCTGGCTGCTGAAGACTTAGCCTTCAGACACAGTGACTGCATTTGAATATTGAAGTGAGGACATAAGGCAATGGTATGGAGTTACAGAAGACTCCCATCCCTCTTGATACCTTGCAGTTGAAGACAGGATACAGGGCAAATGTGTTCTGATAAAAGACAGAGCCTCAGTGTCTTTATAAATATTAAGGCTTGGTTTTAGTTTTCCTCCCCTTAACTGAGTGTAAGAATGAGCAGCTCTGGTTAATGGAAGAAATCAAGGATTTTCATTTCTCAGTACACATGTGTGCAGCATGTATATCCAAGATTATCATGAAATGAGTCATCAGAGAGCACTATGCATCCAGATTGTGTATGCTGTACCCCAAGAGCATAGTTGCTTTCACTGCTTGAACTGTGAAACATGTGTGTAAAATGGGAAACATGAGGATTAACTAAGCAAATGAGTAGGCTTAGTTAGGGATATGAAAGAGCTCAAGTTCAGGGATGGCTCCTGGAGGGAAATATTAGTGTATGTGTGCTGGGAAGTAGTACAGAACATAACAGACAAGACAGGCTAAACTCCTCCAAGATGGGTATGCTGAGTTCCTGGGAGGATTGAGAAAGGGGAAGCAGATGGGGGAAAGCTACATGAATGATACAGAAATAAACACAAGTCAAAGAAGTGAGACGGGGAGAGAGAAGACACGCAGGGCATTTTGATCAATGAAGAAAAGATGCCCATTTATCCACTCAGTCCACAAATACGTACTGTTTAGAGAGTGTCTGGTCTTTCTCTAAACCCTGAGGAGATGGCAGAGAACAGAGTGAATAAAATTACCAGTCCCATCAGAGATCACATTCATATGGCAAGAGAACAATATCAGACAAAAGAAAGGAATGGAGGGATGGAACCCATGGGTAAAGTGTTTCAGTGCAAGGTTCAGCACCTGAATTCCATCCTCCCGCACCAATATAAAAGCCAAGCATGGTGGCATATACCTGTAGCCCAGTGGTGGAAGGACAAAGACAGGCAGATCCTGAGGATCTGTCAACCAGTTGCTGAAATGGTGAGGTCTAGGTTGTGAAAGGTTATTTCGTACCAAGGTGGAGACAGACAGAGGAGGACACCAGGCATCGATCTCTTGCCTGCACACCTGCACACAGGAATAATGTATAGAAAAACACATACAAAGCTCTCTCTCTCTCTCTCTCTCTCTCTCTCTCTCTCTCTCTCTCTTTCTCTCTCTCTCTCTCTCTCACACACACACACACACACACACATGCACACACTTTTTTTCCTCATGAGTTTATAACTTTGTTAGCAGAAAACAGAATAAACAATAAATGACTGTGTTCTACAAAGCTCCAATGATACACCTACCTTGGGTGGTGAGGAAATGAAGGAGGAAAGGACAGGCACACAGACACAGAAAAGCTGGGATCCAATGAGCTTGTCTATCTGGTGGAAACGCCATCACAGTAGACGCACCATAGGCTATTTATATACAGTTGAAGGAGAAGCAGGGTTATTGCATACAGCTGAACAAGAAGCGACGTTATTACATTCAGTTTTTTTTTTATTTTTTTTTAAGAAGGAGGCCAGGTAATTAATACAGCTGGACAAGGAGGCAGGTTTGGCTAATCTTGGTAGGTGAACTCTGTGTAGGGGAATAGACTTCTGGTCATAAACATTCAAGAGGGCAAGGCTATGGTGCTTTTCTGCACATCTTGTCAGCATTCACACTCAAACCTAAGAAAGGCTTTGCCATCTCTCTGAGCCTCACCAGGGAATCTGTACCACCACCATAGGGCTTAGACATTTGTCCTCAACATGGCTTGCCCACATCATACATTCACTCAGAACTTCACTCATTCTGTGTAATAAACATATATAAATATAATTTTAGTAATTATCTAGCATAAAAGATTGTATATGCAATTGTGAAAAAATAGAGAGGGAAGGCAGCTGGAAATTTCCATCTTGAGAGCACTAGCAGGGCCCATGGTATTGAAGAAAGGAGACATTTGAAAAAGAATTGAAAGGCGATGAAAACATTAACTGATTTGCTGAAGGACAGGGAAAAGAGGGCATAACAAGCAGTGTGAGAGATAGGTAATATCTCAGTAATCAGATTCAAGAATAGGTCGCTCATTGTCACCATCCAGAACTTAGAAAGACTAAGGATTAAAAGGAGGGAGGCTGTGCTCAGAGAAGATATGTGGCATCAAGATGTCATGTCTACTAATGATACTGATACTATGACCATAGGAGAGAGTGGCAAAATTAGGGCAGTGATTGAAATAATTGGTGAAAATAACAGGCAGCTTGAATATGCAGGCTTTGCAGAAATGGCCTGTACATATTAAACGGAAGGATTGTCTGACAGCCTGGTCCATTGGTTGTAATCCAGCAGTCACATCTTTCTAGAGATGAGATGGGAATTCAACCTGGAGTCAGTAAATGGCATTAAATACCTGACCATTCCTACTGAAAGACCTCTGGTTATTAGGGTCAAAGAGAGTGAGACATTTAGGGAGAACTCCGGAAATGATAATGAGGAAGGCATGCTGTCCATCTCCAGGTTATCCATGAGGGCTAGGAGGGGAAAATCATCGCCTCTCATAAGTCAGTAGTGGAAGCACAGCCCTTGGAGAAGCACTCAGTGAGCACTGGAAGAGACCGAGATACAAGCACCTCTTCTGTAATACACCATGGATTGAATGGGAGCCAGCAGGGATGTGATGGCTGGGAGGATGAAGATGAAGGGAGGACAGATCCCACAGAGCCTTAGGGTGATCAGAGTGAGGGGTGGGTGGGGGGAAACTTGACAGTTTGAGCATCATCTTATAGTGATTCGTTTAACCAAGGAAAAGTGAGATTAGTCTTAAGGAACTCAAGGTAAATCACTCTGTACTTGATTCTGTGGGTACTGTGTGTAAAGGGGATGGGGGTTCAGGGCTCTCTTGCATTTGATTGTTGTAGAAGAAAAGGAAGAGGACCAAGGAAGTCTGTAGTCTGTTCTCACTTGAGTATGAGAGGTTTACTCTACCTCCTCTCCTCCCTGGTGGTAGATGGGTTTTTTTTTTTTTTTTTGCGAGCCTAGAATACTCTTGCGTACATTCTGAGCCTAGAGTGTTTTGTCAGCAGGAAGTGACTGAGCTGATTGTTTGACAGGCTTTGCTAGTGGAAGTATCAAAGCAAGCTTTTCCAATTGGACTAAGAGCAACTCCTTCCTGGAGGACTTTGGTTCTTGGTAAGTGTGTTTACTAGTGTAATATATAAATTCCAGACCCAGACATAATATGTAAATATCTGAATAAAAACACAAGTAGCAGATAATGTGCAGAAAAAATAGCCCTGCATAGTGTAAGAATTACAATACAATTGTGGAAACAATCATTAGTCAAGCGGTTAACTATGCCTGAAGGAAAGAGAGAGGGTACTTTGGTGACAGAGACACGAGATAAATGACATGGGTCTAAACTTGAAGCTGAAGGACTGGCTGAATTGTACAGATGGAAGGGCACAGGCTGGCACTACATTGGTGGGAGAAATACTGACCTAGAGCTAAGGAGAGAAGTGAGAGAAGAGGCTATAGAGTTAGCAATAGATTTTGGGTGCTTCCAAAAAATAAATATTTAAATCAAATCTTAGACGTGTCAGTGTTAAAAGGCAGGACCTTGGGAAAATGACTAACTAGGCGATAAAGGCATTGCAGTCCCCAAGAAAGAAGCCGTATGTAGCTATCAGAAAGGGACCACACAGCCTGTTAGTACTTCATTGCCCCACCGTTCTCCAAAACAGTTTGCAGTCAATTTTGCTGCTAACAAGTTACTAAGTCTAAGGTATTTCACTCTAGCAATTTAAATATACTAATAACACTTCACTACTTCTCAGGAGGAAGGAATTTATAAAGGATTAGGGGGGTTGTTGATTTTGACTTTTGAAATGTTTTGTTCATGGGAAAGTAATATGATCACACTGTATCAAGAAGTAAAGCTGGAAGAAATGGTCTGTTGACTTTTTATATGTACGTACATGTCTGTTGAGGCTAGAGATCAGCACTGAGAATTATCCTCAATTAGTCACCACTTTAATTTTTGAGGCAGGTTCTCTCACTGACCCTGGAGCTTACTGATCTGACTCAGCTTGCTGTCCAGAAAGCCTTAGGGATCCTCTTGTTTCTGCCTCCTTACAGCGGGGTCACAGATGCTCTGAAGCATGCCTGATGTTTTACAAGGGTGCTGAAAATCCAAAGAACTCAGGTAGTCATTTTTGCATGACAAATGTTTTACTGACTGAGCCAGCCCAGAAGCTGTAAAATGGCTCTTAGAACTGTGACACTATTAATCCCTCCTAAGGATGCCAAGTACCTTGGATACTTATATTTTGCTGCTGAAATGGAAAATGCCAGAGCCATTTGCAACACAGATTGTTTGTATCTCACATAGTGACATTTATGCTTACCATCTGCCCTATGGCCCTACTCCTAGGCCCTTATAGGAACACAACTCTGTCCGTAGAGATGTTGATGAATGTGAAGAGCACTTTTATAGTCACCTCAGACAAAGATCCCTCAAATACAATTACCCAGAAGTGCATAAACAAACCTTAGAGTGTCCAGAAAGTAGGATTCTGGAACTCAGAAATCGAAAAAGGAGCAGCATATAGGGGCAAGCATGTATACACGCCATGCCTGGCTTTTCATGTGGGTTCTGCGAATCTGCAGGGTTTTCTGTGGCAAATCAAAAAGTCAGCTGAACATCTCCCCAGTCCTTGTTTAATAACTTTTTGTGCCAAGCACTGACTGAAGGAGACTATAAGAAAGTTATGACAGAGTAAATGGCAAAGAGCCTAAGCCAGGATAGATCAGAGGGAATGGGGAGACAGAGGCTAAATGCTAAGAACTCTGAAGTAAGAGCAGAGTCCTGGGGACTGGTAGGCTCTTGGGAACTGGGTTTAAAGATTTAAATTGAAATAAATCGGAAAATAAGGTTATTAATGGAAACCCATTTGGCTGAGAAGAGGAACACTTGTGGATTTTGAGGATGTGTCAGGGATCTAAATAGATGTCTGGCAGGTTGTTGGAAATCCAAAACAAAAACTTAGGAAAGAAATTGAAAATTAAGGGAAAACATTTGTGTTTATGTTTGAGGAGGGGAATCTGAAAGTTTTATTAGCTCATGGAGGCTCCAGGTGTGGAACCTACTGAGAAATATGAAAATAGCCAGACATAAGAAGAGAAGTTGTCAGAAGGGGAAAGGCAGTAGAGTAATGCTCATTGTTGAAGGCACAGAACAATCAATCATCACTGAATATCAGTTGTTAAATGTAATCAGGAAATAGCCACTTGCCTTTGAATGAACCATTCACTGAGCAGACAGAGGAGGTGATCTTGTATGGGAAAGCTTGTCCTACAGGTAGAGAATACAAGGAATACAAGAAGGAAGACAAGGTGGGGGCAGGAAAGGCAAGCCACACCCATGTTCTCTGCCATATAAAGGTAGGTGCAGGGAAGGCAAGCCACACCCATGTTCTCTTCCATATAAAGGTGGGGGCAGGGAAGGCGAGCCACACCCATGGTCTCTGCCATATAAAGGATACAATACAGTCATGTCTTGGTGGGAAGACTTAGAAAAAAAAGTGTAAGTTTAAGAAGAAAGAATCACAAATGGCAAGTTTAAAAAGAAGCTCTAATGGAAATTAACCAGTCATGAACAAAAGCCAGGTGCAGGAGCCAGGTACAAGAGCAAGAACTGTGGAGGGGCTGCCTAACAACTCATGACTATCACCAGCAGCTCTGGAGCAATGCCAGACACTAAGAATCAAGCTGTTGCTTGATTCCTCACATGCTGGTGTTGGCCTGTTCTGTCCACTTTCAACTCCATGCTTTAACATCCTTGGCTTAGCGGGCAGCTTTCTGTTCTATCTTCTGGCTTATCTTGAATGTTTCCTTTATTCAACTTCTCTTTGGTTTTAAAATATCCCCATCAAATGGACCTAAGAAACCAGTGGGTATAGTTATCATAATATCTAACAAAATAGACTTCAAGCTAAAATCAGTCCAAAGAGACAAAGAAGGCCATTTCATATTAGTCACAGGAAAAATCCATCAAAAATCTAAGAACCATTCCATGTTTACTGGGCAGTGCTCTTAGAACCTAAGAGGGTTCCTACCCTATCACAGTCAGCTTCTTCAGGGAGTCCTAATGGCTCTGTCTATGGTGGCAGGGCAAGGCCTGTAAGTACTTGAGCAAAGTGATGAACATACTGTCAAATTTAGAATGTGTTTCTGTAATGAGGACAGTGGGACTTGGCACAATCTAGTACTTGTATGATGATGGCACTGGGGCCTAGTGCAGTCTTGTATGTATGTAATAATGAACACGGGGCCTGGTGCTGTCTGCTATGTCAGAACTGATCAATTAGGAAGGACTGATAAGAAGTGTTGGGAGATGGTGCTGGGACATAATCCTGCAAGAATAATATTAAAACCCTGTTGGGAAACTTTTCCAGGGAATAATGAACTTTGGGAAAACTGAATTATAATGAAGGGAAAGTAACATGTAAGAAATACAGAGCAAAAATTTCAAAGAATTTCAAGGCAAAGAATTACAACAGCTCATTACTTAACATTAATATTAACTTCTCTGAATATACCAACTCCATTGTAATATGCATGTATTTCAAATTGTGGCCAATGAAATTGGATAAATACTGATTTTTTAAAAGTTTAAGACAATTTAGTTATTATAGAAGAGTATATGTCTACATGTCTATTGTACAAGATACACTTCATCTGATTGTAACAGGATTTTCTGTTGTATGGCCATGTAAATAAAATGAACTTTAGAAAAGACAAAAACACATCTGGAACTATCATTAGTGTTGAGTATAGAAAAGAATTTAATATATAGAATAAAATATATGATATATTATTAACATGGAGTTCAAACTGCATTAGTATACTGTGAGTAGTAACAATATTAACTAATAAAGAACCTCTAGACTGATATCAATGTCCTGCCTATTTCTTAACAAGTTGAGATGCTAATGTAGTGATCTGAATGAGAATGGTTCCTATAGGCTCACATGTTTAAATTCTTTTTTTTTTTTTTTGGTTTTTCGAGACAGGGTTTCTCTGCAGCTTTTTTAGAGCCTGTCCTGGAACTAGCTCTTGTAGACCAGGCTGGCCTCGAACTCACAGAGATCCGCCTGCCTCTGCCTCCCGAGTGCTGGGATTAAAGGCGTGCGCCACCACCGCCTGGCTACATGTTTAAATTCTTGATTTCAGTTAGTGGAACTGTTTAGGAAGGATTAGGAGGTATAACCTTAATGGAATGTATCTTAGGGTTTCTATTGCTGTGAAGGGAGAAGAAAACATTTAACTGGGAATGGATCAGTTTCAGAGGCTTAGTCCACCATCTTCATGGTGGTCTCAGGCAGACATGATACTGGAGAAGGAGGTGAGATTGCTGACTCTTGATCCACAGGAAAAAGGAGATGAACTGTGTCACTGGGCATAGCTTGAGCATAGGAGATCTCACAACCCACCTCCACAGTGAAACACTTACTGCAACAAGTCCACAGCTCCTAATAGTACCAATCCCTATGGGTCAAGCATTCAAACACAGGAGTCTATGGGGATTATACCTATTCAAACTCCACAGAGAGGCTGTGGCCTTTTGGAATAGGTGTGTCACTCAGTCTTCCAAAGCTCTCATCAGGCTGACCACAGATTAACCCTTTAAAACTGTAAACAAGTTCCAAGATAAATGCTATAAAATTATCCTTGGTCATGGTATATTTCACCAATCTCAACTGATATGAAGGGCATTCGAATAATTTACCTCTTAATTTGAACTGAAGAAGGTATACAAATTAACCAAATGCCATATAGGCTTTAAAAAACCTAAGTTGGTCACCAAGGGAGCTGAATCCAAAACTGTTTATAAAGTGCCATTAGTTTACTTTTTAAAAGCTATATCATGTAATTTCATGTTTTTCTGTAAACTGTTAGGAGAAAAAATACTTTTTACTCTGCTCTGGTTGTTCTCTTCACAAATAATATTCTAATTTACAATGTTAACTGTAAATTTTATTAATAGAACATTTAGCATGTGAGAGCGTGGGTTCTGACAGGTCTGTGGAGGCAGTGCTGTGTCAACATGCAGTCCTCCCACTATCTGCAAGGGCTGCTGCTCCCTTCCAACAATATTAAAACAGGAAGCTCAGTGTGAATGCTCACCCAACATTATGTGCAGGTGTTGTAGTTGAAACAAGAGGATTTTGTTGGCTTTCAAATAAATCTTGCTTGTTAGAAACTGTGTCTTAAACAGCCCCATAGGCTAAGAGACCTGTATAGCTAGATGCACGGTCTTTACTGCTCTTGTCCTATTAACTCATAGCCTGTGACGTGGGAAGTAGCAAACCTCATCTGCCAGCAAGCAGAACCACATCGGAGTTCAGTAACAGCTAAAGTCAGAGGAGGGATGGTGACACAAGACCAACCCTGGTCTCTTTCCTGGTCCAGATTTGGCTACAAGGGCAGAACTGGAAGTTAGCAAGTGAAAGGCCACTGTGAACAGCACTTTATGCTTCTGCCTAATTAGTAAGCTGCTCAGAGAATCTTCTGGCAAGAGGCTGGGGAAACAGTTGAAAAGAAAATCCTGCCCTCCCCTACACTGAGCACTGGCCGGCAGACCTGATTCCTGCCTCTGCAGGAGGCTCAGGCCAAATCTTTCAAGATAAACCTCAAAGTTACCTTGGGCATAGAAAGAAAATGAATCTTGCAAAGGGGTGAAACATTTAGGGGGTTCTTTGACACTGTGAACACTAAACACTGCTGTGTTAGAGAGGGATAATGAGCCAACCTTAGGGCAGGAGACAGCAGAAGCAGGGATAGATTGCTTGTGCTTAAGTCATGGCTGTGGGTACACAGGGTTACTGGGTCACCACTTAAGGACTACATTAGTAACTTTAATACCCAGGAGCTTTCAGTGCTACATTGGGCAAATTGTCTTTCTGTTGTTCTCAACTACATGTGGGACAGTCTTCACCAGGAAGTGCTCTGTAGTCACCACTGCCCACAATGCCTGTCCCCAGGCATACTAGCTAGATGACTTTGGATGGACACTTAATTTCTCTAGACTTGAGTTTACCATCCAAAACAGAGGGACAATAGTGCTGCCCTCAAAGGATTTTTATGCTAGCAGTGAGACTCAATACAGGGCCCACCATGGGGTAATTGCGGGATGAGTCATTACTGTTTCATTTCCCATAATTGTATCTGATGATGAATATAGATTTGAGCTTTCGAGTGGCAGTATCCAGAACTGTGAAATGCAGTATGAAGAAAGCCAATTTCTAACTGGGCTTCATCCACATAGGCTTTTAATCATGTGCTCATTTATTTTACTTAAAACTAAATTCCTAGACTGAGAAAGGGAGGCATGACTGCATAAGCATGAAGACCGGAGCTCAGATCCTCAGAAGTCACAAAACGTCACGAATGGGAATGTGTGTCCATTATCTCACTGTGCTGGTGGCAAGAGACAAGAAAATGCCCAGAAGTTCACTAGCATTTAGCTTTAGTGAGTATTGGCTGTGGTGAACAAGAGATTTTTAAAAAACCATGCAGGTAGGAGTCATCATACACAGAGACAGACAAACACACAAAGTTTTCAGAAAAGAAACTGAATTCCTTACCATTTAGGTGTTGCCCTGTGGTTTTAGTCATGTACACACCTGCAATATGACTCCAGGTCAAGATTCCATGCAGACAAGGCATTCCTCTTACCAGAGGGCATTTTTCTTTTGCCTCTTTGACTAAGTCATTTTTCTGGCATGAAAAACAGTATGTTTGGCATTTTGGTTTTGTTTGTTTTGTTTTATTTTTAAGTAGGAGAATGGAAATTCGTACGTACCGAGAATTGGAAAGGAAAATAGGAAGAGCCTCTGGACTCATTTGATGCAGTATGTTAAGTTCAAAACTTGTATGGTGAAAAGTTGGTGCATATCTGGCTTTTCTAGAAAGGGGGTGTGCCTCATTAACAGGATAGCTGGAATGTATGGAAAGGTTCCAGTGAAAACAAGACGCAAAGCACATGCCTTTCCAAGTCAGACAAATACAGCCTTAACGAGAATTTACCTCAGAGGGGCCTCTGGAACCTTCCTTGAGTCCTGAGCTGTTGATGGTTTGGGAAGTTCGGGGGCTTTGGTGGAAAGGAGATGAGTGGCTTTGACCCCACCTTTCCAGAGTTCATCTCACTTTCCTACCAGGTGAGTGTCTGAAGACACACTAACTTGTCAGAGGAACAACCAAATTGGATCCTGTCTGGAGCTACTCTTGCTGTTTGTTGAGTGACAACTTGGCCTACTCAGGAAATTTCATGGCCTAGGGATAAACAGGAACAGCAATCATCAAGCAAACAAATATTTGTTTTGTGTGCTCATCTGCTTCACACATCAAAAAATATATATCAAGGAGTACATGGAATGTGACCTAAACATAATCTACTTTTAATCTGATTTCTGCATTTACCCGGCCTTCAATCCCCACTCCAGGACAGCCCATGAGGAGAGGGGGATGTTGTAATCTTCTGGCCTGGTCTGTTACCTGGATACCCTATTTCTTTAAGAGACAAGCTCTTCCCACTCCCAATCTCCCCCCTCCTCACTTCCACCAAGGCAAGTCTATCTTCTACCTCCTCTCCAGACATCTCTCCCTCCCTCTCCCCCCTCTCTTTCTGCCTTTCTTCAGGAGAGGTAGCTTCTGCCTCTCTCTCTTCTCTCTGCCTTTCCCCCTTCTTTCCCCTTCTCCCCTTCCCTCTTTTCTTTTCCCTCCATAAGCCAGTAAATAAACTCTATACACAAACTCTCATTCTGCATGGTGTATCTGTCTCCTTCCCCTCCCCTAGGCCTCAGGCTACCTGCCAGAGGACCCACTGAAGCCTTCAGTGACCCCTCCACCACTGCTCCTAGGACCAGTCCCCCACTACCTCTTTATAAGTGATTTAGGAGGGGTCCTTTATCATCGACAGCTGGGGGAATAGACATTCACACATCTTTCAACTACTATCTAATTGTTTTGTTATTGTTACTTCTGAGTACTCACCACTGAAACAGCATTTAAAACCAGTGGTTCTCAATCTTCCTAATGCTACAACCTTTAATACAGTTCCTCATGTTGTGGTGACCCCCAACCATAAAATTATTTTTACTGCTACTTCATACCTATAATTTTGTTACTGAGTCATGTGTCAGTTACTAAGATCACCAGAAATATGTGTTTTCCAAAAGTTGTGACCCATGGGTTGAAAACTGCTAATTAAGACTGATCTTGACCTTCAGCCTCCCTAGGAAGTTCCAGATTATAGCAATGACATAACTGTAATTGTAATTAATTATACCAGTGCCATGTTCAATGTAAAAAGTGACTGAAGATGAAGCATAAATTACAGTCACCCAATGGGTGTACCAGTTAGAGCCTTTCAAGCTGATTATTATGTATAAAAATAAATTAAAATGAAAATTTCTGCTATGTGATCATCCCCTCTGAACAGGCCTTTGGTGACCATCAGTTTTAACACAAATGAAGGTTACTTGTAGCTACATACTGGCTCTTCTTGTAAACTGGCATTCAGACTTATGTCATCCTAGCCCAATGCAACTGCCTCACTCTGCACTGCCTCATGATCAGTGGTGAGAATGCGCAATGTCACTGCAACATTCAGGAACCTGCCCAGAGGTGAAATGGCCTTCGCCACTTTGCTTGTCTAATATCATCACATGAAATATTTTCTAAATAATGAGGAGGTTGAGTCTTGTCACTGAAGCATAAGGTAACATACACCCCAAAGTTCTGTTCGAACACTCCTAAAAAATTTCTGAGGGATTAGTCCAACGTAGGAAGGAACAGTGATCAAAGACCACAAATGGATTTAATGATTTTGCATCTGATGAGAGGAAGTAAAAAGTGCAATTTTAGTTGGATCATCTCATCATAGAGTCAGAGTTCTTTGGAAACAAATTTAATTTTCAAAATAAATTATACTTTAAATGGCTTTCAAAATAAAAGTTGTATTTTCAAAATAAATAATGTCACTAGGATATGTTTGTTTTCATGAATTTGGAGATTTGTGCTTTATCCAGATGTGGATCTAGAAGCAAACACAGTTATGCTGCCTTTTAAAATAAATACATTTGGGAAATGAGAGCTATTTTAAAATGTAAATATTCAAGAGCTATTGTAAACCCTAGGAATTGAATTTCCAAATTAAGCTTAACATAGAATTATGTTTCCTCATTATGCATTTACTGAGTGTGACCCAGGTACTGGACTCCTATATTAGGGATATAAAGAAAATACATTATAGGCATGCAAGAGAGCTCAGAGGGTCAGAGCACTTGCCACAGCCTGAGTCGGGTCACTGGAAAGCACAGAAAGGTAGGAGAGAACCAACTCTATAGAGTTGTCCTCACACCTCAATGCTCACCATGACGTGTGCAGTGACATACACACAGAACACACATAAATACAAAATACTAATATAATAAATTAATTAATCTTTAAAAAGAAACAAAATATGTTTAACAGGTTTAGTCATCTTCTCCAAGGGAAAGCAAACAAAATATGGGGGAAAATCTTCAATGTGGTGAGAAAGGTTTCACAGTTCTTTTTAAACCATATCCTTAAACTGGAGACAGACAAGGGGCATGTCAACTGGGGTGTGGCTTCAGGGTTGAGGCGTCTAGCAGTGACCTTGACAATAAGCACCAGGCAAAAGTTAATTGCAGGGCCTTATGTTCCTCAGGATGGAATGACTGGAGACCCTTGTTTAACTAAATGCCTGACCTTGGGGAAAGGACTTGTGGGAAGCATTTACACTAAGGTTTCTTAGTCTTACTACAGGACCTGTTCCCAGAACCCTGAAAGGGAAAGTCATGACTTCATACTCTTTTCTCAGAATACCATACCATTCTGATAGTTTTATATTGATTAACTGAACCCTTGCCTTTAATGGCCTCAGTCTCTGCATCAGAATCGTAGGCATTTCATCCTTGTGTCTGTTATGTACAGATCCACGAAGTCTCCCAAAAAACAATGAGGAGACCGAGTCTTGTATGTAAAAGCAAAGAGCCTTTATTCTATATAAGTTTGCAAACTTGGTCTCTGCGCATGTCCAACATATTGGAATAATCAGAGCCCAGAGCTCAGTTAGAGTTCGGTTTCTATAGTAGTAAATATGGGGGTGAGGGATTTTTAAGGTTCAGGACCCCTGATTGGCTAATATTTGTCTAGGGGTGTCCTGGTGAATGTGTGCTATCTACAACGGTTGGAACGTTAGACTTTTCCTTTGAATGAATAGTTTGTTCTTGGGTGGTACTAGGGTAATCTCAGTTTGTGGTTTTTCCTGCAATCAGGTATTGCTTCAGAGTAAACTACTGAGACTTAGGATGGCAGAGTCCTACACTGGCAGGTGATAATACTTGGAAGTAAAGGACTTCCTTTGGGTGGTCTGTTTCTATTTAGCTTATCATGGCTGGCTCCTACAGAGTCAGTAAATTGTTACCATTCCTGTTCTTGGTGTAATTAGGAGGAATTACACAGTGAATTTCCTGGTTCCCATGGTGTCGGAGATTTTTTCCTTCAAAGAATTAATTATTTTGTTGAGGGAGACAACTGTTATACACATTTTTATCCTCTACTAAAAGCCCACCCCCCACAAGATTTCCCCGAGGGAAAGGCATTAACACTGAGGCTCATTAGAAATGAAATGAAAAGGTGCTGGAGAAGTGTGGTCTGCAATGTTGAAATGCTAGAAAGTTGTCAGAAAGCAATGGTCACCATGTGGTCCATGCCCCATCCCTGCCTCTTGACCTACAGGCCCTCTTCCACTGCATACTCAACAAAATAAACAAATACATGAATGGAAAACAAACAAAAAACTTGTACTTGAGGTTTTTTTTCTCTCTCCTTTACTAATTTTTTTTTTTTTCGAGACAGGGTTTCTCTGTAGCTTTGGAGCCTGTCCTGGAACTAGCTCTTGTAGACCAGGCTGGTCTCGAACTCACAGAGATCCGCCTGCCTCTGCCTCCCGAGTGCTGGGATTAAAGGCGTGCGCCACCGCCGCCCGGCTACTAATTTTTTTTAAACTTTCAGACAAAAATTTGTTAGTTAAACTAGCTGTGTTAGGATAGTAGTGACAGGGTTCCTAAAAGCAGTGAATTAGGTTTATCTATTCTCATCCTCAGATGCAGCTCTGAGTGTCACATACAGACAGACTCAGACACAAACGCACGGGCCCTTTCACTCTTAATCTAAGACAAGTTGCCTCCTCTGGACTGAAGATGTTGGTGGACACTTGAGACACCATATCAGTGTGGCAGAAAGAAAGAAGCAGAATGGGCAAGGGACAGAAAACTCCTTCTTGAGAATCTTTCACAAAAGAACCTTTAAGCAACTTTGGGATAATTCTCTGTCATCAGAACAATTCATTCAATCACCATCATTGCAAGAGAGGCTGGGAAATTCCAGTTCCTCTCAAAGTTCTTTAAAAATCCTGGGGATGGTAATTAAATAGGAAGAAGTAGGCTGCTAGCCTCAGTACTCAAACGGTTTATCACAAATTGGGGTAGAACACTGGGGACGTTGGTGGCACTCCACCTAGATTTCTTTCATCGGGCTTCTGTTTGAGTTCTGTTGTTTAAGGTTCAATAGCTGCTCTCTTCTCAGAAGAATAGCTCTCCTTCTGAGGAGCCATGTTTCAGTGTCATGGTCAAGCCATTGCAACTCAACTGTACGCAACACTGACCTGCCTACAACCTCTGCCTCTCTAATCTGAGTTTAAAGTTAGGTCTTGCTTCAATGTGGGACAGGATTGTGGTACTACTATGCCTTCCCTGACCATCTTTCTCAAAAAAAAAAAATCATTTGCTAGGAATCTCCATATTTCTTTTCTTCAACTACTACTAAGAATTAAACATTCTCATACCACTTTCTCTTCTTCTAAAACCCCTCCAAACCTCAAGAAGCAAGCCAAGAAGGCAAACATGAATACAATTTGCACTCTTAGTAAATGTATTTTGGTATGTGATTTTCTACAAACACACACACACACACAGAGATACACACAGACACAGACCACAGACGCAGATGAATTCTTTAGACAACACTCTAAAGGGTTTCCCTAAAAACATGCTTATCTTTGTTGCTTTGAGTTGAATGCTTATTTACTACAAGTTTGAAAGAAATTACACAGTGTGGTAGAGGATAACAAGAGGAATTTGCTAGCTGGTAACTATTTACTATATCTGTTAGAGACCAGTAGCTTTTGATTATAATGACTGAACTATAAGTACTGTTTTTTGTTTCTATTTGTATCTGAGATAGTAGTACATATTGCATCTCTGAATTAAAAAAGCTTCAGTAATCAGGTTCAGTGTCATCAGGGTAATTGTAATAAGACAGGATGAGATGAATATCAAGAAGACTCTGAAGTGCCCTGGAAAATTATATCTGGTTTGACTGTTATCAAAATACAATGTCTACTTTTATTTAAAGAAGTAGTTTTATGCAATTATTCAAGCATAGTTTGATTTGTATAATAAATAAAAGAAGGAAAGGGATAGTGCCTAGAAAAAAAATCCACTTTCTTACAAATTTTTCTATCTAGAAGTAATAGGAGAATCAAGTATTCCTAACTATCAGGGTCTACATATAATGCCTGTCAATCTTATTTTATAAGCCAGCTAATAACAATAGATATCATGTAAATCACATCAAAATATTATTGCACAGTTCTCACAGCAAGAAAAGAACATCAAAAGTCTTGTTTTGAGTCTTCACTTAGCCTGATCATTTGATTTGGGTAAAGCTTTAAGTCTAAACATCAAAGCATTTTTGTCTTCTTTGGTTGGGAAGGGTATTGTGGTATGCTTATTATATTTTGTTTGGGGTTCTTGTCATCTGTTTGAGTTTCCTAACTTCTACTGACTAATTAGTCTCAAAATAATTAGTAAGTGATAGCATCTAAACAGAGGACTGAGCTGAGCATCATGAACGTGTAATTTACTGGTCTGTCCTCTGTAACTGATAGATCTTATTATTCTATCTATGGATGGGCACAGACATCATCTCACATGTACCACAGTAAAAAAGTGAATGGAATGACTATGTTCTCAGAGAGCTTCTGTAATTTGGTCCCCAGCTGGGCCTGGCTTTTGCTCACAGTACTGCATTGGTACATGTTAAATATTTTTAACTTCCTTGTTCTTCATAATCATTTCAAACAACTAAGCTGAGTGCATTGACTTTTTATTTACTTATATTTCTATATTAGCTACAGCTTGAATTTTTGTCTTTTAACTCAAGAGACTTTCGTGTTAAGGACAGACAGCAAGGTACATTTACTACAGATTTAAAAACACACCCATCATCCTTTTCGGTAACCTAGAGCTAAACACATAAATGCACCTATATATAAAAGTGTATGTGTACACATGTCACTATGGATATTTCTATATGATTAGTAATGTCAATTATTATAACATTATTACAGGTGTCCTACTATGTGCATACTATGTGTGCATGCTTTTCCATACAGTATCATTGTAGAAACTTAGGTACTCATTAGAGGGAAGAAATGAAGTCCCAGTGATTTTAGGCACATGTTAGTAAGTAGAAGCTGCATGGAAATATTTTTTATTTTTCTTTTTGTTTTTTTTTTGTTGTTGTTGTTTTTTTTCCGAGACAGGGTATCTCTGCAGCTTTGGAGCCTGCCCTGGAACTAGCTCTTGTAGTCCAGGCTGGCCTTGAACTCACAAAGATCTGCCTGCCTTTGCTTCCTGAATGCTAGGATTAAAGGCGTGTGCCACCACTGCCCGGCTGCTGCATGGGAATTTGGTGTTTTCTTCCTGTAATCTTTTAACAATGCGGTCCCAACACATCGGCCCTTTCAGTCTCATAACACAATGTGAAAACTCATAGGTCAGGGAATAAAATTATTTAGAAAGATATAAGCCATTAAATCCTTTGATTTTTGTCACAGAAAAATGATACAGAGTACAAGACAACTAAAAAGGCACAAAAGTTGAATTTGGAATTGTGTGGTTCACAACACTGTCACCATACTTTCTGTGGTTTAAGAGTTAAGAGTACTTGTTTTTGTTTTTTTTGGTTTTTTTTTTTTTTTTTTTTTTTTTGAGACAGGGTTTCTCTGTAGCTTTGGAGCCTGTCCTAGAACTAGCTCTTGTAGACCAGGCTGGCCTCAAACTCACAGAGATCTGCCTGCCTTTGCCTCCTGAGGGCTGGGATTAAAGGTTTACACCACCACTGCCCAGGTAAAAGTACTTGTTATGATCAACATAAATTATCTTTCCTAGGAATGTGAGCCTAGAATATAAAGAGTAGTGTGTGTAAGGCAACAGCAGTAGACAAAAGACTGAGCAGGTAGACAGTGAAATCGCTGATGGTGAAAGAACTACTTAAGCCCACACTCTAATGAGGTGTCAGGGCAGGGCCCTGGGCTGCTAGGAAACCACCTCATTCTTGCATTAGGAATAAGAAAGCCAATGAGCCAAGCAGATTGAGAGGCTGATGACAGTTGCCAGAATCTACAAACAGAACTTGTGCATTGATGTGTGAGCCTTGTAAGGGTTTCTCCTCTCACAAAAAAAGTGTGTGTGTGTCTGTATGAGTGTGTGTGCATGTCAGATAGAAAGAGAATTTATTATGCTAAAAGTTCTTACACTAATTGTCCATTCAGTGACAACAATCGCCATAATTAACATGTTGTTAAAACGTTAGGCATTTTTCTAACTTGTATAATTTTCAACAAAGAACACTCTCTTAAAATTCAATCTGTCAAAGCATTTCTGTGAAGTGTAACCATGACACTATCCAGAAATAAAGTTTGACACTGTTCCCATGGAGTTGAGTTCCTCACCATCTCTCAGGTCTGGAACCATCATTCCTATCTCTTCTAAATCTACTTCTGGGCTCTTTCATTGTCTGTAGTTATGGAGAGTCTGAGCAATGTCAGCCCTGGAATCTGTGACGCATTGACAAAGTCCCCATCCATCTTTACTACATCTTTAGGTTTTTGAAGTTGGAGAATAGAGGTTGCCCCTAGAAATTTTTGTTTTAATAAGAGAATGCTAAGAAAACTTTTGCAGCTCTTCATGGCCACTCATTTGGATAGTCTAGTACATGGGCTGGAAGATGGCTGCTACTTTAAGACCAGTCTGGGCTATACAGTTCCAGGCAAGACAAAAAAGGAAAGAAAAAAATTGCTTTTAAATTTGCTGTGCTTCCTATATACTGTGGAAGTAGGAGCCTAACATAAGCTTTAACTTGGGAAAACTTAGGTTAGAATTGGACAAACGTAAGAGATAAAAATCAGAGCCCTAGGCTCTGCATCTGTCCTCCCAAGACTCTGCAATCTTGACTGGCAATACAAAGTTCTACCTGTTGAATCAGAGGTCTCTTCAAGTCTAATCTGAAATAGATGTCACTCCATGTTCCAGTAAGGTTAAAGCCAGCTCTGGTAAAGGTCAAGTCATGTCTGTACCATACTTATTTCTTATTGATATAATAGTATATCTGATATTAAATAATTTATAAGAAATTTGTTTCTCATAGCTCTGGAGACTGGCAAATCTACCATAAAGGGCAGACATTTTATGCCCAGTGATAGTCCTCTACCTTCACATGACAGAGATGGAAAAGGCAAAAGGAGGCAACAAAGAAAAACCTCTTTTATAAGGGCTATTTTCCCGCTCACAGGGGAGGAACCTCAGTCATGGTCATGTCTTCAAGGCCCAACCTCAAGTACTGCATTGGAGATGAATACATAAACTCAGACCACAGGAGTTTGCCAGGATGCCTGATTTCTAGACCAGTTTGGTTTCCTTTCTGGAAATAAAACTGAAAAGGTCACTCTGCCTTCTGAATATTTTAAGAATAAGGAAGTTATTTTTTCTTTTTACATTTTGCAGACTAAGCCAGATGGATGACTTGGAACAGGGAGTCTCCATATTTAGATGGCCAAGCTGGCTGGCTGGTAGTGAAGGGAGCCCAAAACATAAGTTGTTTTTAGTTTTTGAAATTCTAGACTAAATCTGGGAAGAACAATAAAGAATTCTCGGAATATCACACACACACACACACACACACACACACACACACACACACACACTAAAAGTTGCTCTAAAGCCAAAGCTGAAGGGTAGGAGGAACCACAGAGAGTAAATAATAGACCATGAAGACAGTGTTAGGGAAATGTGATTGAGGGAGGGGTACACACTAGCCTGGGACTCTGCTATAGTTAGTGCCTCTCTACTGCAGTTACCACCCTCGCTCTGCCCACTCCAACACCTGTACTATGACACACTCAAGTCAGAATTGTTTCACCCTGGATTCCAGAACATTTAGGAAACTTGAAAGAGAAAAGAAAAATTGCAGTGAGAGTTTGATGGACCATGTTCTTGTAAACTCTTATGTTCATGAGTGATTATGTCTATTGGTACACACATTTTAATGCTAAATGCACTTTTAAGGAGAGAACTACAGATTAAAATAAGTGAACTAAAATAACAAAGGGAAAACTGGAGAACAGTCTCTATGGAGCAATGATTAAAGAGCCCCATGCTTGCTGCTTCCCAATGCTCTAAAGTAGAGAGATGCTTACCATATTGTAACAATTGGTGAACTCTCCTGTGTTTGTTACATAATCTGCATATTCTCTCCAACCTGGAATATAAGTGACTTGTAGACTTCATGTCCACTTCGTTCACTGTGTGCCTATGAGGAAGGCAGGAGATACAGTATCTCCAGGGCCTGGAGGCCAACTCAGAATAAAGGATAAAATATAGGAAGACTGATCCACAAAAGACAAGAAAAAGAATGATACAGTCTCATTCTTTATTATATTAGAGTTGATGTGCCTATGTTTATATATGAACATTGTTATCCTTAAGAACTGAGTACATGGAGGAAGGAAGGCACAGCTATGTATTCAAATAGGGCCCAGCACAGGAATCAGTGGTCTTAACGTAATCCAGTTTGAAAAACCACATTGAATCAGCTAAAGGGACTCACTCACTCACTTTTACCACTCTGTGTCTACTGATCATGCCACAGTGTCCAGAACTGTATTACACGAAATAATCAATATCAGCGTAATCAGACCTTCTGCTGGAACAAATTTAAGGGCACAGCAAGATTATTTCTCAGAAATTTCCCTCACTGTGACTCAGCATGGCTTCACATGGTGATATGCTAATTTTTACAGGAAGACTATCAGAAGGAAAAGCACCTGCTTGGTTCAGAGATTATGATCTATGACTTCAGTAGCCTAAAACTTTAAAGGGCTCCTGGCAGTGCAGCATAACCTACAATAAAGCTAATGCCCCAGATATGACCAAGATCACATTTCTACCCTCTTTTCTCCTGACCTCAGAAAATTAAATGCTAGCTATCCAGGTGCCTGTTAATGGCAGTGAACATGTTAAAGATTCCTATAGAAACCATAAATTATCTGATGCCATCTGTTTTGAACAAACGATGACCTTATTTCACTTTTCCAACTGCATTTCAACTTGTATACAGTTTCACCTTGAAAGGAAGCCTAATGGTTGCTCTTAACTTGAATTTCAGAACACAATAGATGTGGCTCTTCAAACGTGGTCTCCTGTGCCAGGTGCCTCCAGCTGGGTCCAGAATGCGGATGGTGTGCTCAAGAGGTATGCCTTTCAGTTGGTTTTTGTTTGTTTGTTGTTCCTGCTACCTTTGAGTTTTTCTCATGCTTACCTTTCTCGCTAGCCTGGCTTCATCCCCCCCCCCCCAATATTCTGTACTTTAAAGATGCATCAAGAAGAAAGATAACCCTGAACAGCAGAAAAGTTTTATTCGTTTTTCTGTGGAAAAGCAGCGTAACTGGTTGAATATAAAATCAAGCATAACATTTTTATTAGAAAAAGTGTGGTAATTTTGACATGAAATGAAAACCATTTTATGTTTTCCATCTGTTCATAGAAAAAGTTGGCAAATACCTATATAACTTTTTATAGTACAGTAGACTTTGATCTAGGATTCTTGCTGCAACTCACAGCACAAATATACATACCAAAGTTTGATTGCTTTCTTAATACTTGCTTATAATCAAAAAACAGGATGATTGCTTGGTCCTTTTTAGTTGTTTTTATATGAAATAGTAGAAGTTAAGTGATTTCCTAACATTGTACGGCAATTTTTGTTTTTTTATGGAAAATGTGACACCTTTATTCTTACACTGGAACTGTTCCTAAAGTATTGTGTGTATTTAATGTTTTGTTAAAAGTTAATGTTTTTCATTCTGTGTGGAGAAACAAATTCAAACAAAATGTATAGTAAAAATAATAATGACTTCTTGTTTGACTCTAAAGTAGTTTTTTGAAGTTTTAAAATTAATAATCTTAACTCAGGGGTACCTACATATAATGTTTTCCGAAGGTGTCATCTGCTAAATTGGAATCTCTTTGTGAAATTGCCTGGGTATTTACTTAGGCAACTCCTGGGAATTGCAACCAACAAGCCTTCAGAGACTTCTGTCTGACATGGACATGAATCTCTAGTTTTACTTCCTCTAATTTAGCTCAATAATTAAACTCCCATCATACTGTTACCCCATCTTCTTACTCCCCCTTGTCATGCATGAAGCAGGAAGACAAAAACAGTTGAAAAGTAGCAAGGCTGATGGGTATCGCTCTCTGCTACAACAAATCAGGACACAAGCACAGACAGGATTCAAGTACAGGAGCCATAATCTGAAATTACACTTCTGCTGACAGTCTCATGTTCTCCTGGGTGTTCTGAGCCAACATGGGAAAAATCAGATGTCACTGCTTAACAAGGAAGTATTTTGTCACAACTCAAGTCAGACAATGACACAAAAAAGATTTCAGACTTCCTAGTTCAAGCTCTATCATCTAAAGACTAGACAGACTTCTTACCATTCTCTCAACGATCCTTTCCTCACTCATCTCTACAGTCTTGAATGTGGAGCTGAGTGTAGGGTTCTCTCTCAGGAATGTTTTGTGGCCTGGTGTTCCTGATCAATTCTAGGCCCTGCTGTTTGTGCCAAGCCAACTTCAGCTGCTGAGAGCTTCAGTTGGAGCTGTGGGTGAAGCTTTCAGAAATATGCTTCAAAGCCTAGTTGTCAGTCAAGTGTGACATTGGGTCCCAGAGATCACACTTCCTCACAGCTGTGATTGGCACAAAAGTGGAGAAAAATGGCAACTCTGAAAACCCATCTGTCTGGTCACAGCAGCAGGGGTTTCGGGGTGTGCCACGGGATGAGAATTCAGAAGGAAGAAAGTCACTGCAGAGGAGGTGCTGAAGGGACAGAGGAAACCTGTGTCAACTGCTGAACTTGCAAACAGGGACCGTGGGGAAATACTGAAAATTTGCAAGGTTATTCTTGTCTACAAACTGCAGTGTAAGGTAGTATGTATAGATTAGAAAGATCAGGTTCTGCAGAAACACCATGTTGCATTTAAACCTAGTTCCAACAGTTTCTAACTATAAACTGTGTAACGTATGTGCACTGTGGAAACAGCTAAGTAAACTATGCTGCTTCATCCCTTTAAATCACTTCTGGACCTCTACAATGGCAATGCTGATTGTGTCCACTCCACATTTTAACCAATGTATAATGAAGTAAGATATTATGTGATCTTTTACTCTTTTGGCTTTTGGTGGGGGTGGGGGGCTCGCCATCCTGTTCCCAGGTAAACCACAGATGGAGGCTTATTCTTAGTTATAAACGCCTTAGCTTGACTCGTAGCTAGCCAGCCAGATTTTCTTAAATCAACCCATCCACCTTTTGCCTCTGGGCTTTTATCTTTCCTAACTTCAGTATACCTTTAGAAACTTCTGTATACCTTTCTTCATGGCTTGCTGTGTAGCTGGTAGCTGGCCCCTGACATCCCCACTTTTTTTGTTCTCTTGCTCCTCTTTCTGCTTGTTTCTCCTTCTGTTTATCCTCTCTCCCTGCCAGCCCCACCTATCCTTGCTCCTGTCTTGCTATTGGCCATTCATCTTTTCATTAGGATGATCAGGTGTTTTAGACAGGCAGGCACAGTAGCACAGCTTCACAGAGTTAAACTAAGGCAGCATAAACAAAAGTAACATACCTGAAAGTAATATTCCCCAACACAGCATAGGAAATTGCTTGAGATATAGAAGTGGTGACTAGGGATGCTTTCCTTGTATTTATGAAGGTGGGACTGCCTAGGGAGATGGCTCAATGGGGAAAGCACATGATTTCAGTTAGGACCCTCATGACCCATATTAAAGCTAGGTGTGGTGGCATGCATATGAAACCCATACTAGGAGGTGAAGACAGGCATATTCCTAGGACTTGATGGCAAGATAGTCTAGTTGAAATGGCAGATACCAGATTCAGTAAAAAGGAGCATATCTCAAAAACTAAAGTGGAGAGGTAATGGGAAAAGACATCGAAACCTCATCTTGCCCACATGTACTTGTGTGGGCAAGCAAAGCTGCATACACATGCATATTCCACATGCACAAACAAAAATAATAATAAAATGAGGTAAAAAAAACCAGTCTCTGAGGGTACAGTCTTTGCCATTGTCCGCTAAGAGAATGAACAGGCAGTCCCTGTAGGCTGGTCCCATATCATCAAGAGGTAAGATCGCCCATCTGTAGACACAGATACCCTGATTTCTCAGTCATAAACAATGGGCGGAAAGAGAAAGAAAAAAGGTATTTCCTTATCATGATAAGGGAAGAAAAATACCTTAACAAACCTGGCTTGTATAATTTTCAAAGCTGGTCAAAATACTGCCTTCTGCAAGGCTCTGGGAACACTCCAGAAGAAAAAGATGTAAGAGCTGGAAGGGAAGCCTGAGGAATGCTGCCTACTGGGAATGGCAAAGCCATTGCGCTCTGAAACTCAACAGCACAGGCCACCTGCACTGGCAACAACTGATGATGGATGGGGTCCTTCCCTCCCTACCAAAATATTAGCAACTGAAAGATCACGGAAGTGGAGTCATTGTCTTTAGTTGTGAACTGAACGGTGAGCCCCCTAGGCTTTAGCAGATAATTCAAACTCCAGTTCACAAAGACAGCCCTGAGTAAACAGTAGATGACAATATAAAATAAAACAAAACAGAGTTGAATGTGGGACAAAGCTTCATAAGGAAGAGGAGGCATTACTGGTTGAGAGAAAGAAATGGGCAATAATAGTAATCAGAAAGTATTATGTGCATGTATGAAACTGTCAAAATATTAATAAAAATCCTGTATCAAAAGTCACTATGAATGTAGACACTATATACTCAATATGCTTGCGTTTTTAAATGGCATTTTAATCTGTCATTCCACAATCTGTTTTCCCTTCCTTCCATGATTAATAAAACTATTAGAAAAATAATTGAGATAGAAAGGACTTTATTAATATCACCTAGTTAACACTCATGTTTCTAATTAACATCCTTAAGAGCCACATTGTTTTAACAATTGTCTTCTGCCTTGGCTGACACAACATAGTGTCACAGTGTGGACCTGACATAAGAGTACAGTTGTCAGAGGATAGAGTGTGAAGTGCGCTTGCTGTCTGGAGGGAGATGATAAGACCCTTCCATCTATAAACAGATTGCTAGTTCTGAAGGACCAAAGGACTCAGACATTAGTAGGGGAATCTACTTTGTTTCTATTTCCAGAATATTCTGCTCATGCACAGAAGAGGCAGCTGGTAAAAGGCAGTGACGTCAGCCTGAGACTCTCATTCTTTTTTTTTTTTTTTTTTTTTTTTTTTGGTTTTTTGAGACAGGGTTTCTCTGTGGCTTTGGAGCCTATCTTGGAACTAGCTCTTGTAGACCAGGCTGGCCTCGAACTCACAGAGATCCGTCTGCCTCTGCCTCCCGAGTGCTGGGATTAAAGGCGTGCACCACCAGAGACTCTCATTCTTAACATATCTTAGCTACAAAAGTGTGGAGTCTGATTTCCCCAGTATTTTTCTTGAAGAAAAAGTAAAACATGGGGGTTAGAAGAAATCAAATGACATAATCTGCCAAGAAATTAAAAGGGTGTGGATTCAAATTGCTTTTCATTCAAATGGAAAGTAAGCCACAATGGGCAAGAGCCTTTCTTCTCTTTTCAAGCCTAATTTGCCAATTGGCAATGCTTTTCTGACTTAGTGCTTATAGTGAGCTAAAACAGCCTTTCTGATTCAGACATTGCAAAATAATTGAGAAGATTTTGCTATTTTAGCAAAACTATTTGACATTTAAAGATCACACAGCATATAGCTTGATGTATACTTATAGGAAAGTAGCTGCCCTTTCTTTTTCCATTCTGTAAAGCAGAGTTCAGAAACTCTAGTAGGCTGAGACGGTAGATTAGAGCTGTCTATACTCTTATTTCCATCGCATAATCTGAAATCTTGTGGATTTTATATCCAAAAAACACATATGGCCCTTCACATGTAATGTGAGCTGGGAAGGCAATAAGTACCAAGCCTCTCCCTGTCCCCTGGATGGTAGAAACAGAGTTCTCCACTAACATAGCACATAGTTCTCCACTAACACATGCTATGGCAGTTACTGGCTACCATTTTCTGAAGATCTCCAAGCAGTTTATTAACTACATCTGGCTGATAGCTGTAGGTGTTACCAGCTGATATGATAAATTTAGATATCAGTAAAGGCTCTGACTTTTAAACTTCTGTTTAAAATCCAGGTGAATGTCAAATGCTAGGCAATTTTAAATGTCTGTTTCCAAGATGTCACTTAGCAAATACCCGGAAAGTTCAATTAGAAAGAAAGGCACATTGCCTTTTTTCCTTTTCATTGTGTTAGGATCACCGGTCAGAGCCATACATTAATTAGGGATAAACACTGTGAAGACCAGACAGGAAAGCACTGTCACCTGCAGCCACACAGTCTCTGCAGCACATTCTCCTTGCCTTGTTCTATTGCCATCTTCTAAAAATGGGACATTGTGATATACAAACCACATAAAAACAGACAAAATGTCACATTTGTCCTATGACTTTAATTTTCCAAGTTTTGCTCTAAATTGACAAAGAACAAAATTGATTTTGAATGTTTTATATTGCCCGCTTTGACTCTACCTAATCATTTCCTGATGCTGGCGATCTCGTTCTTCATAATTAATGACCTCACGCTCAGCATGCCATTTAAACTTTATAATTTGCTTTCTCATACCTAAGATTTACTCTTGTCCCTAAGATTTACTCCCATAACATTTATATTTTCCTGCTTCACGTCTAAATTCCCCCATGGTCTGTTGATTTCAGTAGTGAAGACTCTAGCCTTGATCTGTATTCTGAACACTTTGAAAACTGTAATCCTGCACTCAGCAGTCTTTCACCAAATGATTAATTAAGTAGACATCAGAGTCTCTGAATCATATGAATTAAAGGCAAAATGACTGAATGCTGAACCAAAATAGCCCTGCCAGGAAGATTGCTGAGCAAATATTTAACTCACATGCAACTATTTCAAATAATCTACACCAATACTGTCCATATTAAAGTGTTTCCAGACTTTTAATGTAATACCTGATCATTTGAAATATAGAAGTATCATTTTTTTTTGCTCTCAGCCATAACAAATTAACTTTTAATCATATTCCATTAATCCTAAGCATCTGGGATGACTTTTAAACAACTAGCTACCTTTTTCTGCTGAATGGGAAGGGTTTAGTTTCAGACACCAAGTCAGAAGAGTCTGAACTAGAGTCTTCTAACACTGTGTCACCACAAGCATCTTCCTTGGTTTCTCCAGTTCTTCAAAGGCTGATTTGTATATGGGAAGTTGTAGAGGCCGTTGGTCTGAGAGCTAGAATTCCGGCTCCTTCCTATTTAAGCTGTCAGCACTGTCAGGCATGTGATTTTGAGGAATTATCTCATCTCCTGAGCACAACAGCACAACACACGGGAGACATGCCAGCTGTTGTCCTTGAAACATGAGGCATGACATGTGGAAACAATAAATTGTCTCCTTTGATGAATTCTTTCTTAGGTCTGCCTTTCCAAAATCAAATGTTTAGAAAGAATGAAAGTGGTGTACTATTACAGTGTTCAGTCAACAACAATTAAAGTGCTTGATTAACTTCTCCACATTATTAAATTGTTTTCTTATTTTTTTAAATGAAATGTAGAGGTGAACCTTTTATTCCTGACAAATTTGCCCATACCTTTATTAGGAGAATGCCGGTAATTTATGCAGTGACCTAATATGTTCCACAGAGGAAATGTCTCCTCGTAATATTTGTAATATACAGGTTTCTTAAGTTGTTACTGTGATGATTTGCTAAAAACATTAGTGATTTCCCTTTCTTTAAACAGGACTTTGTTTCAGGTGGATCAAGAAGTGAACGGTGTGATACTGTTTCCAATTTGATAAGCAAAGGCTGTCCAGTTGATTCGGTAGAATCCCTGGCTGTGCCTGTGGCTACACCAAGTGAGAAGGAAATCAATACCCAAGTGACACCAGGAGAAGTCTCAATCCAGCTGCACCCAGGTTTGGTGGTTTTCAAAGGAACCTGTGATGACTGTTAATTTGCAGTGACAGCTCATAGTGACTTGCTCACAGTTAATATGTTGCAGCAGAAAACATTGTAGTTGAAATCTCAGTGAGTTCAGATGAAGGGACGACGGTTCTAGTTCCTGTCATGTTTGTAGCTAAGCTGTGTGGCCTGGGCCACACTATAAGCCTTACTACATCCTGTTATCACTCTGCTCTGATTGTGCAGGCCAGTCACACTGGGATGTAATTGTGTTCTGGTTTTTTGTTTGTTTGTTTGTTTGTTTTGTTTTTGTTGTTACATTTAGCTATGAAGCTGGTAGAGGGTAAAGAGGCACACATACCACAGTGCACATAGAGGTCAGAGAGCATCTTGCAGGAATCCATTCTCTCTATCTGTTATGTCTGTTCCAATGATTGCATGACCATTGTCAAGCCTAGTAGCAACTGTTCATACCTGCTAAGCCCAGAAAGGAAACAAACTTTTTGTTTTCTTTCTCCACTCAGAGTGTTGGAATAGAGTAAATTCTCCATAAGTACTTACATGATGCATTGATTCTTTAGCTAGTAGGAAATACAAATTTGTTAAATACTTTGAACTTTTGCCATGAACTTTTAAACACAGAACTACCATTTATTATTACCATAATTACCTTTAACAGTTTTGTACTAGCATCTGAGATTAGTGTGTTCTTTTCCTCAAGCATTTCTCTGATATCTCCCCTTCTATAGCAGTGTGTTCCACAGGAATCTGACACATGTTGTAGCACTGGAAAACATCCATTCCCCCAGGTACATAGAATTCCAATATGTGAACTATATACAAGATGTCGAAGTACACAGATATGTACCACAGAGCTAAAAGACTGGTTTAAAAAAATAAGAAATTGCTTTCAACTCTTCATTAGTTCACTGTGGTAGCATGTCAGTTTTTGCTTTTAATAATAATAATAACAAATTCCTGTTACACTTCTCATCTCACTCTAAATGCTGAACTATTTTTTCCAGACTAATTAGCTATTAGCAAAGCAAAGTCTTTCTTTCCTTGGATATGTTTTTAGCTCCTAGGTTCTTCACCATATAAAATAATGATACATTACAGCTCAATATGGAAGTATATAAGCACAAGCAGGAAAAAGATGCATAGCCAGTAAAAAAAAAATTAATTCCGTTGGTAAAGATTTTGGTTCTTGCCATATACTATTGAAAAAAAAAGGCAATATTGACTCAATCCAGTGTATTCACTAAAATCTGCCCTTAACATTCCAATAATTACATGTCTCACCTCTAAAGTTATAATTGTCTGATCACTTCTAATGACTTTTCTCTCTACCTGGTTTTACAACAGGTTCAGGGCCTCTAGTTTTCTAATCTCTCCTAGTCCAGCTGTGGGAGTTAGAAGAATTACTCTGAGGGGACCCTGCCATTTAGGGGAAAGGGGTGAGGGGCATGGACCTGGGGGAGAAAATAGTACCTGTTCTCCCATCTTAATCGGTGGTGGACATGGATTAGCACATGGTTGAGGTAATGAGTGATCAGTGAAATCCCACAGTAGTGAGCATAAGTGGGTTAGTAATGGCGTGAGCAGGTGATCAGAGGGGAGGTTTTAGGTGGAAGGCCAGGGGTTAGAACCGGCCGTCCATACATGAGTTCAAAGGGTGAAATAAACAGCGGGCTCTTTGGTAGGGCCCTGAGTCTAAGAAGGGCCAAAGGTAAGAGCTTTACCCAGTCGAGATGAAGTTCCTGTGACAACTTAAGAAGGGTGTCCTTTAAAGAGCGTTTGGCGGGCTCTACCTTACCTGAAGACTGAGGATGGTACGGGATATGAAAATGCCAAGGAATGTCGAGAGCCTTGGACAGGTTTTGAGAAATCTGGGAGGTGAATTCAGGACCGTTGTCTGATTGGAGAGAGTTTGGAATCCCAAACCGGGGAATGATTTCTCGGAGAAGAATATCGGAGACTGTCTGGGCTCTCTTGTTAGTAGTGGGGAAGGCTTCAACCCACCCGGACATTGTATCCACCAAAACCAGAAGATATTTAACTCTTTTGACTGTAGGCATATGAGTAAAGTCCAGCTGCCAGTCAGTTCCTGGAAGAGAGCCCCTAGCCTGATGGGTAGGAAAAGGGAAGCTACGGTATTTAGTCTTAGGATCTGACTTTTGACAGATCTGACAGGAGGTAGTAATGGCCTTTAGAAACCTTATATCCTCAGGAGTAGGTTGGAGATGAGCCTTAACAAAATGGAGTAGGGCTTTATTATTAGGGTGAAAGAGCTGGTGTAGGTAGGACAGGATCTGCTGGGTGTCGGGTGTCTGTGGGAGTGTGGGCTGTACTGTAAGGACTCCCTAGGGATACGGAAGTAGATCTTGGCTCTGGAGTGTTGCTGTCTTAGCTGCCCTGTCAGCCTGATTGTTTCCCTTGGAAACAGTAGAACTGTGGACTGATGAGACCGGCAGTGAATAATTCCTATAGCTTTAGGGAGATGAGAGGCTTTTAATAAGTCTATGATATGATCTGAATTAGTTATGGATCCACCTTTTGTTGTAAGAAGCCCACGCTCCTTCCAGATAGCTGCATGGGATAAGAGGGACGAGTTAAATCCAGAAGATGAAGAGCTGGGCCTTGAATGAGAGCCCGTTGGGGTCTCTGGAAGGGTTTTATGATTGAATGTAGTAAGGGCTCATTCAGGGAGCCCAGAGCTGCTTCGTACAGGGGACGAGCTAAAAGGGAAAAGGAAGGGATCCAGGACCGCAGGAAACTGGCCACTCCCAGGAATGATAAGACCTCCTCTTTGGTCGAAGGAACTGTAAGAGATTGAATTAGTTTTTTTTCTGTCTAGAGTAATAGCCTTTTGGGTTGGGGTTATGGTTAAACCCAGATATGTTACCTCAGTAGTGGACAGCTGGGCCTTAGAGGATGAGACTCTATAGCCCCTTTTGGACAGGAAGTTTAATAGGGCGGCAGTGTCCGTCTTGCTGATCTCCAAAGACGGGCTGCATAGGAGAATATCATCTACATATTGAATTATTTTTGATTTATGGAGGGACAGTGAAAGCAGATCAGAGGCTAAAGCCTGGCCAAAGAGGTGTGGGCTGTCCCGGAATCCCTGGGGAAGGATGGTCCAGGTGAGCTGGGTGGAGAAATTAGTGTCTGGGTCAGTCCAGGTGAAGGCAAAGATGTTTTGAGATTGAGGGCTAAGGGGAATGGAGAAAAAGGCATCCTTAAGGTCTAGAACTGAAAAGTGGGAGGTTCCTGGAGGAATATTGGATAAAAGTGTAAAGGGATTAGCAACTACTGGGTGATGAGGAACAACAGCTGAGTTAATAAGCCGGAGATCCTGGACCAAGCAATAAGTCCCGTTAGGGTTTTTAACAGCCAATATAGGGGTGTTGAAAGGGGAGGAGGTGGTACGGAGCAGTCTTTTCCTCAAAAGGTCAGAGATAATAGGTTTAAGTCCTCTACGGCTCCGGGAAGAGAGAGGGTACTGAGCTTGAGTAATGTATCTTGTGGGCTCCTGTAATTGAATGACCACAGCGGAATGGTGTTTAGCAACAGCAGGATTTTGAGTGTCCCATACCAGAGGATCCACCAGGGAGGCTGGAAGAGGAAGAGAGGCGTTAGTGTCAGAAGGCTAGGGAGCCAGGAGCAGCAGCAACTGTGTCATCAACGAATCTGGAACAAAGCGGGTGGAGGGAGCGAAAGATCCATGGTGGGAATAGCTGGTTTTGAATTAGCAGCAGGTGGCATAGCTAGAAACATGTGGGCAGACGAACAACGAGAAAGGGCTGAAGGATCTGTCTTGAGAGCTAGGTAAAAGAAAGCACAGACGTATATTAGCTCCTTACATTTGCCTGTACGGTAGCAGTGGTTGGCTAACTCCCGTAAAATATTAGGGTCGCAGGTGCCGTTAGGCGGCCATTTGCAATTTCCCTCTAAGGAATACATGGGCCATTTCTTTGACCATAGACGTATTAGCTTTGTTTGGCGAACGCTTGGCATTAAAGCCTTTAGCGTGGGGCTTGAGTGTTTCTAAAAGCTGCCCCAGTGGGGATGAGGGAGGAATTGGTTTGGACGGCTTGGTTCCCATAGCTAGACCGTGAACACGCCCACAAAAAAACTGTGGCACTTCAAACCTTACAAGGACCGTACCTGTTAGGCGAAATGCATGAAGATGGAACGAACATTCACACATGTGACCCAGCATCCCAGCGCCATGTGCGGAATGTTATGCTTGGCTGGCTGAACCCTCAAGCCTACTACAAGGACTGTTCCTCAGACAGGAGGGGTGCAGCAAGACCAAGCTTCCGTCCTGGATGAGAGATCACACCTTAGTGATCACATGGAGAGTCAGAAGCAGGGAAGGAAGAAAAGAGAGAAAAAAAGCCGGGGACCCTGGGCCCTCGGTCACGGGCGAAGTAAGAGGCTTTTGCCGTCTCAGGTACGGGCAAATCCAGGAACGCAAGCTGGATTGAATGCTGGCGAAGGGGACCAGAGAAGTCCCCCCCCACCCTAGAAACAACCAACAGGCCGCAGAGCGCTCAGCGATGACTAGTGGGTAGGCCAGGGTCCTTTGGCCAGCTGGAAGGGGATAAACTCATGATTGAAGCCGATGTTGCTCGCAGAGCTGCGTACAGGCAGATGTTGAGATGTTGAGCACGTGGCCTTAGTCTGTAGGGTCTCCGGTCCTCAGGTCTTAGATCTCTAGGTTCTCAGCCGGTCCTGGCCCAGTCTGGGGGAACCAGGCTGGCGCCTAGCCCGGAGCCCCAGTCCCGAAATCTGGGGGACGCAGTCGTCAGGTTCAGCACCAATGTTGTTCTTTCTGGCTGGTGTGTACCACAGAGTCAGAGGAAGGAGGCCTGGGATGCTCGACCACGTGCGTGGGAGGGTTGTTTATTAAGGGAAGGGAGTGTTCCACAGTGCGGGAGGGGTGGGCGGAGGGAGGAAGGAAAAAGGGAGAGAAAGAGAAACAGAAGAGAGAAAAGAGAGCACGTGACGGGGTTTTTTAACTTTTAAAGGGGCGCGGTGTTCCTGGGAAATGTAGTTTTCCGGTCCGGCAGGGTGAAACTGATCCTTCTGGGAGGTGTGGTCCTCATCCCATGAGAATCACAACCTCATAGTCAAAGCCTTAACAAAAACTATAGCAATTCAAATTAGAGCACATCTACAAAGAACCACTGTGTCCAGACAAACAAAAGAATATGATGTTCCCACACAAGATGTTACTGTGACAATTACAGGTCTCCATCACCACTGTTAAATTAAAGATATTCAGCAAAGGTGAGATAATTTCAATTATGTTCAAATGCAGTGTTTCTAAACAAAGCTGCTAACTTTATTTGCTAGGTGACTCAGTTTTCTGTTGTCATGACAGAACATCTCAGAGAAGGAAATGTTTGTTTTGGTCCATAATATCAGTTTAGACTCAGAATTCCTGGGCCCCAGAGATGGCCCATAATGGCAAGAAGATGAGTCCTGTTTAGTTCATGATGGTCAGGGGCAAAGAGAGAGAGACGAGGGGTCCCAATATCTTTCCAAAGGCACACCTCCAATGACTAACTTCATCCAACTAGGCTCTTCTTTCTTAAATGTTCTTAAATGTTCTACCAACAGCCTTGGAGCCTGGATCAGACATTTAACATATGGGACCCTTGCAAACATACAAGTTTCAAATTGTAGCTTAGTGTTAAAGAAAGAAGTTTAAATATTTAATGTGCAGACATTCCCACATGCTTCATAAAGAACTTGAGATTCAGTTAGATTTACATGAGTCAAGTTTCCTGTCTTATTCGTTTTAATGTCTTTAGGGTTTTAATCAAATTTTTTATTGCATTTGTGTGTGTGTGTGTGTGTGCGTGTGCACACATGTGTGTTTACAGTCATCCATGATGCAGCTCATGATGGGAGAACAAGGGACAATTTGTAGGAATCAGTTCTTTCTTTCCATCATGTGAATAACAGGGATATAACTTAGGTCATCAGTAGGAGGCACCTTTATAGGTTGAGCCATTAGCCCAGTCTTCAGTGTTTTCAGTTTAGTCCATGAGCTATCTGCTCTTGCCCTTTCCCCAACTAGTACTAGGATGCTTGAACATCTTTTGTAAGCTTACTATTACTAACCATCCTTAACTCTAGGATTTGGGTGTGATTTGCTTTTCCATGTAAATAAGGCAATGACCCTATTTTTATAATGAAATACTAATGTACAGCAGGTCATCCTATTTTATATCTTATTTATCACTAATAACTGTGACTATATCCTTTATATTCCCTGCTCTTTAGGAAATATTTGCAGTGTAAGTAACTATAAATTGTACCTTTCCGTTTATGTGTTCATGCAATTCACATATGCCATAATTACAGTTTTCCCCTTTTGTAAAAGCTATATTAATGATTTAGGTCTTCTGAAATTATAAGCAGCCACCAGAGGCTTCAGAGAAGAAAAGCAGTCCTTACCCTAAGGTTATTTAGAATCCAGTGAAAATATCGATGATAATTACTAACATATATGTATTTACTATGTGCCAAATATGGAACCAAATATTCTGTGTAAAGATATCTCATAGTAACTTTTAGAAATTGAAAGAAGATATAGATACCATGTCTGAGACCTCATAATTATTTGGTGAACATTAAAATGATGGTATGATTTAGTTGTTAGGGAAACAAGACACAGAAGCTCAGTCTGGTCCAAGGAGGAGTAGCTTAGTGAAGAGTGTCTTAAAGCAATAATTACATGAAGAAAGGGAGGTTAGTTTACTGCAAGCAAAAGGAACATATACAGAGCATGGAAGTGTGTGCTTGTAGAGTACTTCTGGAGGCTTACAAACAGTTTTATCTTGTTAGACATTAAGATGCAGATGGAATCAAGATGATGAGATGCTTCAATCTGCCACTTGATTAGCTACTTGAGTACATTAAGCAGGCAGTGACATATACAACTATGAGTTTTAAAAAGAGAGCATCTCGCTGGGCGGTGGTGGCGCACGCCTTTAATTCCAGCACTCGGGAGGCAGAGGCAGGCGGATCTCTGTGAGTTCGAGGCCAGCCTGGTCTACAAGAGCTAGTTCCAGGACAGGCTCTAAAAAAAAAAAAAAAAAAAAAAAAGCTGCAGAGAAACCCTGTCACCCTGTCTCGAAAAACCAAAAAAAAAAAAAAAAAAGACAGCATCTCCTTTGGGTATATACCCAAAAGTGGTATTACTGGGTCTTGAGGAAGGTTGTTTCCTAATTTTTTGAGAAATTGCCACACTGACATCAAAAGGGGTTGTACCAGCTTGCATTCTTACCAGCAATGCAGAAGTATTCCCTTCTCCCCACAACCTCTCCAGCATAAGTTGTCATCATTGTTTTTGATCTTGGCCATTCTAGGAAGCTCAATCATACCACAAGGACATGTGTTCAACTATGTTCAAGCAGCTTTGTTTGTCATAGCCAGAACCTGGAAACAACATAAATGCACCTTGATCAAAGATTGAATAATGAAAATGTCGTACATTTACACAATGGAATACTACAAAGCAGAAAAAAAATAATGACATCTTGAATTTTGCAGGAAAATGGATGGAGCTAGAAAACATTATTTTGAGTGAGGTAACCCAGACACAGAAAGATAATTATCATATGTACTCACTCATAGGTGGTTTTTAAACATAAATCAAAGAAAACCAGCCCACAAATCACAATTCCAGAGAACCTAGACAACAATGAGAACCCTAAGAGAGACATATATAGATTTAATCTAAATGGGAAGTAGAAAAAGACAAGATTTCCTGAGTAAATTGGGAGCATGGGAACCTTGTGGGAAGGTTGAAGTGGGGAGGGGAGAGGCAGGGAGGGAAGAAGAGAAAAATGTAGAGCTCAATAAAAATCAATAAAAAAATCAATAAGATAAAAATCAATAAATAAATCAATAAAATAAAAATCAATAAATAAATCAATAAAAAAGAAATAAAAAAGACAGGGTTCATGGTATAGTGACTATGGAAAAGCAGCACAGCAAAGGACAGTGACCTGAGAAAGCAAAATGCAGGCAAAAGCCAAGAGAGAGAGGGTAGAGTCAGGAAGAGTTGAGCTTGAGGCCAACATGAGCTACATAGTGAGCTGTCTGTTAAAAGGAAAAGCTGGTAGAAAATGAGATAAGACAGGAGGGGAGGGGAGAGATTCATAAAGGAAAGAAAATACCAAGGAGGAAATGTTATGGTCAACCCCAGATTGCAATCAGTTATAAACATTTTCCACAATAATCTTGACTATCAACTATATTTAGTGGTTTGACTGTTTAATGTGGGAGATGGGGTCTAAAGTTAGCTAGAAAATGTGATTTAAATCATACATACACACACACACACACACACACACACAAAAAGGGGGGCCATCTGACAATATTTTAAGGATACTTACATAAACACCCACCCCAGGATATTCTTCATATTCACCTGCCCTCCACAAAAAGAAGCTGATGAAGACAAACAAGAGTATGTGCCATGGCCACAGGGACTTGAACAAAACTGAGCATAGTCAGAAACTAACTTCTCATTGCCTAAGATTTCTTTTTTGTGAGACTGGTAAAGAAAGAAATAATCAGTCATTGTCCTTTATCCTCAACACTCAAAGCAGAGTGGCTTTAGTGGCTATGATCAACTACAAAGCCCACTCCCAGTGACATATCTTCTCCAGCAAGGCCATACTGTTCAATCCTTCCCAAGCAGTTCTACTGACTAGACATATTCAAACATATGCACTATGGGGGTTATTCTCATTCAAACCACTCTACCCCTGAGAAGATAATATTATTTAGATACAATTACCTTGCAAATCATTTTGTCACTAATTAGAAATGTGTTGCCATACACAAGAGTTCCACACTAGCCCAGAATGGAGAATATCAGAAGTTTATTTATTAGGTGGTAGACTCATAGAAAGAATAGTGATCCACAGTCTTTTTGCATGTACAGGGAACTGGAACTGAATCCAGCAGCAAAGGGGTTCTGTGCATACCTTTTGTCTGCATTTGTAGTACATGATACCACACCCAAAGTGGGCCAGTATATTACAGGCTATTAACTGAAGGAGTTCCCATAGCACCACACCCTTTTGTCTAAATAAGAGAGTTCTAAGCCTAATACAAAACTATATACAGTAAGAACAAATATCAAGTTTAAAATTTAGAATTACAACCATCATGAACAACATCAAGGAAGAAGCATACGCTAAATGTTTCAATAGTTATCCTATCCTAAGGAGTCTAAATCTAATATTAAAAATGGCTTGGCTAAGTCATGAGAGGAAAGTAACTATGACCATCTAGTCTTCAACCCTATCAGAGACCTGAGAAAAGAAATAATATTACTTGAGTAAAAAGGAAGTGCAATGAAGCAACTTTCAAAAGGTGCAAGAAATGACTGAGACAACTGGCTACCTTGGCAATCACTCAAAGTCTCATTTACAACTTTGGGACAACCATCTTTGGCTAAGGCCTAGAGTAACTGACAGATCATTTTTCAAAAGCAGGAAAAATTTCAAAACCATCTTCTCCTGTCTTGCTAAAGTTTGGAAGTTTTTTTAAACCTATATCCTGCTCCATTCTGAACATCATGTATTTTTGTTAGTGGTCAAGGCAGGGGCAGTTCTTTGCCTAAAGAACTATTTTGCCAAGAAGAAAACAAGCTTCAAGTGGAGTGTCTTTGGTACCCAACATTCTCTTGGGAATAGATCAGTGCTGCCAGGAGCAATTGTGTCTCACTTAAACATAACCCTAAGTTATTTAAATGTTATATTCTACAGTTCTTTGAAGCGTCTGAAGATTACCTATCTATGCAAAATACAGTTGCTATGCATCTAAAGAACATTATTAGTCTAACTATAAGCATCACAAACATGGATGACTATTGACCTGTAATTCTTAATACCTATATAGCTTAAAGAATAAGGTTTCATATTAAAAGATTAAACAATCTTTAAACAAATGTGCAGCAAATGAGGACAATGACCTCAAAATACAAACAATGTATAAATATCTTGATCAGAGGTAGAAATGTATAGTGTAATATGATAAATATATCCTAAAGTTATATCAATATACAAAATATCTTAAGCAGAGGTAGAAACATGCTTGCATATAATATGAGAAAATAACTTTGAAAAAGTGCACAAATATTGTACACAGAAATAGGAGCATATTCACTATAACAAATATAACTTGAATTTTGTATATATATATATATATATATATTCAAATATATATATCAATATACAAGAATCTGTACCAATGTAAACTGTCTATAAATAATAACTCACAAGTATTCTCACTATTACTCACTATTATTATTAGTGTGAACATGTTCACACTAATCTACATATTATCCCATCCAATCCCCTTTCTTTTCAAAAGAGATTCCTGTGTCTACTTAATTTCCACCCCAACCCTATACAATTTATAACCGATGCCTAATATATGTCTTTAACTCTGAGGACAAACTTTGTTGGGAGAGGGGACGTTGTCTTCTAAAATTACTTCTAGCTGTCATGGGGGAAATGTTATTTATATGGGATCCTGTAAAAACTAAAATGATAATTAAGTTCCAAGACTCATGTCTGGTATAATTGCAAATAGTGTCTGAATAATTGGTAGGGTTTTCCTGAAGTTCTTATTTGAAGTTCTGGCCAGAATGTTGTAAGAATGTGAACCATCTCAGCTAACTAAGTTGGAATTATCTTGAGCAGTTTGTAACACAAAACTTATCTTAAAGTGGTGCTGTCAGCATCATGATGGCATATCAACCAGGTGGAATTGTGGCAGAACCCCATCTTCTTCCTGGAAACTTCAAAGATTATTGCAGAAAAATGTATTGTTCATTGGGGGAAAACTTAAATATTCATATATTAATATTCATATAGACATATTCAATGAAAGGTACCTTAGAGACAAAAATACATATGGGGAGAAGTAAAATTATTTGAAAGCAGAGTTTTGATAATAGTTGTCCCTAAATTTTATCTTGCTTCTGTTCCATACCAAGTGGCTCCGAATATGAGACAGAAACTCTAAATTTTTCTTTTAACAACATGCTTGGATTTATAGAAGGACAGAGCCATTGTCCAACTCCAAAGCCAGCTTTGATTTTGAAGTGAGCCACAATTATCATCATACTGAGAAGTAGGGAAATATGTATGTTTAGGTAGTGAAATTTTACCCTGCAGAGAATATTCTCTTTGCTTGGTGATTCTTTCTGGATATTTATCTTTTTTTTATTTAAGCTTCTAGATGTCTGAGGTCTCTCAACTTTTTGAAGATGGGTATCTTCCTGCAATGACAAGAACAGAATCCTGCCCCAACATTTATGATATTTCTTTTTTTTTTTTTTTTTTTTTTTTTTGGTTTTTCGAGACAGGGTTTCTCTGTAGCTTTGGAGCCTGTCCTGGAACTAGCTCTTGTAGACCAGGCTGGTCTCGAACTCACAGAGATCCGCCTGCCTCTGCCTCCCGAGTGCTGGGATTAAAGGCGTGAGCCACCGCCGCCCGGCCATTTATGATATTTCTACACCACTTGTAGGATTGTCATCTCTGTGGGTGAACTGTCATTTTTCTTTATAAGAGGTTTTTGTTGTTGTTGTTGTTGTTTTGTTTTTTCAAACTTAATCTTTGTTTTTGGTATCCATAGCTTTTCTTCTCCTGTGGAAACAAAAAAGAAATCTCTTTCCCAACATAGCACATCTCCTGCTTTTCATTCTTAGGTCAAGACATCTGGCTATCAATAATAGCCAGACGGGTAATTAAGCTGTGGAAGGGTAGATCAGGTGTATGGGGTGGGAGAAGGACTCAGTACTTCTGGGCAAGGCCTGGCAATGGCGTGAACTTTGGCCACTGGGTTCCAAACTGTTGCTGTACAAAAGAGTTCCACACTAGCCCAGAATAGAGTGTAACAAAGGTTTATTTATTAGGGGGGTAAACTCACAGAAAGAGTAGTCATCTGTAGGCCTCTGTGTGTGGGGAAACTGGAACTGAATCTAGCAGCCAAGCCCCACCCCCATCCCCATGCTCATGATTTTTGTCTGCATTTATAGTACATGCGACCACACCCAAAGTGGACAAGTATCTTAAAGGCTATTATCTAAAGGACTTCCCACAGTAGAAATGCATGAAGTTATTATTTTTCATTTAATTATTGTTATGTTAGTGGATATTTTGCCTGCATATATGTTTGTGTACCATTGTGCACAGTACCCTCAGTGACCAGAAGAGGGCTTTGGATACCCTGGGACTGGAGTTACAGATGGTTGTGAGCAACACATAGTTCTGGAAATCAAATCCGAGTCCTCTGGAAAAGCAGCTGATGCTCTTTACCATGTTAATGGTCTTAGCCATGTTTTTGACTCAGGAGGCTCTTTTTGTAGGTGGAAAAATCAAGCGTGGTAAGTTCTTGCTTTCTTTCCTTAGCCGCTACTGTTCGTAAAACCACTGGCTAGAACCAGCAAATCCTTGATGAACCTGGTGTTGCTACTTCATACTGGAGTTCCATGGTGCACCGGCTCAGTTCTCCTGTTACTCTCATAGCTCCTTTGATAGCAATCTTGGGAAGCAAGACAAGCTGAGTACACCAAGCTAGGCTGTGGCCACTCTATAATTAAATAGGACATTTTGAAATCTTATTATTTGGATATCCTAAAGTTTCCAGGTCATCTTGTTAAAGAACCACTTATAATTTCACAAAGGACATAGGCTGGGCCGAGTGTGAATAATGGACTTAAGAGTGACTTTGGCAACATTTAATTATAGAATGGTTTGATCAGCTAATATGTACCATTTATGTAGAGTATATGAATGTAGTATATCTATCTCATCATAGCTCATCTCACATAGTTCCTCTAACATCAAGAGATTGCTGCTTGTGTTAACAACCAGATCGTAAGCCATGTACCTCTATACATTTCTCTCTGAGCCAGCTTAAGCAAGCCTTTTTAAATGTCATCTTGTTATTGGTCTGTGTTGACTATACTCTAATATAAACAAAGTGGAGGTTCTAGAGAGGAACACAGTGTTTACAAAGCCACGAGACAGTGTCTCTACTGCCTTTACCCATGGAATATTACAAAACCCATATCTAATTCATTTCTCCCACATATATAATTATCTAATACAAAGACAACCTGAGAGTACATTGCTGATAATATCTCAAGCTCACAGGCAAGGAAGGCATGAAAAATCAAGCTTGATTCTATCTTAACAAGCCGTGAGATTTGGGATCAGCCTGTCTAGGGCTATCTACCCTGAACTGGCAAAACCTCACTGGAAATTCAGGGATCTTGAAATGTAAAAATAACTATTACTGTTCTCTTGTGCAATGACTAAAATGGCCAAGTATAGAAATATTTATTTATTTATTTATTTATTTATTTATTTATTTATTTTTGGTTTTTTCAAGACAGGGTTTCCCTGTAGCTTCTAGAGCCTGTCCTGGAACTAGCTCTTGTAGACCAGGCTGGCCTCGAACTCAGAGATCCGCCTGCCTCTGCCTCCCGAGTGCTGGGATTAAAGGCGTGCGCCACCACCGCCCGGCCAGAAATATTTATTTTTAAACAACAACTTGTGCTATTGAGGTCTTAGCCCATGCTGAGGGCTCACCCATGTACCTGTGCTAAGGCCAGCATCTAGGTAAGCCAAGATTCTGTCATAGTAGACTCCAGGGCTTTCTCACCACTGCTCTTCTGCTGAGGCAGTGAAAGAGTTTGCTGGCTAGGCTCTTAACAAGTGTTGTCAGCACAGGTCCCCTGTGTGGCTGACATTTTCTGGAGTGCCTTCAGTAGTTTAGGCCCCTAAAGATGCCTTTGCAGATGCTGCAAAAACTGTGTCTTTCACTGAGGTCAGCACCCCATACTTTTGCTGAGTTCCTTTCACAATCTGCTAAATAACTGCTCCATCTAGCATCATCTGTAAAAACACAGTCATTCAATGTCAGCCGGAGTCACCATAAACTGCAATGATTCACCAAGAGAAAAATATCTTGTAACTAATGCATAGGGCCTTTAGCAATATGCCCAAGTCAGTTGTCAGAAAAAAAACCCAACTACACAATTTATATACTTCTTAACTGTTGACCCATGTGTCAAGCCCTTCTGTATGAAGCACACTCTCCAGTTGTGCTCTTTTCTCTCTCTATAAGCCCTGTGTACTATTTTCTCCCACATTTAATTCTCCACTTAAATTAGTATTGATACTTGTCAGTACAGACCCAAAAGCTGAAGAGTAAATGCTCCCTGGAGGCAGCCCAGCTCCTAAAGAGGAGCAGAGAATGGGTTAGGCTGGGAATCACTTACCCCACTTTTCCTTCCAAACTTCTGGGATGCAGAACACAGAGCATTTCACTCACAGGGCTCCCTACTCAGGCAGGAAATCGGAAATGAATGAACACCTTTCCTTTTCTATATTTGTTCTTATCTGCCAGTAAAGCATTTTGATAGGATGGATAGTTCAGCTTGAATAACATTGGAATTGTAAAAGAATTTAAAGGAAAATAAGGAGTAATTCACTGATTAGGTAAATATTTTATTAAGTGTATCATTCTACTGACTATGTGGATATACAAATTGTAATTTATTTTATAAAATATTTCGCAGTTGAAACGTTCCCCATGGATGAACAGTTAATGATTTGGAATGATTTGAGTTATTTTGAATGGAGAAATTCACAAATTTTAAGTGGGTGACTTTTCCCAGGATATCTTAAATGCACTCCTAAAATCTGAAGGGTCTAGGTGAATGACCCAAGTTCTGTATCAAATCATAATGTGGCCAAGAACTAAATAACCTGAACTATAAACAGTAAAGGTGCCTTTGGGATACTCTTTGTTATGGGGGTGACTGTCTCTTCCAATACTGTTACTTTGCTAAAGGCCAAAACCCGGCCTCTGTGATTTAATATATTTATACATTTACTGAACCCCACCATGTGTTGAACTAATAATCTACACACCTTCAACACAGCATGGTTCTCTGTTCTATCCCACTGTTGCCCCCACTAACCAAAAGGGAGGAGTTCATTAGCTGATTCACAATGTGTACTCATCATCTCAAAGAGCTTCATGTACTATCAACTACCAAAGGATTCACATTCCATAGATAAAGTCACCATACCTCAAAAGAGCGAATTAACATCTACATTTAATAAAATGTTATTTTTAAAAGACATCTTTCACATTTGCCTCAGACCATTCCCTGAACACAGCCACTTGAACCTTTTTTCAGATAGAATGATACTTATTGTTTTGTAGTGTGCTTTTCTGTCTCTGAAGTGATGGACAATTCATGTTATATAAGTGATTCCTCCTACATTTGTATTGAGTTGGCCTATTTTTTGTTTGTATATTGTCTCTAGAATTAACAGAAATGTATTGTTATAGCTTAGCTCTGAAATGTCCCTCATGGGTCCTGTGTTTGAACACTTGGCCCCCAACTTCTGACATTGTTTTGGAAGGATATGGCTGGGGGAGTTGTGTACAATTATAGGCCTTTGAGAGCTGGATACAACCTTGATTCCTGCTGTAGCACTCTGCTTCCTGATCTGTTGAAGGGAGAGAAGGCCTGCATTTGTTACAAAGAGCGGGACCCTTTGTTGGACCCAAACCACCCGGCTAGCTTACACATGAAATAATCACACAGAAACTGTATTCATTAAATTACTGCCTGGCCTATTATCTCTAGCCTCTTATTTGCTATCTCTCACCTCTTGATTTAACCCATTTCTACCAATCTTTGTAACACCACGAGGTTTTGGCTTACTGGGAAAGATTCTAACCAGCGTCAGTCTCAGGCAGGGGCTTCATGGTGTCTGCCTTTCTGTCCTTCCCAGCATTCAGTTCTGTCTACTCTGCCTACCTAATTTCTGACCTAGCAAAAGGCCAAGGCAGTTTCTTTATTCAACCAGTGAAAGCATCACATAGAAGAATCTCTTACACCACTGATCTACAAAGATGAGAAAATGTGAGTCATCAAGCTACTGCCACCCCAACTACCATGGTGTATCCTCTGATCTGTGAGCCCAGACAACTCTATTTTGCTTAAGTTGAGTCTATCTAGTACTGGATCGTAGAGGTAAGATAAGTAACTTGAGGATGTGTAAACTTAGGATAACTGTGCTGCAAACTAAAGTATCATTGCAAGTCACAAAGATGGCTCAGTGGCTACAGGGGTTTGTCACACCTGACCATCCTAGACTTCAATCTCTGGGGTCCACAGGGGAAAAGCACAGAACTGATTCTGATTTCTGCAAGACATCATCTGACCTCAACACATATGTTGTCGTAAGTGTGCTCATACACACACACAAACACACACTTCTATACACACACACACACACACATGCATACATTCACATGCCAAATGCAATTGAAAATGTCACTTACTTATTGACATCTAAGATGTAGAAATGAAGAATATATGATGTTTTTCTTTTTTGAATTAGGAGCTGAAGCTAATTTTATGCTAAAAATTCGTCCTCTGAAGAAATATCCCGTGGATCTTTATTATCTGGTTGATGTGTCAGCATCAATGCACAATAATATAGAAAAATTGAATTCCATTGGAAATGATTTATCTAGAAAAATGGCTTTTTTCTCCCGTGACTTCCGTCTTGGTTTTGGCTCCTATGTGGATAAAACTGTCTCACCTTACATTAGCATCCACCCAGAGAGGATCCACAATCAGTGCAGGTAGCTGATGTTTCCTGTGGAGAATATTAAAAGAATCATTTGTCTAAAAATCTTATGTTGATTGTTCTTATAAACTTAACCATGTTTCAAAATATTGTCTTATTAAATAAAAGTTAAAAGTATTTGAGGAGGATCCTATTTCTCTATGGAAAAGTTTGCTTGTAGCTTTGTTTTTTAGTTATATTTCTTCAAATATTGTTCATTCACTTTTTATCAAACAAAAAAACCCTTTCCTATTATTGGTAACCCTGGGTGAATTTCCAACAATGAGGCTGATGTGCATATAAATACCTCTGGAAATTCGATATGCCTCTTTTGTAATTGCTCCAGATTTATTGAATTTGGATTTGACACATTTTAGAGTATTATCACTGCAATGCTACACTGACACCTTACTGTATTGGGATGGTATATATTTATGTTGTTAATGATATAACCAACTGCCGCAAAGACCAGGGATCAACAAATAAGAATTTGTTTCTAAACAGCACTTGCCTCCTCAAGGGGAAAAAAAAAAAAACTGACTTTAAGCATGTGAGTTTTGATTTATTGTCACCTGATAAGTTTTCAGAGAATAACTTTTTAGATCTTTTTTTCCATAAATCATTTTCTTTAAAGATATTCTCTGCTTCTCTAAACTGTTCCAATCATTTCACTCTACATGTTTCAACAAAAGTGGTTACTATTAATCACACAAAGTAGGATTGGTTTATCTTTTACAAGACTTTGAAAAATCTTCTAATTGCTATATTTACCATCCATTGTGGTTTTCTGAGGTCAGGTGTTACTTTGTTTCTCAGACTGACCCTGAAATCATGAATCCTACTGCCTCTGCCTCCTGAGTACTTGGGCTACATTATGCCCAGTTTAAATAATCTTAGAGGAGAGCTTGCCTGAAGACTGGGACTCTTTCTGAGATACAGGAGGGTTTATCAAAGTAATTCTCATACACTTTACTGTCCACTAATAATTCCACAACAAACATCATTTTCAAAATTAGTTTGGTATCTTTTTAAAAATAAAAAAAATTAAAACATTATTTCAGCTGAATTCACAAACTATCTTCCTGGATGTGTTTATCATCTGCTCCAGGGCCAACTGTGACAGGAAATTACTACAAATCCTTAAGTTCCTTTTTAAAAATTTAGGGTTTATTAGCATACTGAAGTGTTTCATTGTCCTGTAATTATGAAACACATGAATCTTCTTTATTTTTGAACATCAAATTTACAATTCTATTTTCTGCTCACAAACATGTTTCACCAACATTGAACTCCTTAACCTTAAAAATTTTTATGTTGTAAAAATTTCTCTACACCTCCAAGAAAATCCCCTTCCTTTTATATAACAACATAATCTGACTGTGAGTAGCAGTTTGAAAAATTTAAGGAAGCAGAGAAAATTAGATTTTTCACTTTTTTACCCACACAGTGATTACAATTTAGACTGTATGCCTCCCCATGGATACATCCATGTGCTATCCCTGACAGAAAACATCACTGAATTTGAAAAAGCAGTCCACAGACAAAAGATCTCTGGGAACATAGATACTCCCGAAGGAGGTTTTGATGCCATGCTTCAAGCTGCTGTCTGTGAGGTAAGAAGTTTTGCATGCTGAAATGTAGCAGAAGCTATAAGAGTTTTATGTTCTAGTTGGTTCATGAAGTAGAAACAGCAAGGACAAATACATTTTTTTAAAAAATCTCATTTACCACCACTATTAGGATTCATTTTGGTATATGCTTGGGTAGAAGGGGCCAATCAGGAGATACTATTTGCTTCTACAAGCCTCAAGAAAATGCCAGAAAGAGCCTGTTATCCCATTCCCATCATGTTATCTGGATCTGGTTTATTTGTCCTCTAGTGAGGGAGTAAACAAATACATGGGCATGCTATTTTAGAGCCTTACTAATGTTTGTAACTGGCAAGAGCACATTGAGATCCATGTCATTGTACAAGATCTAATTACATGTTTATTTTAAGAGTCATATTGGATGGCGAAAAGAAGCTAAAAGATTGCTGTTGGTGATGACAGACCAGACATCGCATCTTGCTCTTGATAGCAAATTGGCAGGCATAGTGGTGCCAAATGACGGAAACTGCCATTTGAAAAACAATGTCTACATCAAATCGACAATCATGGTAATGTAGCAACAGCTTCTTCCTAGCTATGTTGACTCCTTGGGCTAAAATCTAAGTTTAAATTGCCAATTCAGACATTCTAGTTCCAGGAAGTTGCCAGATATAGATATAGACATAGACATAGACATAGACATAGACATAGACATAGACATAGACATAGACATAGAACTAAGACGGACCAGGAATCAACACCTATGGAGCAGTACAGTACAATTACTGATCAAGAAAGTTGATGACTAAAAGACATTTCCATCGTCTAGTAGCTCATTCTTTGACAGGCTACTAGGAATGGTAGAATTTTTGAAATAAGGTGATACAAGAGCTTATTTTCATGTGATTCAAAGACCTTGAAAAGAAAGAAAAACATGACTTTGTTTTGTAAAAATAAGCTAGTTCTTTGAGGTTGGTATCTATAAATAGAATAAGAAGTGTTAAAAATGGAATTGATCTAAGGAATCTTCAGAATACAGTACTAAATAAGCTAAACGAAGGTCATGGGGAAAGTGTAAACAAGGCAGGCTTTGTGTACTCACCCCACTCATCCTCCCTCTGCAGCACATCTCTGTGTAAGACTGCTCCTTAGGCGAAGCCTGTCGGAATTGCTTCCTAGAGGTTAGCATCATATTTGAATCATGTATTTAAATACAAACTGTTATTACTACATCTTCCGAGGCATTCGCTAATTGTAGATATTTTTTAAAGTGAACAACAAAGTATCATTTGTGTCTGATGTTGACAGCTATTTACTTTCAAATATTTTGAACAAAACTGGCAAATTTCTCATTGCCTAGTACCACATAAATCAGACATGGTACTTGAAAGTCCAGCATTCATGAGGTGGGGACAAGAGGATCAGAAATTCAATATTATCCTCAGCTATACAGCAAGTTTAAGACCAACCTGGGCACATCAGACTCTCTTTCAAATAATATAATAAAACGAAATAATAAACTATAATAAATTAATTCAATCTTTAGCACATTTGAAATTCAGGCTTTGGAATAACTCCAGGGGCATCTTTCTCTTTGCTAATCCTATCCCATGCAGCTCTATTCACTTCTTGTTACTCATGTCTTATCTAGCTTTCTTTCTACTTGACTTCATTTAATCTAGGATAGAGGACTAATGTGCTCCTTTAAAATGGAAGAGGAGACAGGAGGAGCTACTTTATTTTGAGACAGAGGGAAGTTTTTAAAAGGAGAAATGAGAATGGTATGATTCCCAAGTCCTGTTATTCTTTTGAAGTCTTGCCAAGTAACTGACATCATCTCTTCATTAGTAAATTTGAAAGGATGTTGTGGCTCATCCAGAGATGAATCTTTGAGCAAAATAAAATGCTGTCACGATATTAGACCTAGGTTATATTTTTAAAAACTTGTAGGGATAAGTTATAATTTTGAATATAATTTTTGTAGGATTTTAAGCCCCAATTGAGTTGTTGTGATATGGGGGAAACAGGCAATGCATCATGCCCTTCTTTTGTGTTCCTGGCCATTATTCCAGTTGTGTAGAGGAATGACTTTTATACATGTCATTCCTGTGATTTATTGGGTATATAAAAGAGAAGTGCATTTGATAATAATTCATTGGCTGAAAACCTTTGCAAACACTTTGCACACAGCATGGAATTTGTCATTACAAGTCTGTATGATAGTAACCATTATTGTTCTTTTACTAGCAAAAATACCACAGTTGGAAATGCTAAGCTAAATCTGTATGGGTTAAATCTTCATGGCTGGAAGCTACTAAAGTAAAGGACTGTGGATCTGGGACCCAGTGCATTTCAATCTGTATTCCTGACCACCTTGTCAATGTATCTCAACCAAAAGAAGAAATAGGGAAATGGTTTTCTTGGTATTTACACTGTGGTCTTTACCTACAGAATGAACCTAGATACCTTCGTTTTATCTGAATTATAAAAGAAGATTTGGGTAATTTCTCTCTAGGCTGTTGGCACTGATGGTACACTATTAAGTAAATCTACTTTCTAATGTTTTTTTTTTCCCATTACACTAAATGCCATAATAAAACCTGAGTACTAACCTACTGTTTCAGTCTGCCCAACAATAATGTCAACTTAAAGTATGCCATTCTCTCCAAAAGGACAGAGGTTCATACACTGTTGATGATGGAAAAGATACATTAATACTTAAGGCATAGAAGTCCATTCTGTTTCCCCACCCAGCTTTTCCAAATTACTCGACCTCATTCGGAGCCTTCCCAATGATCCCACCCTTTGCAAGGGCCAAGCATTATACAAAGATCTTCCAGCAAAATGAAAGTAGATCAAGGAGCACGTATGTGAGACACTGAGTGAACCTGGCCAATGGGCAGTTCTGATGCTGGTGTAACTCTCAGCCCTGAACACACAAATGCAAATAAATTCACTCGTGTCTTCTGTGCACACTTGTTGTCCCACGCTCCGCACAGTTTTCATGCACCCCACCATTAGCCAGTGATTCTTCACTTTCGCATGCCTCTTCGGAACTTTCTACCACTGGTTCCAGCTGCCATTCCTCTTGCTGAAGGCACAGCAGGAGAGAGTATCTGCTCACTGGGTCAGAATATTAGATGGCTGATGTAGAACTGCTGACGGCCATTCACGTTTACTGCAGACTTAGGCTTCTCTTCCTAGAAGTATATTCAACTCTCTCTTTTTCCTCTCACTCAACTTTGCTTTACATGTACTGCACTTGTAGTCTGCCATCTGTGAAGATTTTTTCTCGTCAGGAAGTACATTTAAAGTTGTTTTATAATTGCCAATGAGGAAAGCAAGGGTAAGAACATACTTGATTATTTTAATTTATAGCTTCGCTACATGAGTTACCAGGCTTTTATGAATTACTGATTTGGGAGGTGATGTATGCTGTGAATATGTTATGCTGCCATTGGTTAATTAAAAAGCTGCTTCTGTCAATGACTTAACAGAATATAGCCAGGCTTGAAGAGACAGACTCAACAGAACCTTGCCAGTAAGTCACAGCCACACGGTGATACACAGATTAATAGAAATACATTAATTTAAGATGTAAGAGCTTGCTAGAAATATGCTAGAGTCATTGGCCCAGCAGTGTTGTAATTAGTACAGTTTCTGTGTGAATATTTCTGGTGAAGGCAGCCAAGAATGAACAAACAGCCTCCAACAACAAATTACTACATTTACTTCAGTGCTCTTTTTTATTGAAATAGATTTTCTCTAGTAGTTTTAAAGTCTAGAAAGATATTTATTGACATCAGACAATTCCATTTGAGCACTGATTTGTAATCTTTCAGTAAAGATATTTGTTAGTTATTTTTTCTGCTCTTGATTAAGAAATGGGCTCTTCAGTGTCAGGTGTTCAGCATCCTTTCACTTATCGCTGTGTGTCCTGAATGCACTCATAACAATACTTATTCTCTAGCACTCTTAAATACTTCTAGAAGGCTGGGAGCCTGTGTGTAGTTCTAACAAATATTGTTGCATCTTGGGTTTTTTTTTTTTTAATTAAAAAAACACTTGGTAGCAGTTGACTATACTATTTGCTTTAAACTGCAAGCATGCTGAGAATATATCTGCAGTTATTTTATGAAACCAAATTTGAATGTTCTACATGTTCTCAGAAAAGTACCCAGGAAATAATCTCTGCAAATAATACCTAACCGAACTTACTCTTAACTGAAAGCAAATGGCACATGCAGAAATCACCTACCCCAGGATCACAGGAACCTGGTTCTGTTTCTGTAGAAACTCTGGAAAGGAATTCAACTAATGTCTAAAAATTCATCTCAAGAACATTTCAATTTCATTTACAATTTGATGAAACAAACTATATTGCTTAAATTAAATATTTGGGTTAAAACATTTAAGCAGGAACACTTCTGCTTCCATTCTCTTTGAAAAGCTTACAAAGATTGTGAGTCCTTGCCTTTCTTCACCAAGTAGAGCTTAGTGACTACAGTCTACACCATCTGGGGCAGAGGAGACAGATTCAAGCACTCCAGGAGCCAGGGAAACAGAGTTAGTGAGTGAGGCAGACCCACCAAAGCACAGGGAGAGCATGCCTACAGTTGACTGATAGCAGTCTTTTATTTAAAATGTCTTTTACTAAGTAGTCCTTTTGTGCATGACCCTTTACTTTTTGGAAGCACAACCTCACAGCCCAGAACTAGGGATAATGCTTTTCTTCTCTTGGGTAAATAAGATCACAGTCAGAAGCTGAACATAATCCTACTCTACTCCAAGGAAGATCCTACAGTAGATGCCAGTCAGTGAGACATCAAGACCTAGGCGACTTCTCACATTGGCATGGGCTTAGTAATTACAAGATCCTGAAGAAAACCTTTTTACTCAGTAGTCCATTTATGTGAAAGGGTATCAATGTAATTCTCAGAAATATTAATTAGTGTTTATATATGACTTAATCACATAGAAACAGGACCCCAGATAGCGTAAAACTGTGTCCTGGTCACATAGTGTGTTAATCACCATCCCTTCTCTATGATATCTATCTCAGATGATCTGCTTGTAAAGAGGTAGGATTTAATTTGAATCACAGTTTGGAAGGTTGTGGTCCATGAAACTCTGTTCCCATTGCATTGGGACCATAGAGGTACAGCTGCTTACCTTGTGCCCAGTGAGCAAAAGAGGCCAAGAGTCTCCTCCCAGGGCATGCCTCTGTGGCCTGAATAATTTGAATAAACCCCACCAGTCAATTGTTCCACTGTCACCTCCTAGATTCACAGTGTGTGGACCAGGCTTCCACCGTGTGGGCTGCTGAGGTCCATCAAAGGTCCACACTGAGTGCAGGGTTGGGAGATGTAGCCCCAACATCATTGCTCTGTCCAGACCACTGGTCCTGGACTCTTTCTGGGATATTTCACTTTTAAGAGGACATTTCCATGCCAAAGACATTTTAGCTATCATGGCAGGGGAAAAAGGTGTCACCCTTTAGTGAGTAGCCAGACACTATGCTCACATCTTCTATTGCATAGGGCACTCTGTACAGAAATATATATATATATATATATATATATATATATATATATATATATTCTGCCCAACCTGCCCTAGGCCATTACTAGGATCTACCAAGTTCTTCAAACCCAGGCTGTTGAGACAGAAGCAGACAAACATATCTTTCAAGTTTTTATCCAAGTACATTTTCAATATCACCCTGTTTCTGCTTCATTCCTCTCAAACATAAACTCACTAAAAAGTAAAGTTTTCAATACCTTATTACAGTTCTAGATACTACAAACTCTAACTTATCATAACCTCTTAATTTTACTTAGAAGAAGAGACTCTTTAGCAATTTCTTTGTCTCCCTGGATGTGCATATTTTTATAATTCAACTGTACTTCCTGAATCTTTGACTGAAAGTGTTCCCATCAATTTCTCTTCTATCCTGACCATTATAAATCAGTTCCCACAGACTGAATCACTTCTGATAGTGATGCTTCTGGCATGTTCCTTCCCTTCTCTCCTTTGCCTCTGAACTATACCTTATCTCCATTAATTATTTTCAGAGTTTAGAGAAGCAATATAATAATGGGTTAGTTAGAGGGAGGAGGGATATGTGCTAGAGCTGAGGAGTCATGACATCACCAAGACAGGGCACCTGGCTAGAGAAGGAGTGCATTCTCCTGCTAGCTGGAAAAAGAACATAGAAGATAAAATGCTCAAAAGATAGTGTGCTTCATGGAGGAGAGGTGAGAAAGCTTCAGGAATGGCCATTAATCCACAGCCACTTGTCAACAGTGGTTTATTTAAACACGTGTTAGAAATTTATAATCTAAAAAAAAAATCTGCCTCAAGGTACTTGGGATTTTTCTTTTAAAATGGATTTCTCTCTAGAGGCAAAAAATGTTCTTTTAAACTTAGTCCGATGAAAGTTCTCAGTGATCGTCTGACTAGCTAAAGTGAATGTTCTAGATTTGAATTTTGTTTAAATTCGGCTAACATGACTTCCTCTTTGTAGATGAGAAAAGAAATTTCAAAGGCTCTTAAAGCTGCTCATATTTTTGACTGTTCTTTAAATATTGACTTTGTGTGGATTAAGTATAAACTGGTTAAAAACATATGGGCTAATTTTTCTTATTTTAAATGAAATGTTTTAAAGGTAAGAAGAGTGAGTGTTTGGCAAGCTGTTACTATTTTTGTCAAAGAAAAATATTTTAAAAGTAACTGTTGCTATTAAAATAATATTCCCAATGTATCTGCGTTTTCTTTACTTCTTAATTACTCCCTGTAACTTAACTGGTGTTACACAAACTGCCACAAATCTATTTTAAGGTCATGTATTTTATTTAAGGAACAAGAATTGGGATTTGGCTTGAAGAATTTATACTTAGGGAATAGTTTTGTATTACTTCAAAATTACATTCCTAAAAATTGCTCTGGGCACAATGTTTTACATGCAAACTCATGTATTAATACTTTTCAGGCGTTTTCATGAATTGGGCTCATATCACATTTAATGCAACTAATAAATGCAGGTTGAGTCCAGGACCTCATATGCATATGCTCTAACCCTGAGCACATCTACTGCCTAGCAGAATTTTTAAAAACAAGGCTGTATCTGTCCAGATGCATACATTTAAAATACAGGCTGCAGAACATTGGCTGTAAATAAGACTAGTTAATTCAGGTTTATTACTAGTTTCACATAGTTTTCATATTACAGAGATGTTAACTAAGTTAGATTAGCATTGTTAGGTGCAAATTTGTATGGTGATTTGAAGGAAAATGGCCTGCAAAAGGAATGGCGCTATTAGGAGATGTGGCCTTGTAGTAGGTGTGGTTTTGGTGGAAGAAGTGTGTCACTGTGGAAATGGACTTTGAGGTCTCACATATGCTCGAACTATGCCCCGTGTGACAGCCTACTTCCTTTTGCCTGCAAGTCAAAATGTAGGACACTCAGCTACTTCTATAGTACCAGTGTCTGCCTGGATGCCACCATGTCACACCATGATAATGGACTAAACCTTTGAAAATGTAAGTCACCCCAATTGAATGTTTTTCCTTTTTAAGAGTTGCTGTGGTCATGGTGTCTCTTCACAACAATAGAAACTCTAATTAAGATACCTGGTAAACTATAGAACAACTTGATCTTGACCTACATGAAGCTAGGTAGACTCAGTCACACAACCCTTTTACTCCTACAATTAGGCACCAATGAATAGTCAGAGGCCACAACAAGTAGAGTCTGACATCATCCCTCTGGGGATGTTTAATTATGATTCTGTTGCTTGAAACCATCAATTTAACTCCTAGATAAACATTTATGGAAAGAAATAACCCCAGCACTGCACCTTACTATGTAACAGTGAATAGAAGCTTTTGTAGCTGTTAACAAGGAGGACAAGGTGGAGGGCATTGCTGAGAATCTTTTGTGCTCTAGGCAAGAACCCGACCACTGCATTGCATTCCCATCCTTGCACTAAGCTGTATTTCCTTTCCTCACTCATCACTACCTTTCTGGGTTTTCTTCTCTTTGTTTCTTTCTTTCTTTTCTTTTTTTCTTTCTTTCTTTTTTTTTTTTTTTTGGTTTTTCAAAACAGGGTTTCTCTGTAGCTTTGGAGCCTTTCCTGGAACTCACTCTTGTAGAACTCAAACTCACAGAAATCTGCCTGCTTCTGCCTCCCGAATGCTGGGATTAAAGGAGTGTGCCACTACTGCCCAGCATTCCTAGCTTTCTAACAACCACCACACACAAAAAAGCTACATTTAGCTTTTCACATTCTATTTACCAAAGTAAAATGGCTCCTAGTATATTGTACAACCAAAAAAAAGCATAACAATAAATTAAAAATTATTAATATTCATTGTACATAAGAAGTAAAAGTAGAAATCCTGCAGTGTCATTAACTTTGAATCCCTTTAGAATACCACTTTCTAATTTCATGTACTATTGTCATCTTTCTAATTACCCGCATATGTTAGAGGATAGAACCGAGAGTTTCTGTTATCCCAGTGAAAGCCACAGGGTTTTCAACATCTAAAGTGTTTATATATTCTATGTCAAATGTCAAATCAAATGTTCATATGCACACACATATATATACAAATGTGTGTATACACGACATATATGTGCATACACAATTAATCTGTATAAAGAAATATATATTTTTATTGTTCTGCACTTCAAAACTTTCTGAGTTTCACCTCAGAATTCACTGTCACTTGCATGGCTCTACTTGTGAGTATTGTACTCTTTCAGCTACATGATTTTCATTTCAACATTAACTTAACAAGGTTCTGATTCTCAATTTATTGTGTGAATTTGACTATCCTTACTTTTTTTAAGTTGTAGATTTTGATGGAGCTCTGCTTGCAAGACACCCTGACTTCATGAATATTGGTGTTGCATTTGCAAAGAGTTTAAATGTTCCGTGACTGACATAAGCAAGAACATATGCTGTTGTTATTCTAAGTCACTTGCTTTCTCTGTACTCAAAGTCTGGAGATGTGTGAGGCTTTGTTGCTGAACTTCACTCCCTTGTTTCATTGTCCATTACAGGAACATCCGTCACTAGGCCAACTTTCTGAAAAGTTAATAGACAACAACATCAATGTCATTTTTGCAGTTCAAGGAAAGCAGTTTCATTGGTACAAGGTATGTTCTTGCCTGCAACATCAAAGTTAAAATGCTTGGGTTGGTGGTTGTAGTGAGGCAGTTTTCAGAAGCAGGGATGGAGGTTCTGGAATTCTGATACACTCTGTAAATTTAATAATGTCTCAAGATAAACTTTATAATATCTTATCTTAGTGTTCAGGGGCAAATTCCATCTAAGTCTGTGACACTCTGAGACCATCGCCTGTGGGCTTTGAAAGCTGTATGTAAACTATACTCAATACACAAGGACATGGCCAGACAACTAAGCTAGTACTGAGATAACAATAATGGAAAACCTCCATCAGATGAGGAGTATTTCATTCTCCAACTCTTTCCCTTCCATGGCTGAAGTCCTGTTTGCACCATGGCTCATGGCCACGTCTTTAAAATATGCTAAGACTACACTACACCAACTGTCTGCTTTTTATAATTTTTTTGGAGAACTTCATACATAATCACTGTATTTATATTATTTCTTCCCCCTCCCTTTCCCTCTTCAACTCCCCACATGCCCCCAACTCCTCCTCAAATTAATAGCATCTTATTAATGCTAAATATATACATATATATATGAATATATACTTAATAGATACATATATACAAAATAGATGCCTATATCCAGAATATATATATTCTGTTTGAGCGTTACTTTTACGTACAAGTGTTCAGGTCTGACGTGGGTTTAGATAATTTACTAAAACCTGTCAGGGACTCATCCCTAGAGAAAAATGATTCTTCTTCTTTCTGTAGCCTTTGATTGCCTTGTAACTTTTCATCTAAGGGTGGGGCCTTGTGAAATTGCTTCCATCATGCTGTTATGTTGACTGGTATCATCATCATACAGATCTTGTTGAGACAGTCAGACAGTTGAGATTTCATGGGTGAAGCTTCACAGTCATGCCTGGCATGATTGAAGCAGGCATCCTGGTCCCCCTTCCTTGTAATCTCTTTGTCCCTTCTTCCATGACTTTCCAGAGGAGCCATGGGTGTAGGAATTGTATTTAGTTGTACTGATTTTTCAACAGCACCTAGCTTTGGTCTAGATAATATAGCAAAGAACCAGCAGAAGCCATGGAAGTGGCTAGGCTAGCCAAAGCTTGTACATAACAATTATCTCTGTGATTCCCAGAGCCCTTCGGTGTATGTGAGACTCACAAGCAAAGCAAACATTGTACAGCAATACTAATCTGGAGTGCCACGTAGCTTCCAAAGGATAAATGGGCTGTACCTGTTGCAGTACTTTTCTTTCCCAGTCTTCTTAGGGCGGCTCTTCCAGGATACTCTGTTACTGGTTTCCATGAAACCATTATACCTCACTCAGCTGTTCTCTCCTCACTCAGCCTTCATCTTTTTTTTACAAGATTTGCTTTTTCCTTCTGTTCTCTATTCTAAACCTCTTGCAGTATCCCATTTGCTTTGCCTTTATTTATTTACCTATTTATTTATTTGTTTTCAACCTTCAAGTGACCACATTTTCTTTTGACTTAAAAAAAAATGCTGAAACTGATTTCCATCTTCTACAAAGCTTGTGTTTCCTTCACTAGTTAACCTCATTTCTAATGACAATGCCATCATCTGATAATGCAACTTTATGTGTATTGCTATTCTCTTTGAAATTTATGATGAGACTTTAATTCCTTGATTCCCCAAATGTATATATACACCATGGAATCATCTTTTAACATAATAGCAAATCAAAATTCACAAGAGTTGGTTTTGGTCCAAACTGAATGGTGCAAACCACAAACAGCTTCTATTTGCTGAGTCCCTATCAATTTTCAGACTTGGAGCATAGAGACAGCCATTCTTGCAGTTCTCTTAGCTATACCAAACAAGCATGGCATTGTGAAAATGCTCATTTCAAGAAGAGCAAACATTTAGAGAGGTTAAAAACTTGCCTGGTTTTCTAACGAGTCAAGTCCTGGGCTTTTAACCTTTAACAGCTGACCTTTAATTTCTATGCAGTCAGTCCACAACCCCAGAGAAGCTAGGTAACAAGGAGAACCCTAAGAGAAACATTTTTTGCCCCATGTATCTCTACTGTTGATTGTTTCGTCATGTGTTACTGGTTACTGACACCAGGGTTTCCCTCTCTTTGTAAATATGCCATTGACTGATAAAATACAAAACCAAGTTTCTGATCAACTGAATTGTGTGCAAGGTAAGAATTACTGTGCTCTCCAAGCCCAATGAGCTCTGTGCAGCGTTCCAAGTACCGCTACTATTGGTTTTCTGACAGGTGCCATTTTTAAATTAATTATTCTTTAAGGAAACACATAACAATCTTAGCTCCCACTCCCTACACCTTCACCCTAACCCCATCTCCATCCACTCCTAAGAGAGGGGTAAGGCTTCCCATGGGAAGTCAACAAAGTCTTAACACATTGCTTTTGAGGCAGGACCAAGGCCCTCCACACTATATCTAGGCTGAACAAGGTATTCCTCCAGGTACAATGGGTTCCAAAAAGTAGGTACAACCAGTAGGAATAAATCCTGGTATCACTGTCAGTGGCCCTACAGACTGCACCTACCATACAACAGTCACCACATTCCAAAGGACAAGCTTGATCCAATGCTGGTTCCCCTACTGTTGGGCCTGAGTGGGTGAGCTTCCATTAACTCCAGTAAGCTGTTTCAATGGGGATTCCAATCATGGTCCTGACCCCTCTGCTCATATTATCACTCTTCTCTGTCTTCAACTGGGCTTGGGGAGCTCAGCTCAGTGTTCTGCTGTGGATCTCTGCATCTGCTTCCATCAGATGCTGGATGAAGGTTCTATGATGACAATTAAAGTAGTCATCACTCTGTCTACAGGGCAAGGCCAATTCAGGCACCCTCTCCATAATTGCTTAGGGTTCATCCTTGTGGATTTCTGGGAATTTCTCTAGTGCCAGGTTTCTTGTTAGCCCCATAATGCCTCCCTCAGTCAAGTTATCTCTTTCCTTGTCCTCCCTCTCTGTCCTTCCCCCATCTCAGCCATCCTGTTCCATTAAGTTATCTCCCCTCCTCTTCTTCTTCCTTCCTCCTTTCCTTCTGCCCTCCTTTAACCCCTGACCCCCAGAATTCTAATTTTTTCAGGAGATCTTGTCTATTTCCCCTTCCCATGGGGAAATCGATGTATGTTTCTCTTAGGGTTCTCCTTATTACCTAGCTTCTCTGGGGTTGTGGACTGTAGGCTTGTTACACTTTGCTTTACATCTAATATTCACTTATGAGTGAGTACATACCATGTTCTCCTTTCTGGGTCTGGGTGACCTCACTCAGGATGTTTTTCTCTAGTTCCATCCATTCACACAGAAATTTCAATGTCATTGTTTTTTACAACTGAGTAGTCCTCTATTGTGTAAATGTTCTACATTTTCTTTATCCATTCTTCAGTTGAGGGGCATCTAGGTTGTTTCCAGGTTCTGGCTCTTACAAATAATGCTGCTATGAACATAGTTGAGAAAATGTCCTTGTGGAATGATTGAGGATTATTTGGGTATATGTCCAAGAGTAGTATTTCTGGGTTTGAGGTAGGTTGATTCCCAATTTTCTGAGAAACCACCATACTGATTTCCAAGTGGCTATACGACTTTACACTCACACCAGCAATGGAGGAGTGTTCCCCTTACTCCACATCTTCTCCAGCATAAGAAGCTATCCTTGGTGGTTTTGATCTTAGCCATTGTGAGTGGTATAGAATGGTATCCCAGAGTAATTTTGATTTGCATTTCCCTGATGGCTAAAAATGTTGTACACTTCCTTAAGTATCTTTTTTGACACTTTTTGTCTATTTTGACAAGAATTTGAGATTCTTGTGCTGAGAATTCTGTTTAGATCTGTACCCCAATTTTTGATTGGATTATTTGTATTTTGATGTCTAGTTTCTTGAGTTCATTACATATTTTGGAGATCAGTCATCTGTCTGATGTGGGGTTAGTGAAGATCTTTTCCCATTCTGTAGGCTGCTGTTTTGTTTTGTTTACTGTGTCCTTTGCTTTACAGAAACCTCTCAGTTTCAAGAGGTCCTATTTATTTACTGTTGCTCCCAGTGTCTGTGCTACTCATGCTATCTTCAGGAAGTGGTCTCCTGTGCTTATGCACCGAAGGCTAATTCCCACTGTTTTTTCTATGAGGTTAAGTGTAGCTGGATTTATATTGAGGTCTTTGATACATTTGGACTTGAGATTTGTGCAGGTGGAGAGATATGGATCTATTTTCATTCTTCTACATGCTAACATCTATTTATGCCAGCATCAGTTTTTGAAGATACTTCCTTTTTTCCATTGTAGAATTTTAGTTTCTATGTCAAAAATCAGGTGTTCATACGTGTGTGGATTAATATCCAGGTCTTCTATTTGATTCCATTGGTCCACCTGTCTGTTTTTATGCCAATACCAAGCAGTTTTCATTACTGTAGCTCTATAGAGCTTGATGTCAAGGATGGTAATGCTTCCAGAAGTCCCTTTATTGTAGAAGATTGTTTTGGCTATCCTGGATTTTCTGTTTTTCCATATGAAGTTGAATATTATTATTTTGAGGTCTGTAAAGAATTGTGTTGGCATTTTGATGGGGATTGTATTGAATATGTAGATTGCATTTGGTAGGACTGCCATTTTATTATGTTGAACCTACCTATCCAAGAGCATGGGAGATCTTTCCATTTTATGATCTTCTTCAATGACTTAAAATTCTTGTCATACACGTCTTTTGGTGCTGGAAATCCTTCTGTATATATGTTGCTTTTGTTGGTTAATGAATAAAGTTGCTTTCAGCTAATTGCTTAGCAGAGTAAAGTCAGGCAGAACAGAGATGTAGAGAAAGAGTAGATGGATTTGGGGAGATGCCATGTAGATGTTGCCCAAGGAAACAGACACCTGGGAACTTTACTGGTAAACCAGAAGCCTCATGGTAAAATATAAAATAATGGAAATGGGTTAATTTAATGTATAAGAGCTAGCTAGCAATATGATTAAACTATTGACCAAGCCGTGTTTAAAATAATATTGTTTCTGAGCAATTATTTTATGTCTGGGCAGTCAGGAACAAATGGACAAGCCCAGACTATAGTCTTTCACTCCTTTGGCTAGTGTTTCCTCAAGATATTTTGTGTTATTTGATGCTATTGTTAATGGTGATATTTCTCTGATTTCTTTCTCAGCCAGTTTATCATTTGTATATAGGAGGGCTATTGATTTTTTTTTTAGTTGAATTTGTATCCTGCCACTTTACTGAAGGTGTTTATCTTCCCTGGTAGGAATTCCTGACAGAATTTTTGGGGTCACTTATGTATAACATCGTATCATCTGCAAATAGTCAAAGTTTGACTTTTCCTTTCTGATTTGTATCTCTTTGGTCTCCTTTGTAGTCTTATTGCTGTAGCTAGAACTTTGAGTACTATGTGGAATAGATATGAAGAGAATGGACAGCCTTGTCTTGTCCCTGATTTTAGTGGAATCACTTTAAGCTTCTCTCCATTTATTTTAATGTTGAATGTCAGTTTGCTGTATCTTGCTTTTATTATGCTTATCTGTGATCTCTTCAAGACCTTTATCATGAAGGGCTATTGGATTTTGTTGAATGCTTTTTCAGCATCCAGTGAGATGATCATGTTTTCTTTTTTTTAAGTTTATTTATATGGTGAATTACATGGATAAATTTTCACATGTAGAACCATCCCTGCATCTTTAGGGGTGAAGCTGTGGTTTTTTATTGTCTGCAACAATCTCTCCAGGACCTCTAGCTTTCAGGGTTTTCATTGAGAAGTTAAGTATAATTCTATTAAGTCTGCCTTTATGTATTACTTGGCCTTTTTCCTTTGTAGCTCTTAATATTCTTTCTTTACTCTGTATGTTTAGTGTTTTGATTATTATATGGCAAATGGACTTTTGTTTGTTCCATCTATTTGGTGTTCTGTAGGCTTCTTGTACCTTCATAGGCATATCCTTCTTTAGGTTAGGAACATTTCTTCTATGATTTTGTTGAATATATTTTCTGTGCCTTTGAGCTGGAGTTCTTCTCCTTCCTCTATTCATATTATTATTAGGTTTGGTCTTTCCATGGTGTCCCATATTTCCTTGATGTTTTGTGTTAACAATTTGTTGGATTTAACATATTCTTTGACAGATAAATCTATTTCTTGTATGGTATCTTCAATACCTGAGATTGTCTTATTTGTCTCTTGTATTCTATAGTTCCTATTTGTTTACCAAGATTTTCCATTTCCAGAATTCCCTCAGTTAGTTTTTTTATTGCTTTTATTTCAGTTTTCAAGTCTTGAACTGTTTGCTTCAACTGTTTGATTGCTTTTTCTTGGGTTTCTTTAAGAGATTTACTGACTTCTTCCAACTTTTTGTTTGTCTTTTCTTCCATTTCTTTAAGGGAATTTTTAATTTCCTTTTTAATGTTGTCTATCATCTTCATAAAGTTATGTTTAATTTCATTTTTTTTCTGCTTTTCCTGGGTTAGGGTGATCGGGTTTTCTTGTTGTATGACTACTGGGTTCTGGTGTTACCATTTTGCTTTTTAGGTTGTTGAATGAATTCTTGCATTGGTACCTACCCATCTCTTCCTCCAGTTGGAGCAAGCAGTGTCTTTTCCTCTTGATCCAATCCTTGCTGTCAGTGTCTGTGTCTCAGGGAGTCACTGGGGTCTCCAGGGATGGGTGGTTATGGGGTAGAGTAGAATTCTCTGATCAGTGGCTGGAGAGCTGATCACTCACCTCTTGGCTAGCTCTGTGCAATTACAGACTGTGCATCAGAGTTTCTCTGAGGTTTGCGGAGGATGGGTGGGCTTGGGGGTGAAGTGGAACTTGAGCTTACAGGGTCCAATCAATGTGTGTCGGGGGAGGGGTTGGAGCAGCCTACCTGACAGGCGTCATTTTTATAAACCAGGTTTATGTGGGTTAAATGGCACTGGTAATTGTCTCCTAGGTCCATTCTCTACCGGTCTACCTAGACAATTCACTGAAACCACAGGTATATCAAAGATATTCTCTAAAGCAGAACGTTCTGTTGAAATCATCTTTTGCTTTCAACAGATAGGTCTCTCAGGACAAAGAAAACCATTTGACCTTGTCTATCTCTCTAGCTTCATTCCCTAAACTGTTTCCTGCCTTGTACTTGTCTCTTCAGCTATGCTTTTAACTGTGTGTGTGTGCATATGCTCATCAGGCTGTGCCCTTCCTGGGTGCATGGTTCTTACTCTCTTCCCATCCCATAGAACCTATTCTCCCTTCTTGCTAAGCTCTCACTTATCCTTTAGACAAAGCTTTAAAGTCACTTTCTTGGGGAAATGGTCCATGACAATATTCCTCAGATTGAAATGCTGGCTGGTGTCTCTCCTCACAGCACCCGGGTGCATCTCCATTGTGTCACGTGTATGGTGCTTTGTGAAATTGCTCCCTAAGGATTGAAACTGTCTCAGAACAGTTTATTATAGTGTTCAGTGAGAGTTCTTTGCTGAGACATTAAAATTACTAAGTGATATATTTCCCCATGACTTGAGATTACAAATCCATTCTGTCTAAGCCTGGCTGACACACACAACTTGGTGATGTTTATGAGTAGAAAAAGAATAATAAAAGTGAACTCTGATGCTTTCATAATCTGCTTTCCTCATCATAACTCTGCACAGTAGACTGGGAAGCTGTTGCTCATTCTCATATCCTCTCAAGAGACACCCAGAGTTTTACTCATCAGCTCCATGAAGCTCAAACCTTAACCTTCCACCTGGCCCAGCCTGTCCTGACGTGTCATTCCACAGAAGAGTATTTACATTAAATATGTTCCTATGTCGCATGGGAACAGAGTTTAGGAACTAAAAGAGAACTGGGAATACCAACTATAAATATTAAAGTATTTGCAAATTGCAGTTCTAGAGTAAATCATTTTCAAGTGTACATTTTGAATCTCTAAGTGGAGAAAGCAACCACAGAGCTTTATCAACTTACTTGCCCACAGAGCTCTGTTCATGTTAAAAATAGTTTAGGAAACGCTGAGCTAACTTTAATTGGGGTTGAGGTCATGTAATTCAGGACATACAGCAAATACTCACACACAAGACCACACACACTGACATTCTAAGTTCTCTGAACTGGCAACCCTCTTAGCTTGCTTGTGGTTTTTGTCATTTTTTTCATTCACATAATGACTTGCGTTTCAGAGAGCTACAAAATGTTTAATGTCTTGATTGTTCACTGTTCCCATGCTACTATTATATCATGTACCTGTGACTCACATGTTTGACAGGACCTTCTGCCCCTTTTGCCTGGTGCCATTGCTGGAGAGATAGAATCCAAAGCTGCAAATCTCAACAATTTAGTAGTAGAAGCCTACAAGGTATGTACCGCCCATGCAGTTTTCTCCAAGTCAACTTTTACTACCATTTTTGTGACAAGGTACAAAGCAATACTGCTGCATCTTGCAAGGAGTGACAGAAAGAATGTTAGACTGGGAACTTAGAGCCGGGGTTATCCCTAAATGAACCACAAACCAGCAATGCTGTCTTATGCTTGGAAGAGTCTGTTCTTTTCTCTGTGCCTCCCTTGTCCCAAGGATAGGTGAACCAAGATTGGTCCAGCCATCTAAGTTTCCTTCCAAATTGAAAGTTCAGTGAGTCACCAGCTTGTCACAAAAGTTTGGATAGTTTCCTACATCATAAATTTAGCAACAAGAAAGCAGGTCAGAATTGTCCTTTTTAGAATTCAAAGTGTATTCCTAAATTACACGACTGTGTCCTACAACTTATGAGACAATACCAGCTGAAATATTTCCTCAGATAACACGGATTCTATTACACAGTATATGAAGCCTTTACAAAAAAGCATAAGGCACATGGAAAATACTAATATTAATATAATTCTTCTATTATATTATATTGTGTGTATGTTAGAGAATTGGAACAATTTAATTAAAGAAATCAATGATCTATTAAACACATCTTCACAGTGACAGATACAACATATTTAAATATGATCATGACCTTTAGCAATAACCTCAATAAGTATGTAATTTCAATAACTTACCAAAATAAATATTTAATCAAATTCTTCTAAGATGTTACTTTTATTTGACGATATAAGAAGTGTATGATAAAGTAGCCCTCTTGTAATTTAATATATTTGATAATAGATGGGCACAGGAAAGAAAAAGTGAGTGAAATATATTCTGTATTAAGTATGAAAACATAAATTATTTACTTGAACTGCCTTAACATCTGCATTTCTATACATTGACCTAAGCTTTAATTGTTATCCCCTTTACCTCACCATGTTTTCTTTTATGTAAATGAATATTGTAACCATCATAGGCTAACTTCTCAGATCAAGAACAGCAAATGTAAGAAAATATTCCCATCTACCAATGTTACAGTATTGTATTTCCTTAGAAGGAACTATTTTCATAATTTAAATAAAATGCTAGCTATTAAGATCAGTTACTGCACAAGAAAATATTTACATGATAAAATTTTCACACAGAAATTACATCACATTGCCGGGCGGTGGTGGCGCACGCCTTTAATCCCAGCACTCGGGAGGCAGAGGCAGACGGATCTCTGTGAGTTCGAGACCAGCCTGGTCTACAAGAGCTAGCTCCAGGACAGGCTCCAAAGCCACAGAGAAACTCTGTCTCGAAAAACCAAAAAAAAAAAAAAAAAAAAAAAAAAAAAAAAAAAAAAAAAAGAAATTACATCACACAATGATAAGCTGTGTCCCTAAAAGTTTATATAATTACCACCAAAGATATATTAAAACTGCGTTAGTATGAAAAACAGAAACTTTTTCCAACAATGTGAAAATGTACCTATTAAAAATTTTACATGATAATAAAAAAATAAAAAATAAATAAATTTAGCAACAAAATAAAACAAAAACCATGCTGTTATTTAAAGAACAATATTTAGTGGTAAATGGACTCTTGAAGATGCAGCGATCACTGAAGGGCTTTGGAAGGGTCTCCATGATCAGTCATTGTAGTGTTCCATCAATTATCATTTTCACTGAAGCAGGCAAGAGTTCCTTTCGCAGTTCTCCTTTGGGGTCATTAGCTGTGTGCCGTCATTAGTCCTGGGAAGAAGAGATGCATGAAGTTTTAAGGAAACATCTGGTCTCCCAAACTGGATATTTTCTCATTAGAAAGCTCTATAAAACTGCTACCACTAACTTTTCTTTTCATGTCATAACTTTCTATACATGAATGACTTCATTTAATTCACACACCTGACCTATCAGGCAACAATTTGTAGTCCCATTGTATAGTTGTAGAAACAAAGAAGTAAGCAAATTAACCATAGTGCACACAGCCAATAAGCAGAGGTATCAGGATAAAATTCCGGGTGTTACTCCTTTTCGCAACTGCTTCCAGCTGTGTGATATGGTTTGTTTATCTTTCTTTCTTTGATTTTTTTTAAACAGGGCAGCAAAAACTATGGTTTATTCTTCCATGGATTTATGGGCCAGTTATAAAGTCTTACTTTTCCAGATTTTCTGCCTGCCTGCTTGCCTGCCACGGAGAATTAAAGTGTCAAGAGAGCCACAGAGCTGGGAAAATCGCTCTGGCTGCTTTGCTAATTGTCTTCAGGCAGCACCTGCTTGCAACTTGGGTTTAAAGCAGGGAGGCAGAGGTGGGAAGCAGACGTAGGGCAGAAAATGAAGAAACTGTTTAAACATATTCTTCTTTAAAGAAATAAATCTTGCTAGGTTTGTTTTTGCAGAGGATTTCTTTACTGTCTGAAAACTGCATAGAATGAAGTGAACTTAGGTATCTTGAATTACATTTCTCACTATCATATAAAAAATGTTAGATCTTAGAGCTGAAGAGACGGCTTAGTGGTTAAGAACACTTGCTTCTCTTCCAAAGGATAAAGGTTCAGTTCCCAGCACCCACATGGTAGCTCACAACAGTTTCTAACTACAGTCCCAGAAGATCCATCATTACCCCTTCCTGGCCTCCATCAGCACTGCACACACTTACATACATGCAGGCAAATCATTCTTACACATTTCTTAAAACATTAGATTCATGGAATTTTGTATTAAGATAAGCAAAACATATCCATACATCATTCCTATTAGTAGTTTGTTCTTAAGAAGTCATCCAGATGAAAAGGGAGTTTATACAATCAGTCTTTTCAGTTACTACAGTGCATCTCCATTATATTATCCCAACATACATAAGCTGGTTTCTTTTCTGTTTCTTTGTTTGGTAAGCACAGTATAGACTTGGGCTCCTAATTCTGCTGCCTCAGCCTCTTCCTGAGTCCCTAAGGTTATAAGCACATACCACCACATCTAACTTTTTAAACCTTTGTGTCAGACTTAGGAAAAATGAGACAGGAAACTAGGAGTAAGACATTGTCTCAAGCAGTAAAAGCAGACAGCACTGTTTGACCTTACATTCTTTGCCTTGTGCAGATGTGTGGCTACCTTATCCCACTGCGCTTCTGTATAACCTTGCTGTGGAAGAATATTAATGAACTTAAAAAAAAAACTGACTTTGACTAAGCTAATCTCCTTAAGAGTCTATTATTTTTAAGTGCGCATATCTTCAAAATTCTTTTAGAATTTTGTTTTCAAAGCTAAAGAGAAACAATTCACAATTCATTGAAGTATTAGGAATCAGAAAATAAATAGCGTCTCTCCCAACACCTCTTAGCTATAAAACAGCATTTTGTAGGCTTCTACAAGACCTTTTAGACAAGAATGATTTAAGTTTAACATTTCACCAGAACCTTGATTTCCAAAGCACAAGGTTGAAAAAATATTGTAGAAATTTGACTTCACATTATATTTCAAAAACATTGGCTCAAGTGGTTTGAGATCTTATAGGAACAGAAAGCATGGCATGGGAGGCATGTCTTGACCCGACAGCCAATACATATCCGCATTGTTTCACACCATTGAAAGCTTCTTCTGATTTACCAGAATTCTCTGAATATGCAGAGCTTGGCAAGAGAAAATTGTGCATGTTTGTGTGTATGTGTCTGAAGTAGTCTTGGCTATACAAATAATATTCATGAACTTGAGAAAAACAAACAAAAAATATTTTATCAGAATTCCATGATGAGAGATACTGTTGAAGAAGTAAAATTACTTCACTAAAGAATTAGAAGCCATTGGAAGCTTTCCCTTCACATGCTACAACCCATTCTCCTTACGTATCTACATAGTCCACATTTCGGTTATTTTTGTTTACAAGTAGAAATTCAGGATTTTTCCATCTACCAGGCTCAGATTTATGTGACCACATGCATGCACATCTAAATGATATATTTAAAGTAGCTGTATCCTTTGGAACTGAAAGTTTGTGATGGAAGAAATTAGTGTGTGCCCAATATATGACATCATGCAGTAGACGTTTTCTGACTGAACCTATGAATGATGGTGTAAATATATGCATGGTTTTGTACCCTCTGAAAAGTCCTGCTTTAGAATTAAGGATTGGAGAAAAGCATTATGGATCAAGGACATGCAGATTTGGTAAAACCCTAAGCCCTTCTTCGAGAACCTTGTATGATGGTGTTTCACTAGGGATTCCTGTTCATAGCCACAGTTTAGAAATGCTATCCCCACAAAACTATATGTTTCAACTTTATATTTATAAAACACTAGCTTTTCATGATAATTAAAGTGCTTAAAATTCAAGTTTCTTTTTTGTCAAAATCTTGTTTCCTGTTGTAAATTGTTAAAATTCACTTCTGAGAATGTTTCTTTAAATTTCCTCATTAAATATCATCAGTATGATTTTGAAAGATTATCATTTCAACATTTGATAAGAGAAATATTTCTAAAGTTATTAAAATGTGTAATCATAGACGTGGAAGATCAAGCCATTTCAACAAGCTGATCACTCAGTATTTCCTACATGTTTTAAATATAATTGGGTTATTAAAAGGAACCATCATTTTATTCATTTTTTCACAGATCAGCTTTGATTAAGTTAAATATTAAATCTAGAATGACATAATATGTATGAGTCTGCTTTGTTGCTTATACTATTAACTACTGCTATATGTAATTAAAAACCAATGTTTCTGCAGAAACTCATTTCAGAAGTAAAAGTGCAAATGGAAAATCAGATACATGGTGTCTATTTTAACATCACTGCCATCTGTCCGGATGGGACCAGAAAGCCAGGTGCAATTGGATGTGGAAATGTGACAAGCAATGATGAAGTATGTAGTGTGTGTTTTTCTTGTTTTAAGAAAAATTGTTTGGTATGCTTTCTCATGAAAAAGATCAAACTACTATAAAAAATGCTACTAACTACAAGTGTCTTATTTGAACTTTAAAATAGCCTTCTTGTCTCTTCTCAAAGTTTCTTCTTAATGTAATTGACTATTCTCTCAAATGTCCAAGTTAACATAAGTATGTATTGTCTTAAGTACTTAGTAAATATTAGTAGCAATACATTTTGTGGCACAGTTGGTCTAATGAGGAAATCACATCCTTTCTAGCAAGGAGTATTTGTAGTTATACTAGGGACAAAGTATTTTTAATTTCAAATCTTCTCATTCTCAGAGTATGGGATTGAAAGTAGCCATAGGAAAGAATGGGACAGTTGATAAAAGCAAAGAATTCCAAAATCTTTCATTTTTGATGGCCTCAAGAATAAGATAAAAGAAATTTGTTAAAAGCAGTCTTATCAGAAGGATGACACCATTTATCCAATAACTAGAAAGGGTGTGGGATGCCAAGGGAGAACTCCAGTTTCAGCATTATCAAGATGCAGGAGCAAATGAGAAGTTCACAGCAGAGCACAGCAGGCAGGGTACTCTCTGTGGGGTGCTGGGGTTGGGGTGTCAGCTCTCCAGCATCATTTACTTCTGCTGCATCTGAATGACCTAGGTGAGAAAATTCCAAATTTTTCTTACTTCTCACTCTAAGGTTCAGTAATTTTATTACTTTAATTACATCCTGTGTTAGGAAGGAGGAATTTTTGAAGTCCTAAAGATCTAAGATTAAGTCAAAGAGAGTACGTTTTCCTCTTCAGTCAGAATAAATTTTTCCTCATGGGAACGTTATAAGCTGTGGGTAGTGTGATTGTGCCATAAGGCGTGTATCTTTAATTAATTATTCCAAGCTTCTAATGCTGTAGTTTCCTCTCTATTTATCACTTGGATATTGTTCAAAAGACATCATATACTAGTTTGTATAATACACATTTGATTTCTGCTAGAGAAAAGCTTTTTGTAGCAGTGTAACACTAAGTTAATTGCTGAAAACAAATCCAAGACTCTTGAATTTACAACAGTGATTTGCCTTCTTTCTTACATGGCTTCTTGCTTTGAATATATCCTCTTCAACTAAGTTGTATAAACAGTTTGACTCCCAGGAGTAGGTTATTCTACTACTTATAATAGCAGTGACCACATCATTTTACACATCTGTGAATCCTTAAAATTCTTAGAGGTAGAGACAACCTGAGTACAAAGCGACACCAACCGCACTGATTTTGATGTGATAAATCCAATGCAAGTACCTTGCACAGAAAAGCCTAAGTGTAGGCCTTTTATTTCCTGCTACATAATTTCTAATTGAAAAGCCCAGAATACTTTATTTTAATCTTGGAATTTAATTATTGCAATGAATGTCAGTTCAATACTCATACACACATATAAATATGTGTATATATACATACATATAATGTATATATACACATATGTATATATGTATGTATGTATAAACTTTCTGATTTACCCAAAGCACCTGAAGAAAATATAGATATTAAATCAGTCATGTTATGGATAAACAAGGAATTAGAAAACAAGGAAGAAAACTGTCAGAAAAATAAACTGTAGTTCTAGGAGAAAAAAAATTCTTAATTCTTGCCAAAACATTGTTAGTTCTGGAATGGCTTCTGCAGGGTGACAACAAAGTGATTCTGTATTAAGGTCTTGAAATTGGAGAAAAAGTCCTAAGCCTCTTTCTCCTGAGTCACATCAGAGACAGCATTGTATTTTCCTTCATGAACAACCTGTATATGCTAAAGATCAACTCTGGGCCTTTACTTTGGCCTCTAGAAAATAGAATATAAATAGATAATATTGTCCATATGAATACCTTAGGATTCGGAGCCAGAAGAATAGAGACATGTTACTTTGGTTCACTGGCTCCTAATACCAAATGTTTACTAACCCTAAATTTCCAATTCAGAAAATAAACCATAGTTTCACCAGTTTTCTGTGAAACCAGTTATCTAAGGGGGCATAGACACTTGAGGGCATATGGTGATTTACAGGCCATTTAGCAATTGTTGCTTCCTTTAATTCTAATTGATCAGTGAAGTAAAAATGGAATTAAATGTTGGTTCTGTACCTACATGTGAAAAAGATTGAATGTGTGATTTGTAAATATTGTATCTCTAAGATATTCGTTGTTGATTCAATTATTACTGAATATAGTGTTCTAAAGATGTGAATATATTTACTTTTTCCTTTGAAATTTAGGTTCTTTTCAATGTAACAGTTGTGATGAAAATATGTGATGTCATGGGAGGAAAAAACTACGCAATAATTAAACCTATTGGTTTTAATGAGAGCACCACGGTCCACATACACAAAAGCTGCACCTGCCAGTGTGAGGACTGCAAAGGGTGCGAAGGACCGTGTGCCGAGGCAGCCCTGGATCCCACGTGTCCACAGTGTGATGACAGCAGATGTCACTTTGATGAAGACCAGCTTCCCTCTGAAACTTGCAAGTTGCAGGAGGATCAACCTGTCTGTAGTGGCCGAGGAATCTGTGTCTGTGGGAAATGTTTATGTGACAAAACCAAGCTTGGAAGAGTGTATGGCAGATACTGTGAAAAGGATGACTTTTCCTGTCCATATCACCATGGAAACGTGTGTGCTGGTGAGTTCATACACACAGGCAGTTGGAATTAATTACAACTATATTGATGTATACATGTGTGTATCCTTAAATCTGATGTGATGAAATGTTGTCACTCAACCCTAAATTTAAGTTCAAAACCTCATAGTCTATGAAATTAGGTCAAGGCAAGATCATATTTATATATTTTTTTTGATTTGCAAATAATATTCTTTATTTAAATAGTCCTGGGTTTGCTTTATCTGTGGATGACAAGAATCCATACTGTGTGAAAACAAACCATCATTTTACTGATGGAAGGCTTCTAATCTTATATGTGCTGGATCTTCTGGATGTCTCAAAGCAATTCCATTACGCAGAAGCAGCTCAATATATGGTGGCCAAAATGAATCATTAATTTTAACATATGGATCATGTGGAGCATCAAACATTCTATTTATAAGCATCTCTGTTATTTCATGCAGTGTTATCAGTTGTGCATTTGATGTTTGTATGTATTTCTTTTGCTTTTTACTATTCCCATCAGGCAGAGGATTTATATTTTTAGTCTGAGTACAGCAACTATTTTCTAAAATCAAAAGCTAAAATTAAATGTGAATTTCATGTATCCCTTGATCTTGGAAGGACTTACGCCAGCAAGGGAAGTTACGGGTGATGGCTGACACATTTCCTCGAAGAAAGAGGGTATTCTTCTCTCAAGGTCTGACTCATTCTGAAAAGTGGTACCCGTCCTGCTTGCTCAGAGGGTTTTATTTCTGTCAGGATGAGGGGAAGTGAGCTATAAAAATATAATTCCATTCACTGGAAAATCCTTAAAGCATCACTGTCTATGATATTGTAAGTTTGCAGCCACACCAACCTCGCCAATTGATTTTTAGAGAGCCACCACCAACAGAACAAAAGACACGCTTTTTAGAAAGCGCTTGATTGCTCAGTAACCCAAGAGTTTCCTCTGGCCACACACAGACCAGCTTTGGCAATGAAATACGATAAGATATAAATATCAAGATTATTTTTTGACTAATTCAGTTCACTGCCACCTACTGGTAAAAGTCCTGAAAAACCTATGCAGCATTTGAAAATTAAAATAAAATATATTTAAAATAAACTACCTTTTATTTTAATTCCTTGATTGGTTTTTCTCCAAAAAGGTAAGTTTACTTATCATAAAAATCCCTCTTTTGTATGTGCACATTAGTAAGGAAATATATGTTGAATTATTGGAAAATAAAGATCAAAAACTGTAAAATTTAATTCTCCTTTCTTGTATAGGCAGAAATCTTGTAAAGTACAGAAACACACTATTACAAACCGTCTTCTTATTCTATTATATACACAAAATGCTCTGTACTCTAGACATTTCTTCAGCTGTGACTAGAACTGTGGATAGAAAGGAGGAGAACTTCAGAATAAACAAGCAGTTGTCTATTATATTTTGTAGGGAAAAGAAATATTTTACAACGATGAAGAGAATGAAGTTTCTAGCATCAGTCAATAGAATTGTCTCTCTTAGCAATTTCATATACAACTAAAACCTGAGGTTCTGCTGTGTAATCTCAAACATCAATGTATTGACCCTGTCTATATGATTGTGACCACACACCTCACACACACAGAGGCAACTGAAAATCTGCTTTGAATTGCTTGTGTGAGCACAAGCTACAAGGCTCACATGCATTTTCCCTACCACATTCCCTTGGGGATGAAAACTCATGTTCACAGGTCAGCTGGCTAGGATTCAGCATGCTAGCTATATCAGGGAATGAGATATAGTGGGTGTTTCTTTGCCCGGCCTTCATTGGTTTTACACTTAGCAAATTGAGCTGATCCAGCAGTAGGCTTTAGGAACAATTAGCCTGTGAGGTACTCAGGAGTAAGAGAAGGGAGAGAGAGAAGAGAAAAGAAGGCAGAAAATATAGGGAAGAAAGAGAGGAAGGACATGGAGATAAAAAAAGGTGAAAAGGAAGTGTGTTTTTAGTAAAGATTTACTATATACTTAAAGTAAAGCAAGCTTGAGACATACTATATAAAACAAAATATACCACCTTTGGAGACTTCTATTTCACATTAACGTATTAAATTTTGGACACTTTCTATAGTCTAAAATCCACTTAATAATGTGTAGCCAAGATTTTATCAAGAAGTTAATTGTCTGTATAAATGCTTCCAGCCACACAAACACACACACACACACACACACACACACACACACACACACACACCTTTTTCTTTCTCATTGTATCACCTAGTAACAGCTCTTAGCACAGTTTAAGCCTGTCCTGCTAATCCCCTGCATTCTGTTCTGAGGATAAAGGAGATTATTTCAGCTTCTCGGAAGACCCATTTTTAACCACACCTGAGTCCACAGAAGCAGTAGCATGGCTGCCCTGTCATTCTGCAAAGCTTTCCTGGGGCCTAGTAACTGTGATGAGGGTAACCTGCAATCCACTGACCAAATATTTTCTTGCTGATTTCAAGTCAGCTCTTATGGCTTCATTATATTTATGTGCTTTTAATTTAAAATTTGAAAGCATAATGCCATTTAAGAAGTTAGGCAGCCACCAAAGTAGGGGCTTTCTTCATATATGTTAGCATAATATATTGGTAGAAGAAAATTATCTCCAATAGAACAGCTTTGAAAACAAACACTCATAAATATTGGCACTGCTTTGTCAAAACATGTAGAAACTGGTGCTGTTTCCATTCATAGGACTATTAAATGTTCCCATGGCAATGAAGTTACAAAGTTAGGGAGCCTGCTGACCCTGATCCTGCTGTGTCTCTGTTCTAGGGCACGGGGAGTGTGAAGGTGGCAGATGCCAGTGCTTCAGTGGCTGGGAAGGAGATCGGTGCCAGTGCCCATCAGCCTTAGCACAACACTGTGTCAATTCCAAGGGCCAAGTTTGCAGCGGAAGAGGCACCTGTGTGTGTGGCAGGTGTGAGTGCACTGACCCTAGGAGCATTGGCCGCCTCTGCGAGCACTGCCCAACCTGCCATCTTTCTTGCAATGAAAACTGGTATGTTTTGTCTCCAACATGAACAAAGCAATCTTTGCTGAAAGCTGTTTTTATTCTTTGTTCTGCCTTTTTAAATCTTAGTTGCTGGATCCTTAGTTACTATTATTCTAAAATAATGATGATGATGATGATTTAAAAAAAAAAAACTGAGTGGGACATTCTAAGAATTAGGATACTGAAGTTCCCATCTTTGGCTAGTAAGTTTCTTTGGAAAAATTAGAACAAATCTACATAAACTACTTTGTTTGGTTGGTTTTTAAAAATAGTTTTCTGAAAATGGAGGCTGTCAGCTAGCCTACTAATTGCTATTTAGCTGTGTGATGTACAATAAGCTGTTAAAACTCTGTGTCTTTGGTTAAAAATTGATGTGGGATTTAGGGTCTGGGCACCCCGGAAATGAATGATCAGTCTCCACTTACAAGATATAAGACTAATAACAATACCTTTGTGGAAGAATTGAAGTTGCTACGAAGCACTTAGGATGCACAAGTGGAAAGCCCTGTGTTACGTGACAGTGACGCTATAAACATATTTTCCAATGGCAATCTGAGACCTGCTAAAAAAGCACCTGTGTAAATGTCACTGTGTCTACAGTTTGCTTGTTTAAGTTTTTAAAACATGTACTTTCTCAGATCGGTAATGCAAATAAGAATTTTAGAAATAAGCATAGTAATTTATTTAAATCATTCAGAAATGTAATGTTTTACTATAATGAAGTTTATTCATTTGCTACTGGGTATTTAATGCAGGTCTCACATGTGTTGGGCAAGTTCTCTAGTAAGCGACATAGCCTGTCTTTTTTCTGTTTTAACTTTTGAGACAGTGTTTCACCCTGGCTGCTCCTGGATTTCCTCTACAGCTCAAGCAGCCCTAGAACATATAATCTTCCTGCCTCAGCCTTTCGTGTAGCTGGGATTCCTGGGCCACCAGGCCTTGTTGCTGGGATTAGTTCCCATTGGACCTAATCCCAATGTGTCCACTAGTTGCTGTTTTGTTGTTTTAATTTTCACAGGATGTATCAGTATGCAGTAACCCTTTTTGAAGCAGTAACCCTTTTCCCTTCCTGCACAGGAGCTGTGTGCAGTGTCTGCACTCGCACAATCTGTCTCAGGCTCTACTTGACCAATGCAAAACCTCCTGTGCTGTCATGGAAGAGCGTCGCATGGAGCAAGCATCAGGTAAGTGTGTGGAGGTTCCTGGGGCTGGAGGGCCTGCTGAGCATGACTTACTTCCTCAAGGAAGGAGCGGTGACTTCTTACTATTCCCTTATAAACACTTTGAAAGCAACTTTTACCACTCTGCCTCAGATACGTTTTAAAAAGTGTACTTCTTTGTATACACAATATTTCCTTGATGGTGCTCCATTTTTTAATCTCCCATAGATGGAATAGCAAAGTGGCCGGAGTCACCTCTCATCCTCACAGCTCTCTTCCTGTGCCACCTGCCTCCACCAAAGAGCAGGCAAATTATCCAGACAGACTTCCAGAAGCCAAAGCATAGGTGCCCCGTGGAGAGTAATTTCTCTAGGAGCTCAGGAGCCATGGCTTTTCTTTATAACCTACATCTGCTGCTGACCCTGCTGACCCTCCTCATATCTATCAACACTTTATTCTCCTGTTTCAAGTCAAACCCTAAGATTTGAAGTAATAATCTGCTGTGGCAACATAGCCAACTTCAAAAGGTTATGAGGCTGGACATGTAGTCTGTTGGGAGAGCACTTGCCTGACATGGGTAAAACCCCATGTTCAAGGCCCAGTAGCACATAAAACTGGGCATCATGGCACTTAACAGAACTTGAAATGTGGGGCCCAGGGGATCATAAGTTCAAGGTCAGCCTCAGATACATAGGGAAATCAAGGCTAGCCTGGGCCATGCGATACCTGCCTGTTACACTTAAAAGAAAAGAAAAAGAAAACTGAAAGAAAAAAAGATAAAACTTCAAGGTGAATATTCTAAATCTGACAAAATAGAATGTGTTAGTTTTAGGCTCATGACCTTAGCCTAAAGCATAGTAAGTGAAGGAACATCAGCCCATTTGTAAAGCTTCCTGAGACAACACCTTATCTATAAAACAGGGGGCAAGAACGGCATTGAAAAATTAAATGACACTAAATAAGCCAATGAACATTAAAGAAGTGCCTCAAGTCAGAGACTGAAGAGATGGCTTGGAGGTTAAGAGCACTGGCTGTTCTTTCAGAGGTCCTGAGTTCAATTCCCAGCAACCACATAGTGGCTCACAGTCATTGATAGTGACATCTGATGCCTTCTTTTTGCATGTAAGCATACACAGAGGTAGAATGTTATATACATAATAAAAAATCTTTAAATAAAATAAGAGGTTCCTCCAGTCAAAGGTGACATATAAATGGGAAAGAGTTATGTTCAAAAACTGCTTTGAAAAAAGTTTATTTGGGTACTCCCCCCCGCCCAGAAAAAAAACCCACCAAAGTTCCTTTGGCACAGGTCCAAGGTGTACATAGAAGTTATACTTGCAGTCAGGTCTTTAGAGACCAACCTATTGCACCCACTATTTCAAGAACTGAAAAGCCAGTCTTCAGAGGAACAGCAGAGTAGCAATATCCTGCACATCTGAGTTTCCTGTATTTCATTCTTGTCATGCTGATCTTAGCCCATGGTGAATTTGAAAAGAGTCCCATGTGCTGCCAGCTGAGGCTGCAGCAATCTCACTAGAAAGCCTAGTGACTTCTAATAAAGAAGGGCCCTACATGTCATTAATTATGTTAAGTAAACACTACTCTGACTTAAGGGTTATTGCACACAGTATTTCCTTAAATCTCTTTAGAAAAAGGCCCAGCCTGACCTCAGCTATGTAAAGCATGACCAGGGTCAAATGTTGGACCATCTATAACAACATGGGGAAAATGCATGCAGATTTGAACCCTCAAAGGGTCCTCTGATTAATACATTAGTAATATTTCTGAAATGAATCAGTAGCCACAGGGCTTCCCTACCCTTTACAACTATTTTACAAGGAGAGGAAAAGGGCATTTGTTAGGCACATCAATTACACTTAATCACACTTTCAGGGTCTCCTCTCACTCTCACGGCTAAGCTCCCACCAGGCAAATAGCCAGGAGTGGGATCAAGCCATGTGTCCCTCTGAGGATGGGTTCAGCCGATAGAGTAGACTAGGTCAACTAAGGGACATCAGTCTGTCAGGACATAAGCCATGAGGGTCACTAACCTGAAGGGAGCTATAGAAGATCAATTAGCACCACCTTTGTACACACATTTTGTATTCTGTCCCGATGACATCGTTAACAAGGAAACATTATGCTGCACTGGCTTCTATTGTTTCTATTCCGATACATAGGAGTGGGTGTGTCTTTGACCTTCTCAAGGTCTTTTGTCACTAATTGTTAGCAATGGTCTCTATTAAGTCTAACCTAGTTAGAAAAGACCTCTTGTCTTTTCTAAGCATTACTGAATCTTTGCCTTGTTCAAGAGGCATACTGAGTAATCATTGGACATTCAGGCCAGAATCAACAATACTTAGATGCTCGCTGCTCTGCTTATGGCCTTGGCACATCCCCTCCCTAGAGGCTTTTTCAGAGGCAACTGAAGCCTGCCGAATGGGTGGAGAAACATATGCTTCAGTCCCGGAAGTGATTTTATGAATCTGGGGCAGCTTGTGAGCTCTGTGGAATACCCATTATTGCGAAACCATGTTCCTCAAGGATGAGAGTAGACTTTGGGTAAGCATAGAGCCTGCAACTTTTCCAAGGACAGTTTGCCAGAGACCTGGTGCTAAAACAAAGGTCGAGCATGTTCCCCCTCCTAGTACAGCTTTTCTTTCTTTAGCCAGTGATTATTTGTTCTTGGAGGAACACTTAATGAATCTGTGCAAGCAAACAGACTAGATTAGTTAACTATCAAAGAGTGAGACACGATATTTGGGTATTATCCAAGATTTGACACTCCCACTTCTCGGAGTCATGATGTGTAATAGCACTGAAATCTTACACCAGGATTTAGAGGAAATATTTACTTGCCTATTAGAGACATACTGAGTCTAGCTTCTGCAGATGTTTACTTTATTTTCCATTATGCTGAGCAACAAAGTTGGAAAAGCATAAAAACACATGTTAAATGCTTAGGGCTGTTCAATATTTTTTTAATTATGTTTTCCACATAGTGTTGAGCATTACACACCGCTACAGTTCTTTCTGTGACTATTGTAAAGAAACAAAGTCTCTTGCATGCAGGTAAGAGATTTGTGGATAGCAAACTATAAATATTATATATATATATATATAATATGTATGTATTTTTAATTGTAGATATTCTCGAAGAGGGGTTTACTTTTTTTATTAAACAATAGTGCTTTATTGAAAAAGGGTTAGTTTAAATGGCTACAAAGTTGAAGTGTAAAAAGTGTACATTTCTACAGGTACAAGTTAACTTCTTAGTGAGAAAGCAGATATTTATTAGCAAAAGTGTATGTTTAGATTTGGATGGAAAAACAGAAGGGGGATTTAGGATTGTGGCTGTAAGATCTTCCAGCACACGTTCACACTGTCGTCCTTCGATGTCAGCTGGCTCTCAGTGGCACCCTTAACTCACAAACACAGGGCTCACACTGAATTTTTGAAAATGCTTTTGTTTAAAAAACAAACAAAAACTTTCTCCAATCAAATTAATGTTAAAATAACCCAAACAGGATTCCACGGTTGCACTCCATAGTCATCAACACTTTTCTTGGTAGAAACTTTACACAATTAACCCCTAACCATTCACAGTGACGCAACAGTGAAAGGGCAAAAGGAGCAAACGTATTATTTTCTGTAATTTATAACAATTTTTAAGTCTCATTTTATTAGTACTATTGATTTTTGGCCTGAATTATACTTTTTTGAGCAGGCACTAATGCCAGCCTCCTGATTTAAAAATACAGATTTGTAAATAACATTGTTTCTGTTATAGGAATGTCAACATCATTTATTTGACAAGAAACTTTGGTTTACTTTTCTAAACTTTTTTTAACCCATCAATTTGTTGTCTTTCTTGCAGAATGTTTACCTGGCCCAAGCTACCTGCGAATATTTTTCATCATATTCATAGTTACATTCTTGATTGGGTTGCTTAAGGTCCTCATCATCAGACAGGTGATTCTGCAATGGAGTAGTAACAGGATAAAATCTTCCTCAGACTACAGGCTGTCCGCTTCCACAAAGGTTGGTGAATTCAGAGAATAGTTGTCAGAATGTCGCTTCTTCTTCTAACACTCAGCTTCTTCACTAACACTGATATTTCTTCTCCACCAAGAATAAACTGATTCTGCAAAGTGTTTGCACAAGAGCTGTAACCTACCGACGAGAAAAGCCCGAGGAAATAAAAATGGATATCAGCAAACTCGATGCTCATGAGGCTTTCAGGTGCAGCTTCTAAAGGAACGTTTAAAAAGCAGTAACAATCAAACAACGCTGCTGGAAACTGGGTGATTTTTCACACAACTGCTCCGAAAAAGTACAACACAAAACACCACAAGAGGAGACAAATCATTGAAGAGTGTGTCATGAAGACTGGCAAGTGTCTTCACAACCATGTGGCTCACCCAGCTGCTGAACTTTTCAGAGAACGATGTGTCTTACTACTGTTGGATACTAGTGTCATAGCACTTTACTGTGATATAGAACTTATTTAGATCAGCATAGAATGTAGGTCATCTGGAAAGCACTGGTTACACTTTACAGGTTCCCGCCAGCCCTGCACTTCCCAGACTCAGTGCTGGGACACAGGTTGGAATGATGTTGCTCCCACGGTGCAGTGATTCTTGTACATAACCTGCTGATGGAAAAGATCCAGGAGTCACTGAAAGCAGTCAGTCGCACCATTTGGCATTGCCTGGATGTGCACAAGCAGCTGAATAGTGGTTAGTATTTCCCTTCAGTTGGAGGTGAACAGATAAAACCTTAACCCTAAGGGGTGTTGCTTTTAAAACTGTGGTTTGGTGCATGTGCATTTCTGTTTTCTTCTCTTTTGCAAAATGGATATCTACTCTAACATTTTCTCTTTCTTTCATTTATATTCTGTTTTTCTTCCTTCTGGAATCAGTTTATAATGTCATAGACGACTGGATTACATAAGTGCTAAGTTACTACTGCCGTTGAAATCTATATGACAATGTCACTTTATTAGAACTGGTTTTGAAAGCTGAATGTTAATAAGGGTCACTGTAAAGTGTCATCTAAGCCCACAGCTTCTTTGTCAGAAGACACAGAATTTTATATTTTCTTACCTGTCAAACTGGATGTGCTGTTTCCCTCTCTCACTGACCTCACAATAACCTGAAATCCACAAGGTGTCTACAGAGCTGCCTCAACTGGACGGCCCTCTTTTCTGAGTATGCTCTCTTGATTTTCTCTCCAGTTGGATATCAACATTTTCCAAATGGAAAGCTGTACTGCTTTTGCCTTCCTATGCCATCTAAGGGCATTCTTTGAGTCATCCCAACCCTACTCATGAGATCCACAACAGCATGAAATTGGAGAAGGGTGGGTGATATCCTGGAAATAAGCTAATCCCGCCCCCTTTTGTTACTCATGAAACTGAGGCTCGGAAAATTTAAATGATTTCACAAAAACACAAAGCAATGAAGTGGCAGTGTTAGAGATCTGCCTTGCAATTACATGCCAGCATTGCACAATAGCACACTACCTCTTGAATCTGCAAAACACCCATGGTAAAAGTTAAAATTTGATTCATTGGTGTCTTGAGTATATTTTCATGACACTATTTCTAAGCAAAGTAGAATAGGGTACTTTAAATGGATTTGTGTAGAAGCAGCTTCTTGTTTTTCTCATTAGCCACCTTCTGATAAGGCTTTGGTGCCCTTCCCTATACACAATGGCTGTAAGAACAAACCTCTAGAGCTGTTCGTGGCTCAGTTTAAGCCTTCTTGTAGAGGCTTGGTACTTAAATTCTAACTTCTAACTATCCTATTTGTAATACGTGTTTTACCTGTGACAACAGAAGAATCTAAAGAAATGTCTCTCCCAGATTCGCTGCTTCCCAGCACTTGAAAGTTCTAGATATTTACATTTGGTGAAGACTAACTTCCATTAGATATTGCACTCTAGGGCCTGGAAAGCCTTTAAGTTATTGTCAGCCAGCAGACATGACAAGTCCTTTAGAAGTGTAGTGGTGATGCTGCTGACTTGAACTGTCTCTTCTTTCTCCATGGGGGATGGGCATCGTCAAAACACTGCATACTATGACTGTGTGTCAGGAAACTGTGATCACTGAAAGCTGGTGTGAAAAGCACACTTTGCTGCTCATGACATACCGTATCCGTTTATAAATATATAAATTACTGGATGCTTTGCAGTCCCCCCCCCCCCAAAAATGGATGATATCCACTAATTAAATACTGACAACTTAAAAGTGAGCAGTGTTTATGAACTATAGGTTATCCAGGATGAATGGGCAAAAGAGTATACATAAAGGGAATCCTTTAAAAGCAAGGATTTGTACTCTTTTATCCCTTCACTAGTTTGCACTAATTTTAAGATGGAGCAAGGTTGTTGCCACAAGAAACACAAACTTCCTTCCCAGGAATTCAGTGCCAGATGATAATATGTACTTAACACATGGGATGCCTTGTGGTTTCTCTTTCTCTTCTTTTGTGTTAAGAGCTAATTCTTAAAGATTGTAGGGCTCATATTTTACTTGAAATATTCTATTTAATAGTTTGTGAAAGGAGAATTAATATTTTATTAGATAGAATTAATTAACAGGTAAGGGGAAACAGTATTCTTAGATTAAATAATTTATGTAGATAGAGACTGTTTTCTAATGCTATATAACTGCAAGAGTCTTTTGAGAGTTGTTGAAAGTAAATGCAATTAATTGAATTTTAAATTGTTAGAAAAATTATTAACTTGAATGATTTTTTTTGACATGGCAGCATTTTGTTCCCTGGTGTGTAATTATTCAGAAATGTCCCATACATACACTCCATATGCAAGTTGTTTCTTCTGAGATATTTTTACACTGCAGTATACATTTATTTATAGACATTTGATACAATTTTTAAATATTTTCTACTATTTATTAAGCCATATTATTCTCTAAAAGACCTAAAAATTTACTGAAAATCCAGTTATGTCCCCAATGTTTAATTTATCTTAGTTTATAAAAAGAACTAAAAATACATGCCTCTAGAGGCAAATCTTTCAAAACTCAAATATTAAAATTGTTTATACATTAAATGCAAAACTTTATCAAAGAATAAATTTCAAGTATTTTAATATTTACTTACTCTCTATTGAATATATTCTTGTATATATCAACAGACATCCATGAGACACTGAAATCATTTAATATTGTTAGATTATGAATATTTTTCTCCATAGAATATTTCTTCTGGTACTTAGTAGAATAGATTATACCCAATGGATTTTCCTTACTTTTCTGGCTCCTTTTTGTCCCATTTACACTTCTCTAGAAATTGGCCATAAGCTTCAAACTATTATGTTCAATTGTAAAAAATAACTATCTAATAATACAACTAAGTTCTTCATTTCCAAAGATCTATGAATTTAAACATTCATTTGGACAAAGACAGCCCCACTGAAAACAAAGAATTTAAAAATTTTCACAACTAGTAATTTATGTTTTTATAAAGGTAGCAACTCACTAGGAAGTTCAACTATATGAATATTGTATTCTCTTTGTTTACTCTTAATACTTAGTTTACAGTTATCCTTATGTCCTTAAAACATCATTTCATTTCATGTGATGAAAACACCTTCAAAGGAATATAGAACTAATTAATATTCCTTTAAATTCTTCTTTTTTCACAATCCATAATCCCTGCATGGCCAATTAGTTATGGTAACTGATTAAACATATTTAGCGTGTGTGTTGCTGATTCTAGGACACACACTTTTACAATTTAGAATCTCCTAAATTGTGATATCTTTTGAAATTATCATCTACCATGCAGTGCTTGAAGTTGTGTAGGAATAAACACTATACTACTTCAACTTAATTAAATATTCATGGGTACACAGTTCTTCCTTTCCTTATACACGCTTATGAATTCATTTGTGATAACATGTAAAGCCAGTTTTCAATACAACTGAACCACACGCTGACCTAACTGGCTATCAGCTTGTATCCTTGCATCTCCAAGTTACAAAAGCTCTTTCAGGCTCCCATTTATGTGTTATAATAGCAGTGATCCAGGCAAACCTAAGTTAACTATAAAAATACAGAGGCTTCTCAAGCTTCCTGTAAGGATCTTCAGTCTTTCCACTTTTTTGAAGGAATTGTTTGAAATGATCATCTCACTTAAATAAGTTAACTGGAAAAAAAAGATTATATGAAAATATCATAGTTAGATTTAATGGCAATTGTATGCAAGAGAATAAATGATGCAACAAGTTGGTCTTGTGGAAAAGATTTCCTCTCAGGTCCCCTAACTTTCTTATTTTTCCTTATCCCTTCTGTTCTTTCTCTGTTTTCTTTGCCTCTAATAGTTTGCCTCTCCAGGCCATGTGATGACGGTTATAAAACTGTATAGTTAAAACATAGTACTTATGAGAAACAATTGTTCAACTCTCTGGGCAGCTTTTAATCAAATATGTGAGAGTAATAACACTACTCTGTGTCTACCTGAAGTACCCCCCTGCATAAAATGTGTCCTTGTAGGCTAAGACTTTCAACCAGGTGTTTGTTCTTCACAGCCAATTTTAGTCCAATTGTCAAACACAACGCCATAAAAGAGAAGAACACTGCATTCATCAAGGATGGGATCATGTGATTCGTGTAAAGAACTTTAACTGACTTTACACCGACAAATGTGATTTTATAGCAAGTCTGCACAATGCCAACTATGGTACATAGATTTTTTGAAATATTGAATAAAATTATTTTTGTTCTAAATTATAAGAAAGTATAAATTTGCACATTAATATAGAAATTCATTTTGTGTATATTTAACATACCTTTAAAGCTATTTTACATGTACTAGCTACTTAATAAAGGTTTGTAAATCTCTGCAAAGATGATTAGACATTTTTAAATTATCAATAACATAATCTTACTTTGTTTCACTTAACAAATATTGCTTTCTAAAAAGATATTTAATATAGACTGTATTTTTAAATCAAAATATTTGAATATAAAATAGCTCAAAGATCAAAGAAAAACAAATTCTTCATGAACACATTTTGTATTGTTTCTGGCTTTGAATTATATGAAAGATGAAATTGCCTTAATTGATACAGAAGATTGATAAATATTACAGTTTCACATACTATACTATGAATTTCTTCACATAACTGGTTGACTACTAACTTCTCCTTTATGTATTTATTAAAAGCTGACACTGTAGATTGTTGTGAGATGTTTATTTTTCTAACAGAGCTTATAAGAGTTGTGACAAGGCATTGAATTGATAAACCAATCTGTTTAAATGTAGGTGTTAACATGAAATTTTAAGTTTTAAAATAAAACTTCAAGGCTCTAATAAAAATATAAAGTATATTGTGCTTCATTTTCCATGTGCTTCACAACCCTCTAACCCTTGGGAAACAATACTGACAGAGGAGAGAATGTGGCAACAGTCACATGCTGTCACTGACGAAGGACATGGAATAATGTTTAAAAGCTACTATTTTTAGGCTATAAAAAGAGCTGTTACGTCCTAAACTTCTCTTGCCTCTTTAGGTGGTGCCTAATTATGGAAACAGAAAAATATCCTAATGAAAGAGTATTAAAAAAATTATTCCATTTTAAAACTGACATTCTCAGAATTTCCATTTCCAAACTGACATTCTTTGCCTTTAAGAGATTTCTACCATCAGATAAAGAACAATTGGATACAAACATTATTAATATTCAATTGTGCATTCCAGAATGTCACGACTAAGCAATGAATATTTGTTAAAAGTTTTAGAGGCTTCTTTCATTTAACCTAAGGGAAAGAATAAAATAGCAAGGTAGAGGATGTACTAAACACTGAATAAGACAGACTTTATCTTTAAGGAGCTCTTGATGATTTGAAGCTGTTGTACAATACGCCATTAGATAGAGGACACACTGGAAAGTCCATAGGAAAGTTACTAGAAAGTCAATCTCACGGGACTTCATTCTGAAAACTCACCCCAGTTGTTTTTTGACTACACCCAGTCTTTGAGGATCTGAGTTCTTCCACCCTGTTCTAATCATGGAATCTTCCTTCCGAGTTTCCATAGAGTACACTACAATTTCCAGACTCCTTTGCAGTGGTAGGAAAGAGGATGTGTTCAAATATGGCTTCACTTTCTCTTTTCCCCTTTCCATTGTCTGGGACAACTAGAGAAATTGCATTAGCAAAGGAAACTCTGTCCTGAGACTCATAGAAAGCTTCCTTTTCACCAAATAGTGCTCACCTCAAAACTGGTCCCAAGCATGTAAACAGTGTAATTGCACCATTTGACACAACAGCACATAACCTGCATTCTACTAATTCTGACTCATATAATTGCCTCAATGAATATTCACAAACATAAATACCTTTTCTCCTAATTGTTCAAAGAAGGTTAATGAGTTACAGAGAGCTTGAGGAACTAACAAAAATGTATCAAACCAATAAATGGCCAGGCCAGTGTCCACTTTTCTTTTCACAAACTGTTGTATGAGCCCACTTGTTTGTTCCTCACTGCTCAGCCCCAAAATAATCACACTGAAACTATATTATTTGCAATACTGTTTAGCCAATAGCTTAAACATATTTCTGGCTAACTCATATCTTAAATTAACCCATGTCCATTAATCTGTGTATTGCCACGAGGCTGTGGCTTACTGGGTAAAGTTCCGGTGTCTGTCTCTGGAGGAGCTACATGGCTTCTCACTGACTCTGCCTTCTTTCTCCCAGCATTCAGTTTAGTTTTCCCCACCTAGACTACTCTACCCTATCACAGATTATATATTAACCAATGGTATTCACAGAAAACAGAAGGGAATCCCACATCAACCAAACACATGTATTTTGAGGATAATTAAACCAGTTCAGTTACCAGAGTCTACCGGGTCCCCATGCCCCAGAAGACATGTGCAGTGAAGAAAGTAGAGAGCTGATACATGTGCACAAATGCTACATGGAAATAAATGGCAACTGAAATGCTCTGTACGTTAAGATGCCTCAATAAGGGAGGACAGAAGACGCAGAAATTAGCATTGGTCTCACAGGAAAAGTATGTGTGGCCATGGAAAAGGGAGCATCAAGAGGGTCCTAGGAAATTTTAAAGCATGATCACAAGGAAGAGAGAGTGATAACTGCATTCAGAGATGACATAAGATAATGAAAGTCAGTGACCTAAAGAACACGGAGTCAAGGACAGGCATGCTATCCTATTGGTGTTCCAGTGGTATTACTGGAAGAAACATGGTTAGAATATAACTCCATAAACTCCACTTCTAAACATTAATTTTATACTCTCAAATACTAAATGTAAAAATTTATTATTCAGTACTATCAAGTATTTAATAAATTCCCTTTGCTATTAAATTCAAATGGTATTTAATACTAATGTTTAAAAAAGCATACAAGATAAAAAAGAATTCAAATTCTGACCTCTGAGTGGCACTCACTTTCATATGTAAGCATATTTATATTTTTGCTTTATTTTCTATGTGATTAATAATTATTATTATGCAAGCATGAAAATAAATTCTCCAAACCAACCACACAGTTGATTATTGCCCTTTTTATTCAGAAAAAAATCACATCAATAAGAAACACAGTATAAATACTAAGTGCTTACTGTTTTTCTGGGGTTTTATGTATTAAGAAACATTTTTTTTCAAAAATATATCAAATATTTTGTGTGTAAAGATTTAAAACTAAATTTGAGGTAGCTTTTACTGGTGTGTATGCACATGTGTGCACACATGTATTTATGAAGACCAGAGGACAACTTCAGATGTCTTATGTGTCATTTACTTTTTGAGACAGGGCCTTGCACTGGCCTGGAACTCACCAAATAAGCTAGGTAGGCAAGCCTCCGGGATTTGCTTATGTCTACCTTCCCAGTCTGGTGCTTATACAGTGCATGGGACCACACCAACTTTTCCTTAAGTTGCATTCTGGGAGTTGGATTCAGATCCTCATGTTTGCAGGACAAACACTTTACTGAGTGACCTATATTGCTCCCAGCCTAAAAATGCTACTTAAGAGACCAACTGTGTTCTATTCATAAGTTTGCCATAGTCATGTTAATCAAGGAAAAAATAAACAGGATAAGATAGCAAATATAAAAAATATATAAAATAACATTGTTATCCTCAGATTTCAGGGGAAAAACTTTTTTAAAAAAATAGGGAAGACTTGTCCATTTTTAACAAAAATGAAAAGAAGCCAGAGTGAAACATTCCTATTGGGAAGGTTTGGGTGAATTGAGATATAATCTAATGGTGGCCATTTCAATCTATGACAAAGTACAGTCCATGAAAAAGAGCACAGAATTTTTCCATGAGAAAGTAAAGATCCAAATAAAAGTACAAAGAGAGGGACTATTGGTTTCTGCCTAAAGAATCTCAAGGCAGCTTGGGAACTGACTTGATGTAAGCGATAAAAGTTATTCCAAGAGAATTTAATGCCAGGCACAATAGTTACTTCTGGCATCTGTCCAAACTGGATCAAACTTCCAGACTGGTTTCACAAGCCACATTATTCTTGCCAGCCCTTGACTTGTAGACTAAATTCTCACATTATCAAAATATTTTGCCAGACCAAACTAAAGCAGGGAATTTTAAAACCATGTCAATGATCATACTTTCAATGATTCATAAAATAAATCTAATTGAAAGAGCAGCTATATGTGTTTTAGCATGAATATTGTGGCCATATTTATGGGCCATTATACATTGCATGAGAAAAGCAGATGGCTCTGTATCCCCTGCAGCACACTGAAATTCATGCACTAGGGCCCAATGCCATTCAGACTTCTGGTATTAGTCAGACAAGCTCTCAGACCAGACTGGTAAGAGGGAAATTCTTTCATTACTAGGTTTTTAAAAATATTACATGCTATAATATTGTTATGATTATAAAATTCACTGTAAATACCACTAAAATAATGAGAATAACCCACTTAAGAAAAATTCTTAATTTGTCAATATTTTTGATATTAAATGCATTGTTGTCTATGAGCCCCTGGATTTCACAGATGAGCCCTTGAGCCAGTCGTAGCCATCACTAAGAAACCCTGCTGACAAGGCAATTTTTTTTTGATATCTAGCTGTCTCAGTCAGTGTTCTATTGCTGTGAAGAGACTGGCTAATCTTATAAATGAAAACATTTAGCTGGGGCTGGCTTACAATTCCAGACGTTTAGTCCATTATAGTCACAGTTGGAACCATAGAGGCACACAGGCAGACATGGTGCTGGAGAGACAAACATAAAGTCCATCTCAGTGGTACACTTCCACTTTAACAAAGCCACACCTACTCCAACAAGGCCACAGTTCCTAATCCCTCTCAAGTAGAGTCATTCCTTAAAGACCAAGCATTCACATATATGAGCTTATGGGTACCATTGTTACTTAAACCACCACACTAACCCAAATTTTCTGCAATAAAAACTCTAGAAATGGGGCCAAGAAATGTGCATTCAGAAGCTCTCTACATGGTTCCAACAACTTCCAACACTTAAAGCTCACTCCATAAGGGCTGGGAATTGGCAGCAGCAGACCATAAGGTATGGACAGTTTTATCTGATTTTAATGAGAGCACAGTTGTGCTACAAGCATGTGCTCAAATTTGTTTCTATTCTGTGACATTTTCTCTTATTTTGGTAGTATTTCTACTTTATTACAGGCTTGACAGAGAAAAGTTCTCCAGGGGAAATGAGTAATAGCTGAAGAAGGAGGAGAGTGCTGGACTGATTGGAAGTATAAATGGAAAAAGTATAAATGTTCCCAACTTAATTTTCAGTAATACTCTAGCTCCAAAATAGAGTATTATTTACTTACCTAGGCATTTACTGGTATTTCATGTATCCATTTCTCTAACATATTAAATGGAATTGGGTTCTAGCATAACTGAGAATATGCATTGCTTTAGAAAAAACTATTTTCTCTTACAAGTCTTTACCAATTATCTAGAGTGGGAAGGACCCTCATGTTAGTCAGAAATCTACTAGAAGAGGAACAGAGAACATTATTAGGGAAAAAACAGGAGCCTTGCAATACCTTCTATATACTATGATTAAATGTCACAGATTGTTACACATTAGGCACTATCTTAGTCAATATTCTACTGCTGTACAGAGACACCATGTCATGGAAACTCTTACAGAGGAAAACATTTAATTGGGAACAGATTACAGGTTCAGAGCTTTAGTCCATTATCATCATGGCAGGAAGCATGCTGGCACACAGGCAGACATAGTGTTGAAGAGGTAGCTACATCTGGATCAGCAAGCAGAAGGAAGAGAGAGAGACACTGGGCCTGGCTTGGGCCCTTGAAACCTCAAAGTTCTCCGCCCGTGACACACTTCTAATAAGGCCACACCTACTCCAACAAGGTCACATATCTTAATCCTGTCAAATATTGCTACTCCCTATGAGTTTATAGGAGCCATTTTCTATTCAAACTACCACATCACACTCCCTGGCCCCCTAAGGCTTGTAGCCATATCATAATTCAAAACTGTATTCAGTACAACTTCAAAAGTCTTCATAGTCTATAAAGAGTCTCAGCAGTATTTTAAAGTCCAAAGTTCAAGGTCTCTTTATCCATTTATTTATTTATTTTAGAAATTCACCTCTATTGCTATCTGTGGATTAAATAGGATATATCACTACAAACATCAAGCTCCATATGGATCTTCAGTAGATTCCTAACATTTAGAGTTAAGAGGGTATAAATCGAGGCCTGAGGCAAGGAACTCCACTTTGGGCTGGAGTCAGATTGAGGAATCAAATTCCATAGAAGTGGGACTGAACCAGCTACCTAGGCTGGAGTGGGCCTGAGAAATCAAGCTCTATAGGAGCAAGAGCCAATGCAGTACTGGGACATCAGTGGACCAGGACTGAGCCAGCAACCTTGTCCAGAGCAGACCTGAGACAGCAAACTCCGCTGGAAGAGGTACAGGGGAATAACCGCTGCAAGTGAGCCAGAGCCTGTGACTACTGAGGGACCAGACATGAATTTGGGACCTTCAAGGAAATAGACCTAAGCCAGGACCCCTGTGTGTCTGGGTGTGAGTCTAGGACCTCCTAGGAACTAGGCCTGAACCAGGACCTCTGCCCATCTGGGTATGAATCTGGAACCTCTGAGGGAGTAGGCAGGAACCAGAGATCTCTGTGGGTCCAGGCATGAGTCTGGGACCTCAGAGAGAGTAAGACTAAGCCAGGACCACTGTGGGTCCAGGAGGCGGTCTGAGACATTAACGGGAACAGGCAGGAGCCAGAAACCTCTGCAGCTCTGAGCATGAGTCTGGAAACACCAAGGCAGTAAGCCTGAGCCAGACCCTCCATGGGTTTGGGTGTACCCAAGTCTGGGAACTCCAAGGGAGTAGACAAACAAGAGCCAGAGACTTTTGCAGGACCAACTCCAAGCCAGACACTTCTGTAGGAGGGGATCCAGACCAGGATTTACAAAAACAGGTCAAAGCTGGTAACTTAGACCAAAGTAGGACTGAGACAGCAAACTCCAAGAAAGTTGAGCAAAGATCAAAAGCAATGAGTGATCTCCAGGAAAATGGAGTGACCCATGGCACTGACTGTATACCACAAGGAATCTGAGCTTTGAATACACTGGCACCTAGAAGACTAATCAACAGAATCACAGACAGCCCCAACCATACCTATTAGAGGAAAAGGTGAGTAGAAAAGGTAAGAACACATGCAACACCACACCAACACACGCAACACAACACCAGTAAAACCTAAAGACCCTATAAGAGCAAGACTTGAACAACCAAATATAGATGAGGCAGAAAAAAATGACCTAAAAATTAACTTCAGGATAATATGTGAAACCCTTAAAAGAGGAAATGAGAAATTCCCTCAAAGAAATGGAGGAAAAGACAACCAAAAAATTGGAAGAATTCAGGAAATCCCTTAAAGAAAACCAAGAAAAAGCAATCAAATATATGAAAGAAACTAATGCTTGAAAACTGATGGAGGAGTGTCTATGTGTTACTTTCATTATTAATAAAGATACTGCCTTGGCCCTTTAAGAGAACAGAAAATTAGGTAGGCGGAATAGACAGAACAGAATTCTGGGAGAGTTGGGGAGACGCTTCAGGCAGTCGCCATAGTGAGTCTCCATGCTTCTCCTCTCCTAAATGGACACAGGTTAAGATCTTTCCTGGTAAGCCACACCTCGTGGTGCTATACAGATTACTAAATATGGGTTAAAGGAAGATGTGAGAATTAGCCAATAAGAGGCTGAAACTATGGGCCAGGCAGTGTTTTAAAAGAATACAGTTTGGGTATAATTATTTCGGGGGTAAAGCTAGCCGGCGGCCGGGTGGCGGGATGCAGCCCCGCTGCTTCCTTCAACAGAAAACTGAACTAGAGACAATAAAGAAAACACAAGCCAAGTTAATTATAGAAAGAGAAATCATGAGAAAATGACCAGGAGCCACAAATGCAAGCACAAACATGGAGAATATAAAAGTGGAAAGAGAGAATCTCAAGCGCTGAAGATACAATAGAGGAAATAGACTCATCAGTCAAAGAAAACATTAAATCTAGCAAAGCTTAACTCAAAATATGCAGGAAATATGGGACATGATGAAAAGGCCAGACCTAAAATTAATAGGTATAGAAGAAAGAGAAAAAGTCCAACTCAAAAGCACAAAAAATGCATTTAACAAAATTATAGTAGAGAACTTTCCCAATCTACAGAAAGATATACCTATGAAGATACAAGAAGCTTACAGAATACCAAGTAAACTGGATTCAAAAAAAGTCTCCTCTCCACACAATAATCAAAACACTAAACATAAAAAGTAAAGAAAGAATATTAAGAGCTGCAAAGGAAAAAGGCCAAGTAACATATAATGGCAGACCTATCGGATTAACACCTGACTTCTCATTGGAGACAATGAAAACGTTATGCAGACACTAACACACCATGGATGCCAGCCCAGACTACTAAACCCAGCAAAACTTTCAATCAACATAGAAGAACAAAACAAGATACTCCATGAAGAAACCAGATTTAACCAATACCTAGCCACAAACCCAGATCTTCACAAAATACTAGAAGGAAAACTCCAACCCAAGGAAGTTGCCTACACCAACAAAAACACAGGCCATCAATTGATGGTCTTATAGCAGCAAATCCCAAAGAATGGAAAAACACACAAATTAACATCACCAACAATAAAACTAAATTAACAGGAGAGAGCAATCACCAGTTATTAATATCCCTTAATATAAATGGACTCAACTCAACTATAAAAAGGCAGAGGCTACCAGGTTGGATATGAAAACAGAATCCATCCTTCCGCATACAAGAAACACACCTCAACCTCAAAGACAGACATTGTCTCAGAGTAAGGGTTGGGAAAAGTATTCCAATCAAATGGACCTAAGAAACAAGTCAGTGTAGCTATCCCAATTTCTAACAAAATAGACTTTAAACTAAAATCAATCAATAGAGACAAAGACGTACATTTCATATTAGTCACAGTAAAAATCCATCAAGAGGAAATTTCAATACTGAACATTTATGCCCCAAATACAAGGGCACTCTCATATGTAAAAGAAATACTTCTAAAGCTTAAATCAAACATTAAACCCCACACACTAATAGTGGGAAACTTCAACACTTCCCTCTTACCACTGAACAGGTCAGTTAGACAAAAAAAAAAAAAATGAACAGAGAAATAAGAGAACTAACAAATGTTATGACTCAAATGGACTTAACAGACATATGTAAAATATTCCATCCAAAAAGAAAATAATATACCTTCGAAGCACCTCATGGAAACCTCTCAAAAATTTACCACATACTCAGTAACAAAACAAGCTTCAACAAAAACAAAAAATTGAAATAACCCCATGTATCTTATCAGATCACCATGGTTTAAAACTAGAAGTTAACAGCAATATTAATACCAGGAAGCCCACAGACACATGGAAATTAAACAATTCTCACTTGAATAATCAATGGGTCAAGAAAGAAATAAAGGGAAAAATTGAAGACTTCCTAAAATTCAGTGAAAATGACCACACATCATATCTAAATTTATGGTATACAATAAAAGCAGTATTAAGAGGAAAATTCATAGCACTAAATGCCTACATAAGAAGCTGGAAAGATCCTATGCTAGTGAATTAACAGAACATTTGAAAACCTTAGAACAAAAAAAAGCAAACTCAATCAAGAGAACTAGACAGCAGGAAATAATCAAATTGAGATATGAAATCAACAAAATAGAAACAAAGAAAACAGTACAAAGAATCAATGAGACAAAGAGTTGGTTCTCCAAGAAAATCAACAAAATAGACAAATCTTTATACAAACTAACAAAATGGCAGAGAGAGAATATCCAAATTATCAAAATCAGAAATGAAAAAGGGACATAACAACAGACATGAAGGAAATACAGAGAATCATAAGGTCATATTTTGAAAACCTTTACTCCACAAAATTGAAAAACGTAAAGGAAATGGACAACTTTCTGGATAAATATCACTTGCCTAAATTAAATGAAGACCAGATAAACAAATTATACAGACCTATAACTGCTGAAGAAATAGAAACAGTTATCAAAAGTCTCCCAGCCAAAGAAAGCCCAGGGCCAAATGTTTTCAACTCAGAATTCTATGAGATTTTCAAAGAAGAACTAATACCAATACTCCTACAATTATTCCATACAATAGAAACAGGAGGAACACTGCCAAACTCTTTATGAGGCTACAGTGTCCACTCTCTCTATATCTATTCAATACAGTCTTGAGGTCCTAGATAGACCAATTATATACCAAAAGGGGATCAAGGGGATTCAAATCAGAAAAAAGGTCAAACTTTCACTTTTTGATGAGGATATGATAGTTTACATAAGCAACCCCAATAATTCTACCAAGGAACTTTTACAACTTATAAACACTTTCAGTAATGTAGCAGGATACTAGATTAACTCAAAAAATTGTAGCCCTCTTGTACACAGATGATAAAATGACTGGGAAAGAAATCAGAAAAACAAGACCCTTCACAATAGCCACAAATAACATAAAATATCTTGGAGTAACTCTAACCAAACAAGTAGAATACTTGTATGACAAGAACTTTAAATCTTTAAAGAAAGGAATTGAAGAAGACTCCAGAAAGTAAAGATCTTCCATGCTCTTGGGTAGGTAGAATTAACATAGTAAAAATGGAAATCTTACCAAAAGCAACCTACAGATTCAGTACAATGCCCATCAAAATCCCAGCAGAATTCTTCACAGACCTCGAAAGAAATGTACTCAACTTCATATGAAAAAGAAAAAGAAAATACAGGATAACCAAAACAATCCTGCACAATAAAAGAACTTCTGGAGGCATCACAATCCCTGTCTTCAAACTCTACTACTGAGCTATAATACTGAAAACAGCCTGGTATTGACATAAGAACAGATAGGAGGATAAATGGAACCGAATTGAAGACCCAGATATTAATCCACACTCCTTCCAACACCTGATTTTTGACAAAGAAGCAAAAAAATATCAAATGGAAAAAAGAAAGCATATTTAACAAATGGTCTGGCATAACTGGATATCAACCTGTAGAAGAATGAAAATAGATTCATATCTATAACCATGCACAAAACTCAAATCCAAATGGATCAAAAACCTCAACATAAAGGCAGTCACACTAAACCTCATAGAAGAGAAAGTGGGAAGTATACTTGAACACATTGGCACAAGAGACCACTTCCTAAATATAACCCCAGCAACACAGACACTGAGAGAAACAATTAATAAGTGGTACTTCCTGAATCTGAAAAGCTTCTGTAAAGCAAAGGACATGGTCAACAAGACAAAATGACAGCCTACAGAATGGGAAAAGATCTTCACTTACCCCACAAAAGAGGTCTGATCTCCAAAATATACAAAGAATTCAAGAAATTGGTCATCAAAAGAACAAATAATCCAATGAAAAATAGAGTACAGACCTAAGCAGAGAACTCTCAACAGAGGAATCTAAAATGGCTGAAAAACATTTAAGGAAATGTTCAACATCCTTAGTCATCAGAGAAATGCAAATCAAAACAACCCTGAGATTCCATCTTACACACCTGTAAGAATGGCTAAGATCAAAACGACTGATGACAAATTATGCTGGAGAGGTTGTGGGATAAAGGGAACATTCCTGCATTGTTGGTAGGAATGAAAGCTGGTACTGCCTTTGGAAGTCAGTGTGATGATTTCTCAGAAAATTAGGAAACAACCTTCCTCAAGACCCAGTAATACCACTTTTGAGTATATATTCAAAGGATGCTCAGTTGTGTCACGAGAACATATGCTCAGCTATGTTCATAGCAGCATTGTTTGTCATAGCCAGAACCTGGAAACAACCTAAATGCCTCTTGACCAATGAATGGATAAGGAAAATGTGGTACATTAACACAATGGATTACTACACAGCAGAAAAAATAACAACATCTTGAATTTTGCAGGCAAATGATGGAGCTAGAAAACATCATTTTGAGTAAGGTTACCCTGACACAGAAAGACAATTATGACATGTACTTACTTCTAGGTGGTTTTTAAACTTAAAGCACAGAAAACCGGCCCACAAATCACAATCCTAGAGAACTTAGAAAACAATGAGGACACTAAGAGAGACTTATGTGGATCTAATTTACATGGGAAGTAGAAAAAAAACAAGATCTCCTGAATAAATTGGGAGCATGGGGATCTTGGGAGAAGGTGGAAGGAGAAGGGGAGAGGCAGGGAAGGGAGCCGAGAAAAATGTAGAGCTCAATAAAAATCAATAAAAAAGAGTGTAGAAATCCTAATATTTAGGATTAAGATTCATGCAGAACAAGTCTTAGCCCTAGATTAGTTCTAATGACATATAAAGCTATTATAGTCTAAATTCTTTCTCTACCCATGCAAACAAAATGGGAAAAAGTTGAGCATGTTCTTCCTAACTCTGCTACGTTCACTGTAGAGTTTGCTATATAATGTGAAATAAAAATAAGAATCTTCTTAAGAATAATTTGGACATGACTCACAACCCTCTGTTACCTGACCAAAAATATTGGAAAATTTTTTTAATAAATTTATCCTCTGTACTTAATTAGAATTTTTATTTTTGCACATTTCAATTTACATTACTTTGCAAACAAAAATATTTGCCTTGATTTAGAAATTGATTTTTCAAATACCAGATGTTTTTCACTTGATATTTCTTACATTCTGTTTATTTGACTAAGTATTTTAATATTTTAAGACAACTTCAATGCTTTCAATATTTAAAATAAACACCATGCTATGTATTTGTCTTTGGGTAAACTGTGAAAAGACAAGTTAATAAGCTGAAAGATGCTATTGCTTTGTCCTCCAATGACACGAATTTCATCGGGAAAAATGATGTGGAACTCTGAGTCACTAGATGACTAGAATAACGCCTTACATGCCTTCCTTTCTATTGCCTTTGTTAATGAAAGATAAATATGCCATTTACAGTTCTTCCTACCTCTTATTCTCTTAGTAAGACAGATCATACATTTATGCCCCTCTATTTTGGTAAGGGGAGCAATGATGATTTAATTAGTAATTTGAAAAGGAGAGCATAATAGAAGAAACCCACATACTTCCAAAGAATTGCAGGAAATAAAATGGGTTCTTAGAAGCGATGGTGACTAAAGGTGGCTTCAAGTGTTAGATATTGGTGTGGGTGACTCAAGAACAGGGGAGAGAAACATGGAGAAAAACAACTCAAGTGAAATCATCATCACTTATAACCAATCCCACCACCACACAGACACATGCATACATGCTAACATGCACACAAATGTATACATACACATGCACACTGAGATATATGAACACATAGACACATACTAACACACATGCACACAAATGTATGCATACACATGCACACACAGGCAAATGCATTCATACACTCTCTGTATAGGTAAGCTATCATATTAGTCTTATGACAGCTTCCCAGAGCATCTTCTGGATTTAAAAATAAGTTTATATCATTAATTTATCACAGTTTTCAGAAGTGAAATTTTCCTGTGATTGTTTTGAGAAATATCTACACCCAGAACAGTGCCATCCCAACTCATGTTCAGAACATTTCTGGTCCTTTAGACTTTTAATCCCTTCCCCAGTCTATCTGTGCCCTCCTGTGATGGTTATACATATGGTAACTGGTCAGGGTTCCAGCACCCACATCTCTGGCCAAAGATTATGGTGGATACTTCTGTAAGGGTGCTTTAGGGTGACAATTTTGTTTGGATTTAGGGACATGTAGTAAAGCAGATTGTTCTCCTTAATGTAAACAAGCCTCATTCAGTGAACTGAAGGCCTGACCAGGTCAAAAGTGTAACTTCATAAAGGTCCAAAGTGATCTTAAAACGCTGCCTTCTGCAGGGCTCATCCTGTTTCTGCCAACAACTGCCTTCGGACTTTGGCTACATGTTTCTTCCTATCAGATTTTTTTACTTGTCAGACCTCATATTAGCTGCATTTTAAGTAACTGGCTTTCAAAAAGCACATACCATAGGTTCTGTTTCTCTGAAGAACCCGTCCCTCCCATCCTACAAGCTCTGGTTTATCTAACCGACCACTGCCAAGTAGCTTTCTTATTATACTTTCCCTTAAAACAGTATCTCATCTCTCCTCATAGGAAAATGTAAGTGTCTCAAGAAAGACACCGGAATACTGAATTTGTTGTAATATTGAAATTCTCTTTGCTTTCTTTAAACTCAAGTTTATGAGAGTACTCTACAGAAAAAAAACCCACTAACTTCAGGGGTTTGGTTAGACAGATCTTAGTAAAACATGGTTATAGTAGGAGACTCCTTACCATGAGCAATATGAAAGCATCTCCAGCAGCTCCAAGGGGTTTCTGAAGGACTTTGTACTCAGTCCTCTCTTCCTACTGATCTCAGTCCCTGACAACCATCAATAATCCTATAGTCTCTTTTCCAGAATGTAATAAGCATGGAATTGTGCCCTGTATTGTTTGCAGAATATTCTTTTAAAATGTGTTACATTTGTTTATGCTCTGGAAGATTTGTTTAATGATGTTAAGATGTATTACTTTTGTTTATGTTTATTTCTTTACCTCAATGAAGTCAGACCCTTTGCCTGTCTAAATGGTCTTTACTTATTAGAGCTGAATAGTAGGCAGGAGCAATGGTAGGCAAGACTGGCAGGCCGAGTATAAACAGAAGGAGCAAAAATAAGGAACAGCAAGAAAAAAAGGAGGACATCAGGGGCAGTCACCCAGCTACACAGCCAACCACAGAGAAAGAAGTGAAGAAAGGCTTTCAGAAATAGACAAAGTAAAAGCCCAGAGGCAAAAGAGAGATGAGATAATTTAAGATAAAAAAAAAAAAGCTGGCTAGAAACAAGCAAAGCTAAGGCTGGGCATTCATAAGTGATAATAAGCCTCCGTGTGTGACTTATTTGGGAACTGGGTGGAGGGTTCCCCAAGAGCAAAAGAACAAAGGGCCCCTCAAAAATCCAAAAGAGTGAAACAGCAACATTTTGGCTTTCCAACATGGGGCTAGAGTAGAAGAAAATACAGCAACATTATGTGGCCCTTTCCATTGACTTTCTTTTTTAAAAAAATAAAAGTCATAATTTAGAATTTATTAAAATTTGAAATCTCTGCTGTTTTAAAATAATGTGAAGAAAATGGAAACTGAAAAATATATATTCAAAACACATTTGGTAAATGGGTTGTATCCAGAACTCTACATACAAGAGCTCCTATAATACAATAAAAAATTGAAATCAACCAAATAAAAAACAGGCAAACTATTAGAGTAGCTCATCAAAGCCAAGATACAGATGCCAAACAAACATGTGAATGAATATATAACATCACTAACCTTCCCATATACTTTTCTTTGTAATTTTATAAGTTAATGGCTGTGCTTTTCATTAATTGTTGTTACATACATATATATGTATGGATATATGTGTGTGTATGTGTATGTACCCCTACATATGTAAGTACTACCTGCTCAGCCTTATATAAGGTTACTTGCTTGCATGTTTTCAGGGTTAAACATTTAGTATTGGACAAGCAATTCACGTTCTTTTCCCTGTGGAAGACTATTGCTCCCACTCTCAGCATTCTTTAGTTGCTTCATTAGTTCATGGTGTAGGGTTGAGGCAGCCTGGGTTTATGTCTATTGCCATCTTTGTTTAGCTCAAGTTTAGATAGCTGTGTTGGTGAAACTCTATGAGTGCATCTGATATCTCCAGGAGACACAACCTCACAGAAAACTCCCTTCCTCATATCTTCCTCATATCTTCCTCATATCTGTGGGTATGAGGGCAAATATTTGGAATATAGTTAGGGATTATGCTGGTTTAGTAAAGAGGTAATTGTACGTTCTTGTTTAAGATCTTTGACTTTACTAGCTTTAGGTCATTGGTGAGGTTTTTAGTGGCAGGCATGATTTCCTTCATGTTGAGTAGATCGTAAGTCCAATTAGAGACCTATTGGTTACCAATAAGGCACGTATGCCACTACTGCATTCTTAGTGTAGTACAAGGCTGCTAGTTTATTTCTTTACCGAATTTGGTTTTCTTCTATTTTCTTTTCTTTGTTCTGTTTTTTTCCTCACCTAGCTTAATGATTTTGAAATTCAACTGTGATCATATGTATCCACAGCTCATTTCAATTTATTAGCTGCCAAATTCCACCTTATAGATACACCAGTATGATTTTCCACTTGTGCTAATATCTTGTTTTATTTTGTTTCACTTTAAAAAAAATGTTTTACTTACTACAAGGGGAGATTTCCAGGGTCTATGCATGGAGGAGAGAGGACAACTTGGAGAAGTTAGTTCTCCCTTCCAGTATGTAGATCCTGGGGCTTAAACTCAAGTAGTCAGGCTTACTAGCCGAGTTATTCCACTGACCCTGCCTAACAATTTTGAAGTATTTCTGTCTAGAGTAGTTAATGATGAATGAAAGTGCCATCCTCATTCACATACAGCTCTTTCTACAGAACTGTGTTTTTGTCTGTTTTGTTTAATTGCCTAGGAGTAGTGAAACAGGGCACATGGTAAGTAAGCATAAACATCACTGTGTAAGACATGATCAAAGTATATGCAAAGGGCTCTGCCATTTTCCATTTGCAGCAGCAAAATATGAGTGTCCCAGGTGCTTGGCATCCTCAGTAGAGACAAGTTGTATCACAGTTTTAAGAGCCATTCTGCAGTTTCTGGGCTGGCTCAGTCAGTAAAGCATTTCTCATGCAAAAATGACTACCTGAGTTCTTTGGGTTCCCAGCAGCCTTGAAAAACATCAGGCATGCTACAGTGCATCTGTGACCCCAGTTGTGAGAATACAGAAACAGGAGGATGCCTGGGGCTTTCTTGACAGCAAGTCTTGTCAGATCAGTAAGCTCCAGGGTCAGTGAGAGACCCTGCCTCAAAAATAAGGTGGATAGCAACTGAGGAAAACCCTTGATATCAACCACTGACTTCAGTATGCACACACAGTTGCACATGCACACACACACACATACACTCATTCACACATACACATGCACTAATCTACAGGATACATTCAGCTAAGACATTGAGGTCTTTTCCATATATTTTCTGATAGCTCTATGGCTAGTCTCCAAGATAAACCCCAAGTAGTGATCCCAAGATACTGATGTTCACACCCCTGTGTGGTTCTTTCCTAGACTGTAACTATTAGGACACCATAGAAAATGTCTGAGATTACATCATAAATCTATTATTGTTGTCCCCTTAATCTCTCTTGGCTTGTTCATTTTGATGGAAACCAGCTGCCATGTTATGAAGACATTCCCAAAACCCCATAAAGAGAGCTACATGATGAAGAATGTCGGCTTCCTGACATTAGCCAATACTGACTTGTGCAGGCATGTGATTGAACAATCTGGATGTCAAATCCTCAAGTGCCAGCGAACAGTTCGGAGTCTTCAGCTTTAGCCAACATCTTGACTACATCTTCAACGAAAACCAGGACTACTCAACTAATCTGCTCTTGAGTCCTGAACTATGAATACTATGTGATAATACATGCTTGTAGTTATAGTTACCTGTACAAATTTGTTTAGATTGCTATGCAATAATAGACAACACAAATTTATTCCCCTCTGGAAACTACAAATAAATCTTGTCAACGAGACCTGACTGAGAATCACTATGGAAACAAAATTCTGAGTGTGTTTATGAAGGTGTTTCTGAAAAGATTTAACTGAGGAGGAAGATCCACTTTGAGTATCCCATGTCCTCCTCACAATGAACTGTATCTTTGAATCATCAGACAAAATAAGCTCTTCATCCCTTAAGCTGTTTTTTTCAAGTATTTTTGTTAGTCAGAAAAACTTACTAGCAGCCAGACAGTTGTGGTGCATGCCTTTAACCCCAGCACTCAGAAGGCAGAGGCAGGCGGTTCTCTGTGAGTTTAAGTCCCGCCTGGTCTAAAAGGGCTAGTTCCAGGACAGACTCCAAAAGTACAGAGAAACCCTGTCTCGAAAAAGCAAAATGAGAGAGAGAGGTGGGGAAGGAGGGAGGGAGGAAGGAAGAGAGGAAGGGAGGGAAGGAGGAGAGAGAGAGAGAGAGAGAGAGAGAGAGAGAGAGAGAGAGAGAGAGAGAGAGAGAGAGAGAGAGAGAGAGAGAAACCTACTAGCAGTTTTAAAGGCCACGGTGTGAACACCTGCCTCATATTTGGCTTTAGAACCCACCTTATTTCCCTAAAAAGGGAAACCTCACAATTCACCCTACTTAGGATTTAAAATACTATATGAAAAAGTAAAGGTACTGGAGCTTTGGGAGGCCCATTAAGGGAAATGTACTTCCTTCTGGAATCTGAACTAAATGGAGACAGGACATTCTGATATGCACTGTCTTAAGTTTCTATTGCTGTGAAGAGACACCATGACCACAGTAACTCTTATAAAGGAAAGAATTTAATTGGGGCTGGCTTACAGTTCAGAGATTTAGTCCATTATCATCATGGTAGGAAGCATGGTGGCATGCAGGCAGGCGTGGTGCTGGAGAGGTAGTTAAGAGCTGTACATGTGAATCAGCAAACCACAGGAAGAGAGAAGGAACTGGGCCTGACTTTTGAAGCCCTAAAGCCCCATCCCCAGTGATACTCTTCAATGAACAAGGTTACACCTTTTTCAACAAGGCCACATGTCCAATAGTGCCACTCCCTTTGAGCCTATGGGACGATTTTCATTCAAACCACTATATACTCCAAAAGTTTGAATGTTACATACTATTGTCTCCTCCGTTAAGAGTTAATGCAAATGGGCCTCTCAATCTCCCATCTAGGAGCCAATCCCACAGGAACTATGATTCACCTGAAAACAGGCTAAGGAGTTAGGAGAATTAATATCTCCTTAAAGAGACAATGTGCTTACTCCTCCAAGCAGTCTCCCTGTGCAGTTGTTTGACAGTTTTCTGAGTTTCAGCACAAAAGTGTAATTTTCATCTTCTTTCTGTGTTCTTGATTTTCTGTTCCATTTTGGTTGTTGCTTTATTTCTGAAGTGTCATCCGTTGCGCAGCAGCCAGGACAGAGTTAAAGCAAATGTTACACACAAATGTCATGTATTGTCTCTATCGTCACTGCAGGCATCAGACAGCGACCACTAAGTTTTTAGCTGCAGGCTCTCCACAAATTTCCTATGGTGAGTTGAGGAAATTCCTTTCTGTTCCTAATTTATTTAGCACTTCTTCAGGACGAATACTCAATTTTATTAAATTCCTTTACTGAATGTAATCACGGAATTGTATTCTGATTGTATTTAGTGCTCTGATGTGGGACGTGCATTGGTTTTGTTTGTTTGGACTCTGTCCCCACCAACCTGTTTTGAAACTTCTCCACAGCAGAATTTCACTATCCATTTCCAGCCATATTTGGGAAGAGGTGCAGTAAACATGAAACCTGGTTCTGCACTCTTCCTCTGGCTGATGCTTGTCCTCTCAAGCGCAATGCTCTTTGGCAGTCTCTTCCTGAGAGCCACTCTCCTTTTGAGGTCCGGTTTACTCCCATCTCCTCTATGGAGTGTCTCATCTTCATAGCCCAATATGGACAGAAATGGTCTTCTAATCCACTTTTTAATTGCAAGAAGGCATCCCATCCTACCAAGGGAGAAATTGCCAGAGTGTGGGTTAAAATAAATACATAAATAAACCTGGAGTCCAAGAGGAGAGCACTAGGAAGGCAGGGTAGAATGTCTGCTGCCACAGCACACATTTTCTCCTAGCACAGTCGTATAGGGACAGCTCTCTGCAGCTGCGAGGATATTGCAGACACCTCATTTATAATCCCAGATGAGCCTGCTCCCATCGTTCCTGTCCAAGGAACAATTCTGGAACATTGTCACCTTTATTTTCTTTCTGTTGAACTGGGAAGATAAAAAGAATCTCTTGTTCCAAAACCTTTTATAAAATACATCAAAATGTTACAATTATTTATTAAAATACTCTGCAGCATCTTGTATGGGACTATTTGCTAAGCATAAGCAAGATGAAAAAATAAAATCTATTTATTCTCTGAATTTCAGTTATTTACATTGTTCCAAATACCTTTTTTTTCCTTCTGGGTTTTTTTTTTTTTTTTGAGACAGGGTTTCTCTATGTTACAGTTCTAGCTGTCCTGGAACTAGCTCTACAGACTAGGCTAGCCTCGAATTCACAGAGATCCTCCTGCCTCTGCCTCCCAAGTGCTGGGATTAAAAGCATGCGCCACCACCGCGTGGCTTCCAAGCACTTTTATATTTGTGTTGGACCCACTCCTGTGTAGCCTTCTGCTCCAAAACCCCATTTGCTCTGTCTACTCATGGAAAATGTGCCATTCAGTTAAATACTAAATTATATATACTACTTCAGCATTGTTTTATATAACCAATTTATTTTTAATCATGAAATAAAACCTACAATTTGCTAAAATCATTCTGCACATGTTCTCCTTATGTTTGTTGAGAATATCCCCTTAAAATACAGCAATCTTGTTTTCATTAAAACTTAAAACTAAAAAGCACCTTGGTCAAGCAAGCTCTGAGAATTAAAACAATACTCAAGCCTGAATAAGACAGTTGTGACATTACAGGGCTCCCTGTGGCAGAGCTGGCAGTGCTCGGGAGGTGTCTTGCCACCTATGCTTGTGGGCTTTTGCCTTAATAACAGCCTCCAGATGGTTACTAAATCACCTGGACATAGAACTTCAAGTTTCTAGTAGCTCCTTTCAATATGTTTGTCGTGTGTGTACACACTAGAGTAACTTCCTGGGACAGCAGGACTGCCCAATGTTGGATCAGAGCTATCTCAATCTTCCAATCAGCATCGTAAGTCACAGTGGCAAAACTTTGGTGATTTCCATGATCCAAGATGAAAAACAAAGAATAAAGTTGCATACTGTAACTAAGATTGGGGATTTTTCTCTCTTATTATAGAACTCAGCAAATTCAAGTTCAGCTGGAATTTAACAACACTGAACACCAGAACCAAGTGTACAGCTTGAATAGAAAATGTCAGTTAGTTGTAACAGAGGCTACAGGATAGGATACATTATAAATCCCAATTTTATACTACTTGCAATCAAAACTTTTGTGAGTTTTAGTTATACCTTGAGAGATTCTGTAGCCATCTGCCCTAAGGAAAACAAACCTGTGTATTCCCCTATCCTTGGCCCTCTGAGTGTCTGAATTTTGGCATGTTTTCCTAGTTTCGCCTTGTCAACATTAAGTAAATAATTTATCAGTCCTGAGGAAGCTATGGTAGTAGAAGAATAAACATTGTTATACAATTTACAATGGGATGCTTTTAAAGCCTACAGCTGTGTAGAGAGCTTCCTTCAGTGACCACTTACAAATCACCCCTAAGAACCAGTAAGAGCAATCCACAGCACTGGAGCCAATAGGCTCTGTGGGGAAACCCTATGGAAAAAAGAGCCTTGCCACCTCTGCTAGTCCCCTTGTTTAGCACAAGCTCCATCACACACAGAAGGCTAGCCTCTGCATGTTCTTTGTTTCTATCCTCTTCTTTCGAGGTGTGTTTGTTATATTATCTGAGAGGATTCTGTAGTGGCATCATCTGCATTTTAGTAGATAAAGCTTGCCTGGGATGTGGTAGGTAAAAGAGCTGTACCGTCTGCCTGTACTACATGTACTATGGTACTATGCCTGTCTCCTGCACTATGAGATGGTTTGCGTTCACAAGCCGGGCAAGGGCCTGGAGATTTAAACACACAAACACTCAGAGACAAAGACACTGGTCATCATTGAAACAAGAATGCCCCCTTGATTGTGCTCAGGGGCAGCTTATATAATGCTCTGGCCATGCCTCAGCTCTCCGGATCTTTCAGCTGCAGACCCATTAGAACCCACTCCCCTGCCAACAGGGTCTCCTGCTCAGAGCAGCTACAGGCCTAACAAGCTGTTTACTCTGGCAGGAAAGGGAGTCACAGGAAATTCAGGGTCTGGGGGTCCACAGTCCCCTAGCTACACTGTCAGCCTTACCACTGTAATACACACACACACACACACACACACACCAGTTGCCATAGAAACCAGGCGGTGCATGCCTTTAGTCCCAATCCTAGGGAGGATTATAAAATGGGAGAAGACAGCTCTCAGACTCAGCCTCATTCTGAGATTATTGAAGGTACGATCATCATTTTCAGACTGAGGTGGAGGTAGGAGCCAGTGGCTGACTGTTTTGCTTTTTGGAATTTCAGGTTGAACCCCAATTTATCTCTCTGAGTTTTTACTAATCATGCATCAGGATTCAGTTCTCAACATAAAAACAGGGAGAACAAATAAACTTGAAAACACTCATGATAAACATCAAGTATAAATAATAAGTATGAAGTAAGTATGTGAGACACAGGAGAAACCAGTGTCAGACACAGATGCAAGTCAGTGGCCCGTAGGATATGTCAAACGTAAGTTCTAAACAGTGATGGGGATGGACAGTGCACATGTTAATGAGACATGAGATACCAAGGAAAGTATTTCTGAAAAACAGCATTTGGGAGATACTAGATTGCTTCCACCTACATGTTACATTCATAGATAGAATCCAAAGCTTCTCAGTAAGCTAGCAGGCAGATTTCAGCCTGATCTTGTGTTTCTCCCAAAGTCGCCAAATTTATTGTACTGATGCCTTCCATATTTTTGAGTCACTTGGTCACCTTCAGTTCTATCTTCATAATCATACAGACAAGGGGAACAGGTAAAAGGCAGAGAAAGAAGTAAGGCATAGAAACATGTGTGAGAGGATTCTCATAGTATGCCCCTGCTCACCCCACATTCTGTCTTGATCCATTCTCTGGATTCATCGTAATTTCACTGGTTTACATTGGCTCAGTGCACTAGAAAGATTTTAGTTTACTCTCTGCATTGTACTGCTCTGTGGCTTTAGGGATAGCTCATCTAGTTGTATACTTGGAGGCTACCTTTACATCAAGGTCATGTCTGCATGTTTCCCCTATACATCCCAAGTGTCAACTCAGCCTTGCTGCCATTGTAGAGGCAGAAAAATAGCAGGAGGGGGGAGTCCTACAAGTTCCAGATACCCCTACTGAATGTCACACTGTTTTAGTTGGGGTTTCTTTTTTTATTATTAAAAATTTCCACCTCCTCCCCGCCTCCTTCCAGCCTCCTCTTTTCCTTTCTCTCCCCCAACTCTCGTCTTCTTCTCTCTCCAGTCCGAAGACCAGCAAGGATTTGCTGTCCTGTGGGAAGTGCATGGTCCTCCCCGCTCCATTCAGGTCTAGGAAGGTGAGCATCCAAACAGGCTAGGCCCCTCCAAAGCCAGTACATGCAGTAGGATCAAAACCTAGTGCCATTGTCCTTGGTTTCTCAACAGCCCTCATTGTCTGCCATGTTCAGTGAGTCCAGTTTTATCCCATGCTTTTTCAGTCCTGGTCCAGCTGGCCTTGGTGAATTCCCATTAGATCAGCTCCACCATCTCAGTGGGTGGGTGCACCTTTCACGGTCCTGACTTCCTTGCTCATGTTCTCCCTCCTTCTGCTCCTCATTTGGACCTTCGGAGCTCAGACCGATGCTCCAATGTGGGGCTATGTCTCTATCTCCATACATTGCCAGATGAAGGTTCTATGGTGATGTGTAAGATATTCATCATTATGGCTATAGGATCGGGCCATTTCAGGCTCCCTCTCCTCAGCTGCCCAAGGAACTAGCTGGGGATATCACCCTGGACACCTGGGAACCCCTCTAGAGTCAAGTCTCTTGCCAACTCTAAAATGGCTCCCTTAATTAAGATATAAACTTCCCTGCTCCCATATCCACCCTTCCTTTATCCCAACCATCCCATTCCCCCAAGTTCTCCCCATCCTCCCCTTCACACTTTTCTCTCCCCATCTCCCCTTACCTCCATCCCACCCCACCACCAAGTTCCCTATTTTTGCCCGGCAATCTTGTCTCCTTCCAATATCCAGGAGGATAACTATATGTTTTTCTTTGGGTTCACCTTCTTATTTAGCTTCTCTAAGATCATGAATTATAGGCTCAATGTCCTTTATTTATGGCTAGAGACCAATTATGAGTGAGTACATCCCATGTTCATCTTTTAAGGTCTGGGTTGTCTCACAAGGGATAGTGCTTTCTTTCTGTTTCCATCCATTTGCATGCAAAATTAAAGATGTCATTGTTTTTTACCACTGAGTAGTACTCTAATATGTATATATTCCACACTTTCTTCATCCATTCTTTCATTGAAGGACATCTGGGTTGTTTCCAGGTTCTGGCTATTACAAATAATGCTGCTATAAACATAGTTGAACAAATTCTCTTGTAATATGGTGGGGCATCTCTTGGATATATTCCCAAGAGTGGTATTGCTGGGTCCTGGGGTAGGTTGATCCCGAATTTCCCGAGAAACTGCCACACAGTTTCTCTCTCCATCTCTCCAGCCCTGCCAAATTCCTTTTATGAAGCTACAGTTATCCTGATACCAAAACCACACAAGGACTCAACCAAGAAAGAGAATTACAGGCCAATCTCACTCATGAACATCATCGCAAAAATTCTCAATAAAATACTGGCAAACCGAATCCAAGAACACATTAGAAAAATTATCCATTATGATCAAGTAGGCTTCATCCCAGGGATGCAGGGCTGGTTCAACATACAAAAATCTATCAATGTAATCCATCATATAAATAAACTTGCAGGTCTTCTAGAACATTGACTATATTCCACAGTGTTACAGTCCTCCAAAATGTACCCTATAGTAGTGAGGTTCCCGAAGGTCTCCAGCATAACATCTTTGTAGAGATTCTTCTGGGAAGGATTCAGCAAATCCCACTCTTCCTGAGTGGAGTTTATATGTATATCATCATAGGTCACTGCCATGTTGTGGTTCTCCATTTTGCCAAAGTTCTCAGCTCATCATCTCCCTGCAACAACAACCGCACCAGAGAACAGGAATACACTGGCGCCAGCTCCTCTACAAAGCCAAGACTCTTAGTTAGGGCTTCTATTGCTGTGAAGAGACACCATGATCATGGCAACTCTTATAAAGGAAAACATTTAATTGTGGTGGCTTGCTTACAGTTCAGAGGTTTAGCCCAGTATTGCCATGGCCAGAAGCAAGGGAGCATGCAAGCAGACATGCTAGAGAAGGGACTGAGAGCCCTTACATCTTGATTCACAGGCAACAGGAAGTGATCTGAGTCTCAAACTAAGCAAAGGTTGAGAAAATGAGACCTCAATGTCCACCTCCAAGTGACACACTTCCTTCAACAAGGCCACACCTACTCCAACAAAATCACACCTCCTAATAATGATATTCCCTTTGGGAGGCATTTTCTTTCAAACTACTATACACTCTTGGGACCTCTCATTCACTCAAAACCTAAGCCACAAACTACCCCCAGACATGAGGCTTCTTTTTATAAGCAAGTCAATTTTCTCACACAGTCTCTCATGTTTTGAAGCTCTTTGGTTGTGAACCTTCCATTTTACTATTTTGCTTTTGCATGATTATTTAGCCACACTTTTTAGGCTTGATTTACATCTATAAAACTATTACATTACAATGAATTAATACAACAAAAAATGCCTAATTATCTTTGTTCTATATTTTAGTCAATGTCACTTGTTGGCTATAAGAAGTTTATCAGAAGGAAATGCATGAATTCAACAAAGGGAAGCCACAGTAAGCAAGTGAATCTGGAGTACCTAATTTTCTAAGGAAACCACAAATGAGAAAAATATTTTCCTCTGTTAGGAAAGAGAGAAAATCACAATCACATGCAGGCTCATTTTGCAGTTTGTTGTTTGCTTTTCTGTTGTTCATATTTAAGACATAAACACTAGACATATAGCAACAGTTTTCAAGCTGTTGGTTGCAATTCTGTTAGGGGGCACAGGTCTAACAACCCCTTCATAGGGGTCACATATCAGATATACTGTATATCAGATATATTATTCACAACAGTAGCAAAATTACAGCTACAAAGTAGCAATAAAAATTTATGGTTGGGGCCAACAGCATAAGGAACATTATTAAAGGGTCACAGCATTAGGCTGAGAACCACTGGCTTAGAAGAAGTAAATGCTCTGTTGATCTGAACAATAAATGTAACTGCACAGTGATGTGGAATTCCCCTCTGTATGCTGTGAAGATGTTTTATCACCTCTGGTAACTAAAGAATCTGCTTTGTCCAATGGCAGGGCAAAAAAGAATTACGTGGGGAACTAAACTGAAGGCAGGGAGAAAAAAGGCAGAGTCAGAGAGATGCCATGTAGCTGCCAAAGGAAAATGACGCTGGAATCTTATGAGTAGGCCACATCCTCATGGTGATACACAGATTAATAAGAAAGGAGTTAATTTAAGATGTAAGAGCTAGCTAGAAGTACACCTAAGTCACTGGCCAAACAGTGTTGTAATTAATATAGTTTTGTGTGATTATTCAGATCTGGGAAGTCAGGAAACCAATGTGCAGCCTCTGCTTATAGCACTGAGTTCTTGCTGTGTACACAAATTAAAAAGTGGGTAATAAACTTGCAATGGATTCCAAAAGATTTTCTTCTTTACTAATAACCTACTACTTTATCATAAATAATTCTACTCTGTTAGCCCATGCACCAGTCACTCAGATGCCTTCTTCATAAACAACGTTTATTTATAGTTTCTTGATAATACAGAAATCAGATAAAACAGGATGACTCAATTCAGTGACCAAAGTTCACTTGTACATTATTACTAAGTATAGAAAAGCATAAAAATTAAGTCATCATTTTACATTAAAATCATATTAACACTTTATTATTAACATAAAGTGATCATAAAGGTTTAAATGCTTTTGGTGCTTAGTCACACAAAGTAATTTTCGAAATATATTTTGTTGCTCACTGGAACTCCTTGGGAACAAATATAACAGTACTCGTGCTATTATTATAAAATCCGGAGTTTCTCTGTGCATCTATTTCCTCATCACATAGAAATTAAAATAAGATATACATTTTATTTAGTAATTGAAATATTTAACATTACAGTTGTATAGGAGGTATCTATACTAAATGCCAGGCACTTAATCATTTGTCTCTCTTCACTTGGACCTTATTCAAGATTTCTTTTTTTTTTCTATGACATGTTCAAGCTTTAGAGAGTAATGATGCTGGGAGTAAAGAGATGGTTTTGTAATTGAGAGCATTTGTTGTTCTTACAAAGGAACCAGCACCCACATGGTGGTTTACAATCATCGATAACTCCAGTTCCACAGAATCTTGTTCCCTCTTGTAACCTCCCTGGGTATCTTGTATGCACATGTTGCATATTCATTAATGCAGGGGAAATACTCACACACATAAAATAAAATAAGTAAATCTAAACCAAAATAATAATGTTAAAAGCACTCACCACCTACAAAAACTAGACTAAGTTAGGATTTGAAGTAACAATGCCTGAGATTATATTTTATGAAACATTTCTGCATCTCAGACATTCTGCAAGGTACTTAACCTATATAATCTTATTTAATACTTCAAATAACCTCACAAATATATCATGTAACAGATAAGGAATGAAGACTTATCATGAATAATTGATTTTCCCTAAGAAAATCTAGAGAATAAAGTCAGATCATAATTTAATGAGCTCATGAAGTTTGTCTGAAAGTCAAAAGTATTTTTCTTTGTGTACTTAGGTCAAAATGTTTGAAAACATTTCTCCTCCTTATAATTAACTTTTGATTTTCTTATATTAACAACAACACTAAGTTTTAATACCAAAGAAAGATAACTGGGACTCCTGCCTGCTAGGAACTCCGCTATCATCATGGACCTGACTCTTCACAGTATTCATCAAAGAAGTGGCGACTTCAGGAAGCAACTCCCATCAAGAAGAACCAAGATAGGAGGTGCCTGCTGTACAAGAGGAACCTCGCAGTGTGGGAATTGATAAAAGGAAATGCCCTTGAGAATAATCGTGAATGAATTTCTGGGTTATGGGAAGTCTTTGGAATAAGTAAAATTGTTGTGTATGTTGTGTATGTAATGTCAGCACTTGCTGGAATGATCTCTGTTGTTCCCTCCAGGGTAGCCTCTCTGACATGTTCCTCTTTCAGTCTACTCTCACACAATTGTGGCATTTCAATCATGGTGGTTAAGACACATCTCTTCATTTTTCCTCAATATGTGCTTAATTGTCCTCATTTTTCAAGGTGAAATTCAGAGTTATATAACAAGTGTAAAGTCCTACTACAGAGCTGGAAAGGTGATTCAGTATACAAAAGTGTATTGTTGTGTAAGTGTAGGATCCTGAGTTCAGATCCCCAACACCCAGGTTATACAATGAACATCTGTAATCCCAGGACTGGAAGGTAAAGAAAAGCAGATTCTGGAGGCTCACTGGGCAACCCCAGTGGGGAGCGATCCTAGCTCAAAACAGAAACAAACAGAACAGTAAAGGAAGATATCTGCCTGTTCTCCACATGTGCAGACCAGCTCATCCACAATTATAGATCTTCATTGCATAACAGGCAAGTTTGCATGTGTGTGTGTGTGTGTGTGTGTGTGTGCAGTCCAGTTGGCAATATATCAGGATTTTAAAAAATGATTTAGCAACAACTGATCTCTGAAGAAGTGAGTGTTTTCCTGCAGGAGTTACTGCTCAATGCTTCCTTTGCGCTTTCTCTGCATGCTGCCGAAATCTGATCCATACGAGGTCTTAAGCATTATTCTTTAGGCAGAAAGCGAAAATTCATAAACTATAAAGCTGCAGTACATATTCCTTAACTGAAGCCAAGTGAGCACCATGATTTTCTCTGAAGCATGATTAATAAAAATTCAGGGAGAGAAACTGGGGTCCAACCTGAAGGTCTGAAAAACAAAGCAGCCAGTCACTGGCTCTTACTTCAACTTCAGTCCAATCCTGCTTCCAGGAGTCTCAGAATGAGCCTGAGCCTGAGAGTTGTCTCCTTCCATTTTATAAACCTCTCTAGTGCTTGGATTAAAGGCAGGAATTGCCTGGTTTCTATGGCAAACCGGTGTGGCTACTGGGATTAAAGGTGTGTGTTATTGCTGCCTGGTCAGTTTTATTTATTAAATAAAAATGAAATGCCACTACATCTCCTCTTCTCCCTCCTTCCTTTCCTCCCTGCCCCCTCCTCTCTTTCTAAAAGAAGTCTCACTGTATAGTTCAGGTTATACTGTCAGCTGTCTTTTTGGCTATTCAACCAAAACTATATATACTGGATGAGAAGACAGAATTGAATAAGCCATTCTGTGACCAGGAGCTCGACCTAATACTTTTAGCCTATCTTCTATCTAGCTATAATATGGATTTAAGAAACTAATTAATTTTTATGATTTATTATGACCAATTTATATTTTTAGAAGTCTAACCATAATCATCTTTTCTTGTGCTGACTATAATATAATTGAATCATCTTCGGAAATTATGCTTATCCCTTCAGCTTTCATAAAATCCTATCATTAAGCATTTATTCCTTGGAACCAAGCTATCTCCTCAATATCCTTTGAGGGCAGGGGCAGATGTGTGCATACTTGATTCTATTGGCCATTCTTAGCTTATCAATGAGAATTCACACATCATTTTTTGAAAGATATTCAATTAAGATAATGATACACCATGAAATGGAAAAGCAAGACTCTAAGAAGGAAAAGGCTCAGGCTTCTCCCTGGGCTCAGAAGCCAGGACAGAAACCAAACTGCTTAGCTTGCTGGGGAGCTGCCGAAACATAGTATCCTCTGTGAGTAGTGGAAATGCGTCAAGGCCCTGATCTCAAGCGAACTTTCCCTTTATCTAGTATCTGGCTACCACTGCATGTGATGACAAGCCAGAATGGAGGATGACATTCTTTGACCAGGAACTTGGCTCAGCACTCACTTTTCCTGAATTGCCCAGAGTTCCATACTTGGAATATAAATAGTAGAAGATTCTGGACTTTATTGTTGAACAAATGGATTATGAAGCACTTTCGTGCTTCTGAAACTTAGCATTCACACTCACACAGGTACAGATATTCTCAATAGTCTCTGTTCTATGAGAATCATGTATGAAATATTTTTTCTAAACATGCTGGAACTCAGCAGAACATGATGACTCTGGGTAAAAGACCAACAGCTTCCTAAGTGTAAATGTCAGTCAGGAAGAAACTCTGTCTGCAGACACAATTTTATACCTCACAAAGCACAGAGATGAAATAAAGCACAGAAAAGGGAAACATCAAAAAAAAAAAAGAAAAGGGAATATTCAAAGGAAAGAACGGGCAAGTGAAGAGAACGCTTGTGCAACTTTTAACTTAAGACTCTGTCTGGGATTATCTTTTAATTTCTTTTTTCAAAGTTAAAACAATATGTAAACTTTATGAATAAATATCACTATCTTAATAGTTCCTTTAAAATACTAATTTTTAAATATCTTTCAATGGACTGTAGATCTTGGGAAATATAGTCACAAAAAATAAGTCATAACTTGAAGCTTGCTAAACTATTACAACTTGAATTAATTTATACAATGATGCAAATTCTGAATTTAAATAGGAGCTTTCTGTATTTTCTTTAAAAGACAGCCTCTCTCTATGACATAAAGTCATCAATTACCTCCCATATCTTAACTAACCTGTCAATTCAAGCAATGCTTGTAATGAAAGTTGATGCTAGATACTTGAAATGCTCAAAAATACAAAGTCTCCACAAAGCATTCTGTTACAAATGAAATAAACATCGAAGAATTCTTTGCCTTAAAGGTTCATTATATACAGAGTATTGTGTTCCAGCATAGTTTCTGTAAATATAAATTATATGATTTAATATAATTTATATATATATAAATTTTGCCATTTTATAACCATTAAAATAACCTAAGTTATGTATCAAACATCTACATTCTTTTATTTACCTGTATCTTATGGTGCCCTTTTATGGAACAGAAATTGTTTTGGCTCCTTTTCATGTACAAAAGAATCTGACTGGCCTCAGTCCCAGGTCACTGGGGTGATTTCTTGGAATTTCCAGAATAATCATATGCCTGTGTTATTGGTGATGAATCCTGGCCTTAGCCCTGAGTTTATGCCCATGAGGTGACTCAGTGGGTGTTCTTTGATAGCTTCTGCTAAGGAAATGATTGAGTAATTAAGTTTGGTGGTTTGGGGTGGGAGTGGGGAATCTCGCTACTCAGACAGAAAGACCAGGCATGTGATTAGAGTTGTGGCTTTGAGCTTGGAAAGAGCACAGTTTCTAGGGTAGAGGGACTAAACTTTGATCTCTCAACTAAACAAATAATAATTTATTCAATTAAGCCTTTGTGATGGGAGGTCATGCTGCACGTCTGCACAATCCAGGTTTAAGTTACTCCTCTGTTCAGCAGTAACCTTGGCCACATACTGCTGAGCTGTAGGGAACATCCTACTCTGAGTGTGAGGACTCCTAACAAATGTCCCTCCCCACACCCTGCCCTACGCACGTCTCCTTTTAGCTGACATTAATGTATTCCTCTTTCTATAATAAAACCACCATTATTAACAGATGCTCTCCGGAGTCATTCTAACACCCCTGAGTTTATAGACAGTTGGTCAGAAGTTGAGGAACCTGGGGATGTCATGAACTTGTAGCTTATGTTTGAAATGAGAAAAGTGGATATACAGGATTTTAACATTAATGGAAGAAGTTCAGTCTACTTATATCAGAATCTATTGTATTTCCCTCACCCCACTTCCAACCATGGAAAAGTTGACAGAAGAAACAGCTTTTATCTCAAAGTCATACAAGAGAAGGTTTATTCTGGAGCCAAATATGAGTGCCCATGGCTTGGGATTACAGACTTGGTTTCCTCAAATATCATGTTCCAGTGAGGTAGTAATTTCATGAACATTTTATAGTAACCAAACAGAAAAAATCATAAGGTCACACACTTCAAACACATGAGTCATTGTATCAGGCAAATAGGTTGCTGCTCCTGCTACCTTGCTGCAACTTACCTCCCGACCATGATGGACTCTTATCCAGCTGCAATCAGAAGCCTAGATAAACTCTTCCTTTTCCAAGTTGTGTTGGTCATGGCATTTTATCACAGCAACAGAAAAGTAACTGTAAGAGACTGTCTTTGCATTCATAATATAGAGTAACCAACAAGTTAGGAAGCAGTACACTGAACCTCTAGAATCACTCCATCTCTTTCTTCTCTGTGCTAGAATGCACAGACACTACCCAGGTAAATGTTCTTGTTCTACTGGTTTCTGAAACCCACATTATAGCATTGTGGGTCTTCAGTGTGAGAGGTTATTTGCACTGACTGGAAAGGCACAGGTCAAATATGCCTGTAGCTATGTAAGAGCTTTCTTATCAAGGGATTTAGTGTTCTCTAACAAACCCTTTCACTGCAGGAAAAGAACCTGGCATTTGCCCTTACATTATCAAGGAAGCTTTTGTTTATGATTTTATTTTTTGAAATGAAATTTCAAATGAAGACATAAGTTGCAATGTCTTTGATATGGGATCAAGGAACTATTCATCAGAAATGTTAGCAAAACCTGTAATTCTCTAAGCTGAATCAAAACTCAATGTCACTCTTTGCCAAAAAGTGTTAACCTATCAGATTCACATAGTGACCTGAATAAGTGAAATGTTCTCTTACTCAATTCTCATGGTACTTTCATGCCTGGTAACTCTGGTTGCAAGAGTTGAAAAAATAAGGAACCGAAAAAAAAGAGTCACAGCCGCTTCACAGGAGCGATTTACCACTGCACACTTTATTTCTTACAAGATAAATGCCATGCCGAGAAGCAAATCATCTTGAAGGTAATTTGCAGATGACTGTCATAGACCCGGGCAATGTGGAAGACTGACTAATGTGTGAACCATCTGCCTCCTAAATTTCCCATTACCCAGCCAGCTTTGCTAATTCTCCCTGCTTGTTCTTAACAAGGGAGTGGATTCAAAGGAAAAGGCAAATTTTTGTGTGTCTGGATTTCTCTTTAAGCAGCAGGAATTGTCAGAAACAACGGCCCCCTGTCCCCCTTCCCCATAGCAGTATCGGGCACATTTATCTCCTCCTAGTACAAGGAATTTCAGCATGCCCTACGTAAACTTAAGTCTCTGTGTTTAGTGGTATATCCAATACTATATTCCATGTATTTGTTCTGTTTGTTGATGAAATCCTGCCTTCTTCTGAAAAGAGGCTGAGGCACATTAAAGTAAGAATATGTCGCCGGGCGGTGGTGGCGCACGCCTTTAATCCCAGCACTCGGGAGGCGATCTCTGAGTTCGAGGCCAGCCTGGTCTACAAGAGCTAGCTCCAGGACAGGCTCTAGAAACTACAGGGAAACCCTGTCTCGAAAAAAAAACAAAACAAAACAAAACAAAACAAAAAAAAAGAATATGTCAGTAAGATATTACAATGGGAAAAAAGAGCATCCAGAGAGATAAATATACAAATAGGAAATGTATACAGAATCTATGGATAAGTAAATCATGGAATCCATTCCATGGGCTTCTTAGCTTCAAGTAGAGTAAAGGGGAATATAATCACTTAAATTTTGTTCTTGTAGAAGCATGTCATATATCACATGCTCTAGGAAATAAGTTTATAGGCAGAGGTCATGATGGGAGGTTTGCTGTCGCAGGTTCTTGTGCTTAGCACCCATGGTGGCACAGACAGTCAGATGGGCAAAGAGAAAAGTGAGGCAATGAGAACAGAAAACAGAAGCTTCTCTATGCGTGGAGCTGAAGTTGAAAGTGGCTCTTCTAAGTTTCTTTAGTCGGATAACTCAAACCTTTATCCCATTACCCCAGACTCAGGTTGGCCATCACGGGATTCAGACTGTTGCTGGAAGTGGAATAGTGTTGTACCACACTCGTTTCAGCAGAAGACGAGAAAGAAGGGTGGAAGGGAGCCTTAGCTGCAAGTGATCAGAAGGCAGCAGGTCTGATTTGATCCTGATGGCTGTGATAAATTCAGGCAGAGTCTTCAGGGTCTACGACAAAACAGAAAAAAAACTAAGATACTCTACGAAAGCAAATTTATTCCAAAACAGGATGAAAAAATATTATTTTTCATTACTTGGCATTAAAAAATCTGAATAATAGAATGTAAAAATTTTCACAAAAATCTGCTGGAAACACAGTAAATCTATCTCATGGAACTATTTCCTAGCGTACCTTTGCTAAGGGCTACAACATTAAAGCATCTGTGTACAAAAGTAGCTCTGTGAGAAGGTAGTACAATAAGAAGGTGCCTGGGGTCTAGGCTACTGGATATCCAGCTACAGTCACTCAGTTACTCATTCCTTAATTAAAGAACTGGGTGCCAGATGGGTGCAATGCATCATGCTTTGTACAGGAGCTATGACATTAAATGAGAAAAGACGCCACAGAGACCATGTATTTTCTCAAACTCCCATGAATGCAGGTGAAATCACAACTTTGATAATGAGGACCAGGCATTCAGCTATCAAATTCCATCACAGAATCTAACTGGGAGCTGACAGGGAGTTATGGAGGTAAGAAGCAGCTCCTTGAGAAAGGTCGAAGGAGATCACAAGTCCTTCTTGATGTCTAGTTGTCCCTTGAAAAGAAACGAGGCAGCAGGTCCTACACTTGAAGGAAACAACAGTAATCAAGAAGGCTACTGTGGAAGGCACTTGTGCTCTCCGCTCATGCTCACCAACATTACACTTGAATGTCAGACCTGATTGCTGAAGACATCACACACTCTGAACACAGAGCTTGGAGGACCTGATGTGGAACTAAACTGGAAGCCTCTTCTGTAAGGACTAGCTCTAATAGTGTCAAATGTTAAGGTGTCAAGGGGAAGAAGCAATCAATAGTCCTACCCAGTTGTAAAATCTGTGAGCCATGAAAATGACTAGGCTGCACAATAGCCTCAATAGTTAAATAGTGGCACATTTATTTTGGGAGTAATTAAGAGTTATATAATTGGATTAGGGTCAACTAGATAGGTGGGAATCCATGGATGGTATTGTAAACCAATTCAATACTCATAGCTGTAGAGTAGGCCCTAGAAAAGAACCTATTACTGCCATTTTTCCTAATTGATACTTTCTAACTGTATTATAAATACTTGTCTTATGTCCACAGATAAATATAGCTCACTAAAGGAACTCCTTTTTTTCCCAGCAACTGAGGCTACTACTGAGATCCACAACAGGTCAAAATGCAAAGACTAAATAACCGCAGTGAGCCCCTTGTCAGTTGGTACAAACAGAGCACAAATCCTATATACCTAAATCTCAGAAAGCATCATGGAAGAGGAGACAGAAAGATTATAAGAGCCAGAGGACAAAGACACCAGCTAGACATGACAGGGTGCTAGTTCATGACATCTTAACAAGATCTTGTCTAAATAAGACTTGTATAATAATACCAGTCGACAGCCAGTGTGACTGGAAGACATTTCACAAGACTTTATCCCTAGATGAAGAGTTCCTGACAATCAATGTCTTCTCTTAGATGGAGATAAAACTTTTCCTTGGGAATGAGCCCAATAGCTTATCTAATCCCCAGCTGTACACATAAGTAACACTAAATGGAATCAGCAGGTTGTATATATGTAAAAGTAATAAATAAAGAAAAAGAGGTTTAGAATTTGCGAGAGAGTAGGAAGAGCACCGTAAGAGTTGGAGTTGGGAGAGGGACACATGGGAATGGTGTAAATATAGTAACATGTAAGGAATTCTCAAACATAAAATATTTAGTTAAATGAAGAAGGCTGTTATGTCAACATTAAAGGTACTTGGAAAGCCAGAGAGCTAGGAGAAAAGTTCATTAAGGATGTGGTCTTTGTCTTAAAAGTAGTAGTAAAATCTTTCAAATACCGTATTAAAAGGATGATGCTAGAGAAATATTGATGGTAAGGTACATTTAGAGGCTATATTAGTGTTCTATGGTTACTGTTAAAAAAATCACACCTGAATTGACTTAAAGCTCTTAAATTTATTATCTTATCATTCTCTTACACTGAGTATATTTGTACCCATTTGCAATCCCAGTCTCAAAAAGAAGATCTTAGATCATGTGGTTCAGAAGTTCCTAAAGGTCTAAATTCCAGTTGCTAGCTGGGACATTTCTCTCTAAAGGCTACAGTATGGAGTCTATTCTCTTGTGCTTTCTAGAACATTTTGGCTCATGTCCTCCAGCCATCTTCAAAGCCAGTGATGTATGGCCAAGTCTTATTCATGTAGTGTCATGCAGACACTTCTGCATGCCTCCCCACACAGGTCCACCTGCTCAGTTAATACAGGACGTTCATTGCCATGACAATGCAAGAAAGCAAGGGAAGAAGGATTGATTTTAACTCACTTTTTTTTTAGTTTATGACTAAAACGCTCTATTGTTTGTGGGCCATAATGAGGCAGAAAGTCAAAGTAGAAGTTCTTCATTTTTCCAACAGCCTTGTAATTCTGGATATCACACAAGAATGATAGGAAGGTTGGACAAAACAGATGCCTTTTGCTATCTAACTAAGAAACTCTACATTAGACTTTAGAGAATTTTCATCGTAGAGAAAGTGTTTTGTACCTGATAGGAACAATGTGCTTTTATGTGGAGTCTGTTTGACTAGAAAATTTCAAATCCCCTTTCAGCAGAAGATTGGATGAGAATTCCCCATAGCTGTAAAACAGCTCCCTGGTAAGGAGGTTGTCTGCCACGAGGAACATCTTCTCAGTGATTGAATACCTGACTCATTCAATAGCCATCAAATTGGGTATTGGATTAGTTTCCAATATGTCACTGTTTCTGATTTAAATATATCATTTGGTTAAAATTAAGAGATACAGTAAGCATTCTGAGAACAAAAGGTAATGAAATTGTATTTTATTGAGTTTTACAAATTATAATTACTTCAATTTTAACTAGTATTATTTTTGTTGCTTTCCTATTTTTAAAGTCTACACTTAGGAAAAATAATCACGCTGGAAAAACAATAAATGGGCTAGGGCTGTAGATCCATCTCAGAGTGCTTGTCTCACACATGCAAAGCTTTGGGTTCAATCCTATACCTTAAGTAATGAGTTAAATTAAAGTAATAAACTTCAGAAACACAACTCTCAAGTTCTGAGGGCTTCAACTGTCAAACTTGGCGATAGACTCAGGATGAAAGCACAGAAAGCCTTCACACCCATGATGTCTGCCTTGTATAGGTTCCTTATTTCTCTGGCAAGACTTTCTTGGGGAATTAAGTCATTTGTGAAAAATTACATAGGCTAATTCTGAAGTTTTTCAAAATATTATGTGCAGCACACTAACCTGAATTAAAATATGACATTTGCACTACACGGATGAAATGCAGGGGAGAAAGGAAGAAGTAAAAATGATGTAAAGACCACACTCACACATGGAATTCTCAAAATCTCAAATCCTTAGATCTACCTCAAAAGCCAGACATACCATTGGCCATATAACCAAAGGATAATTCTCCCATACAACAAGGACACTTGTTCAACTATGTTAATAGTGGCTTTATTCATAATAGCCAGAAACTGAAAACAACTTAGAGGTCCCTCAACCAAAGAATGGATAAAGAAAATCTGGTATGTTTACATGGTGGAATATTACTCAACTGCTAAAAATGATGACATCATAAAATTTACCGGCAAATGGATGGAGCTAGAAAAAACAATCCTGAGTGAGGTAAGTTAGACCCAGGAACAGAAAAATAATATGTACTCACTTGTAATGAATATCAGCCATTAAGTAAATGATAACCAAGCTGCACTTCACAGGGGAATCCTGTGGAAGATGGGTAGAAAGATTGTAGGAGAGAATGAAGGACAGCAGGAGACCACAGCCCACTGAATCAACTAAGCAGAATATTTATGGGCTCACAGAGACTGAAGCAGCAAGCAGAGGGCCTGCACCAGACTGCACCAGGTCCTCTGTAAATAAGTTGTGCCTGTTAACTTGGGATTTTGTGGGACTCCTAACTTTAGGAGTGGATGTGTCTTTAACTCCTTTCCCGGCTCTTGGGGTCCTTTTTCTTCTGTTGATTTGCAACTCCCTCAAGTTCTGCTCAACTCTTCCCTTCTTCCCTCCTCCTCCCCTTCCACCCTTCCCTCTCCCCTAGCCCCCATGCTCCCAATTCCATCAGGTGATCTCGTCTGTCTCCAATCTCCAGGTGGGCCTATATATGTTTCTCCCTGGGTTTACCTTATTACTCAGCCTCTCTAGGATCACAAACTATAGAATAAGGTAATTTGGATTCATAATTCATCTTTTGATCACTACACCATTTTATCCTCCACCATTTCAATCTTTGGAAAGATGAAGGCTTAACTCTTCAACTGGTGGAGACATAAGTGATGGACTGTTTTGTTTTGTTTTTTAAGTGGGCCATAAATACATCTTGGATATTCAATAATATTAGGAAGTACTTAAAAGGAAATAAGAAAGGCCCAATCTACTGCAAAACTTTCTTGATGTTCTAAATATTTCCAGAATACTGGGATTTCCACAATCAGTCATCAGTGCCCAGTTACCAAAGAATTTATTGTATAAGTTACAGAGGATTCCCTGGACACCACCTTTATTTTCCCTAACTCAGCACCAGGAAACAAACTATGCCATGCAGGAAGCACAGTCATTGTACATCTCCCAAACAGATTCTCTAAAGGGTGTGTGTGTTGTCTGTATCTGTGTCTCTGTGTGTGCAAGTACACACACATGTGCATATACCCTCTGTTAGCTTTAGCTGCCAACTTGACACAAATCCAAAGTCACCTAAGAAGAGAGAACCTCAGCTGAAGAATTGCCCAGAGCAGACTAGCCTGTGGTAGTATCTGTGAGGCATTTCCTTAATTGCTAATTGGTGTAAGAGGGCCACACCCACTATGAGCAATGTTATCCCTGGGCAGGTGGGCTTGGAATGCTTAAAATAGCTAGCTGAGCAAGTCAGTGGGAGCAAGCCAGTAAATAGTGTTTCTTCTGAATTCTGCTCCTCTTTTGGGTTACTTCAATTATAGACTCTAAGCTATAAGACAAGCCCTTTCCTTCCCTAAATGTCCTTTTGTAGCAGTGCTACAAGCTAGACAACTTATCATGAAGAATTAAGATATTTACCCTGTGTACTTGGGGTAAATTTAGCCGTATTTATCAGTCACCCCTCAAAATTTCCTAGCGTTGACTCAAAGATTTTTTAAGGAATTACTTTAAAAATAGTCAGAGGGAATTGAAGAGAGGTACATCTCAGTTGTTAAAAGTGCCAGCTGTTCTTCCATAGGACCTGAGTTCATTTCCCAACATCCACAGAGGCTATGCACAGATATATATATACAGACAAAACACCAATACACATAAAACAAAAATAAAGATCTTTTTTTAAAAAAATACTCAAAGATATACAAGATATTTGTAAATTGAGATACTTGATAATATTGATGGTAAGTATACTGTCTAATTCAATGTTATTGGTATGAATAGACAAAAATATCTATGAAGGGGAAATAATTCAATAAATGGTTGTGTATTTACAAAACTGAACACTAAGCAGAAACTAAAAACAATGAGAAAGGGTAAACACAAGCCGGTATTATTGCTTTTGATATTGATTGCCATATAAATAACAAGGCACTTCAGTTTAAGGCCATTCTTTATCATATCTCCAGACTCTGTGGACTGACACTCCTTGGGGTGTCGGATGAATGCTTAATTCAACTGGAAGCTGGCCTGGAACAGGAACACTCAAGATCTGACTCAATTTATCAGGTGACAATGATGCAGAGCAATTTCAACTCTCTTCCATGCAGATTTGCCTCACCTAGAAGTCAAGGCCAGCTTAACTTATGTCATGGTTGTACATTCACATCAAACCTATGCTTGTATCAAGCTAGCTAGTGTCCATTAGCCAATGTAAGATGCTTAGTCATGTCCAGACAACATAGAAGAGGACTTGAGAGTAAGTTCTGGTAGGTATGATTCATTGGAGGACATTGATGGAACTATCTTCCATAACTGTTAAGTATGCTAATGCAAAAGTAGAGAAGCATAACAGGAGGGCCTTTACTTTTAAAAGCTCGCACACATTACATCTATTGTTGAAACAATGAAAAGAAATTTGTGTGGCAAGTAGTGTCAAGAATAGAAGATAATTTGGAGGGATGGTGCTGGAGCTTACACCCACACATAGGCTAGGTAATTTCTCTACCACCCAGATACCCCAAAAGGAGATTTTATATGTATATATGCCTGCTACCTATATTTTTATAATGATGCCTTTTATAACTTAAAATTATGAAATAAGATGAGGTTATTAATAAACTGTACAAGATAATGGTCTCAGCATATCAATTGAAAAAAACATTAATACCTATGAAGAGCAGTTTTTCTCTTCATGGTTTCCTCTGCCTTTTGTATTTTATAGAAGAAATGCACACAAACTTTAAATCAGAGAAAGTAACGATAAAGCAGCAGGATCAGCTCAAACCAATGTCTCCCACTTCTTCCTCACAGATGCTTCCATGGCAGCAGCATTTCATCTGTAATTTACATTATCTGAATGCTCATATGTCTGAAGTCAAGAAATATCACTAGTGACTCAAAACTGCTTTGTGGGGATAGGCATTCTATTTTTTTTTCTCATGGTTTATTTTTTTTATATTTAAAAATTTCCATCTCCTTCCCTCCTCCTCCCCCCTCCCTCCCCTCCTCCTCCCCCTGCCCTCCCCTCCTTCTCCCCCTTCCCTCCCCTCCACTTCACCCATACCTCCCCTCCCTCCCTCTCAAGGCCAAGGAGCCATCAGGGTTCCCCACTCTATGCTAAGACCAAGGTCCTCCCAACTTCCCCCAGGTCCAGGAAGGTGATCGACCAAGCTGAGAAGGCTCCCACAGAGCCCGTCCATGAAGAACAATCAGAGCCCAGAGCCATTGTCCTTTGCTTCTCAGTCAGCCCCCGCTGCTGGCCACACTCAGAGAGACCGGTTTGGTCGCATGATCCATCAGTCCCATTCCAACTGGAGTTGGTGATCTCCGATTAGTTCTGTCCCACCGTCTCCATGAGTGAACACACCCCTCTCGTTCCTGACTTTCTCCCTCATGTTCTCGCTCCTTCTGCTCCTCATCGGGACCTTGGGAGCTCAGTCCAGTGCTCCAATGTGGGGCTCAGTCACCTTCCCCATCTGTCGCCAGCTGGAGGTTCCCTCACGGTCCTGACTTTCTTTCTCATGTTCTCTCTCCTTCTGCTCCTCATCAGGACCTTGGGAGCTCAGTCCGGTGCTCCAATGTGGGGCTCTGTCATTTTCTTCATCTATCGTCAGGTGGAGGTTCTATGGTGATATGCAAGAAATTCATCAGTATGGCTATAGGAACTGGCCTTTTCAGGCTCCCTCTCCTCAGCTGCCCAAGGAACTAACTGGGGGCGTCTCCCTGGAAACCTGGGAACCCCTCTAGGGTCAAGTCTCTTGACAACCCTCAGGTAGCTCCTTAAATTAAGATATATGCTTCCCTGCTCTCATATCCACCCTTCCTATATCCCAAGCACCCCATTCCTCCGAGCTCCCCCCCCCCGCTCTCCCCTTCACACTTTTCTCTCCCCATCTTCCCTTGGCCCAGTCTTGCCCAACCCTCAAGTTCCCAATTTTGCCTGGCGATCGTGTCTACTTCCAATATCCAGGAGGATTACTATATCTTTTTTTGGGAGTTCACCTTCTTATTATCTTCTCAAGGATCCCAAATTTATAGGCTCGATGTCCTTTAATTATGGCTAGAAACCGAATATGAGTGAGTACATCCCATGTTCATCTTTATGGGTCTGGGTTACCTCACTCAGAATAGTGTTTTCTATTTCCATCCATTTGCCTGCAAAATTCAAGATGTCATTGTTTTTTACTGCTGAGTAGTATTCTAGCATGTATATATTCCACAATTTCTTCATCCATTCTTCCACTGAAGGGCATCTAGGTTGTTTCCAGGATCTGGCTATTACAAATAATGCTGCTATGAACATAGATGAGCATATGCTTTTGTTGTATGATTGGGCATCTCTTGGGTAGATTCCCAATAGTGGAATTGCTGGGTCCTGGGGTAGGTTGATCCCGAATTTCCTGAGAAACCGCCACACTGCTTTCCAAAGTGGTTGCACAAGTTTGCATTCCCACCAGCAATGGATGAGTGTGCCCCTTACCCCACAACCTCTCCAGCAAAGGTTATTATTGGTGTTTTGGATTTTAGCCAATCTGACAGGTGTAAGATGATACCTCAAAGTTGTTTTGATTTGCATTTCCCTGATAGCTAGGGAGGTTGAGCATGACCTTAAGTGACTTTTGGCCATTCGAACTTCTTCTGTTGAGAATTCTCTGTTCAGTTCAGCGCCCCATTTTTTAATTGGGTTAATTGGCATTTTACCGTCTAGTCTCTTGAGTTCCTTATATATTTTAGAGATCAGACCTTTGTCAGTTGCAGGGTTGGTGAAGATCTTTTCCCAGTCAGTAGGCTGCCTTTGTGTCTTAGTGACAATGTCCTTTGCTTTACAGAAGCTGCTCAACTTCAGGAGGTCCCATTTATTCAATGTTGCCCTTAAAGTCTGTGCAGCTGGGGTTATGCATAGGAAACGGTTCCCTGTGCCCATTTGTTGTAGAGTACTTCCCACTTTCTCCTCTATCAAGCTCAATGTGTTCAAATTAATATTGAGGTCTTTAATCCATTTGGACTTGAGTTTTGTGCATGGTGATAGATATGGATCTACTTTCATTCTTCTACAGGTTGACATCCAGTTATGCCAGCACCATTTGTTGAAGATGCCCTCTTTCTTCCATTGTGTACTTTTGGCTCCTTTATCAAAAATCAGGTGTTCATAGGTTTGTGGTTTAAGATCCGGGTCTTCTATACGATTCCATTGGTCAACTTCTCTGTTTTTATGCTAATACCAAGCTGTTTTCAATACTGTAGCTTTGTAATAGAGTTTGAAGTCAGGGATGGTAATGCCTCCAGAAGAACCTTTATTGTATAAGATTTTTTTGGCTATCCTGGGTTTCTTGCTTTTCCATATAAAGTTGATTATTGTCCTCTCAATCTCTGTGAAGAATTTTAATGGGACCTTGATTGGGATTGCATTGAATCTATAGATTGCTTTTGGTAGAATTGCCATTTTTACTATGTTGATCCTCCCAATCCACGAGCAGGGGAGATCCTTCCATTTTCTGGTATCCTCTTCAATTTCTTTCTTCAAAGACTTAAAGTTTTTGTCAAATAAATCCTTCACTTCCTTGGTTAGCGATACTCCCAGATATCTTATGCTATTTGTGGCTATTGTGAAAGGTGATACTTCTCTGATTTCTTTCTCTGCTTCCTTATCCTTTGTGTATAGGAGGGCGACTGATTTTTTGGAGTTGATCTTGTATCCTGCCACGTTACTGAAGGAGTTTATCAGCTGTAGGAGTTCTTTGGTGGAGTTTTTGGGGTCACTTATGTATACTATCATATCATCTGCAAATAATGAAAGTTTAACTTCTTCCTTTCCAAATTGAATCCCCTTGATTCCCTTATGTTGTCTTATTGCTATTGCTAGAACTTCAAGCACTATATTGAAGAGATAAGGAGAGAGTGGACAGCCTTGTCGTGTTCCTGAATTTAGTGGGATAGCCTTGAGTTTCTCTCCGTTTAATTTGATGTTAGCTGTCGGCTTGCTGTAAATAGCTTTTATTATATTTAGGAATGACCCTTGTATCCCTAATCTCTCCAAGACCTTTATCATAAAAGGGTGCTGAATTTTGTCAAATGCTTTTTCAGCATCTAATGAGATGACCATATGGTTTTTATCCTTCAGTTTGTTTATATGATGGATTACATTGATAGATTTTCGTATGTTGAACCAGCCCTGCATCTCTGGGATGAAGCCTACTTGATCGTAATGGATAATTTTTCTAATGTGTTCTTGGATTCGGTTTGCCAGTATTTTATTGAGAATTTTTGCGTCAATGTTCATGAGTGAGATTGGCCTGTAATTCTCTTTCTTGGTTGAGTCTTTGTGTGGTTTAGGTATCAGGGTAACTGTAGCTTCATAGAAGGAATTTGGCAGTGACTCTTGTGTTTCTATATTATGAAATACCTTAAGGAGTATAGGTATTAGGTCTTCTTGGAAGTTCTGGTAGAATTCCGCATTGAAACCATCTGGTCCTGGGCTCTTTTTGGTAAGGAGGTTTCTGATAACAGTTTCTAATTCTTCGCGACTAACAGGACGATTTAGAGCATTTACCTGGTCCTGGTTTAACTTTGGTATATGGTATTTATCTAAAAAACTGTCCATTTTTTTACATTTTCCAATTTTGTGGCATACAGGCTTTTGTAGTAAGATCTAATGATTTTCTGAATTTCCTCTGTGTCTGTGGTTATGTCCCCCTTTTCATTTCTGATCTTATTAATTTGCGTGTTCTCCCTCTGCCGTTTGATTAGTTTGCCTAAGGGTTTGTCAATCTTGTTGATTTTCTCCAAGAACCAGCTTCTTGTTTCATTGATTGTTTGGATTGTTTTCTGTGTTTCTATTTTGTTGATTTCTGCCCTCAATTTGATTATTTCCAGTCTTCTACTTCTCCTAGGTGACTCTGCTTCTTTTTTTTCCAGAGCTTTCAGGTGTGCTGTTAAGTCACCAATGAGCGCTTTCTCCGTTTTCTTTAAGTGGGCACTTAGTGCTATGAACTTTCCTCTTAGCACTGCTTTCATTGTGTCCCATAGGTTTGAGTATGTTGTGTCTTTATTTTCATTAAATTCAAGAAAGACTTTAATTTCTTTCTTTATTTCTTCCTTGACCCAGGTGTGGGTCAGTAGTTGACTGTTCAGTTTCCATGAGTTTGTATGCTTTCTGGGGGTAGCATTGTTGTTGAATTCTAATTTTAATCCATGGTGATCCGATAAGATACAGATGGTTACTAATATTTTTTTGTAACTGTGGAAGTTTGCTTTGTTACCAAGTATATGGTCAATTTTCGAAAAGGTTCCATGAGCCGCAGAGAAGAAGGTATATTCTTTCCTATTTGGGTGGAATGTTCTATAGATGTCTGTTAAGTCCATTTGGTTCATTACCTCCATTAAGTCTTTCAATTCTCTGTTAGGTTTCTGTCTGATTGACCTGTCCATTGGTGAGAGAGGAGTGTTGAAGTCTCCAACTATTAGTGTGTGTGGTTTGATGGCTGCCTTGAGTTCTAGAAGTGTTTCTTTTACATAAGTGGGAGCTTTTATATTAGGGGCATAGATATTCAGGATTGAGACTTCATTCTGATGGATTTTTCCTGTTATGAGTATAAAGTGTCCCTTTCCATCTCTTCTGATTGATTTTAGTTTGAAGTCAACTTTGGTGGAAATTAGTATGGCCACACCTGCTTGTTTCTTAGGGCCATTTGCTTGATAAACCTTTTCCCAACCCTTTACTCTGAGTAGGTGTCTGTCTTTGTGGTTGAGGTGTGTTTCTTGTAAACAGCAAAATGTTGGATTCTGTTTTCGTATCCAGTCTCTTAGCCTGTGCCTTTTTATAGGTGAATTGAGTCCATTGATATTAAGTGATATTAATGACCAGTGGTTGTTAACTTCAGTCATTTTTAGTAGTAGAGTTTGTGTGTTTCCCTTCTTCTAGTTGTGCTGGTGAAGGGTCGCTAGATGCCTGAGTTATTGTCGGTGTTGTTGGACTCCTTGATTTGTGATTTTCCTTCTATTACTTTCTGCAAGGCTGGATTTGTGGCTGCGTATTGTTTAAATCTGTTTTTGTCCTGGAATATCTTGTTTTCTCCATCAATGGTGAATGCAAGCTTTGCTGGGTATAATAGTCTAGGCTTGCATCCATGTTCCCTTAGTGTCTGTAGCACATCTATCCAAGCTCTTCTGGCTTTCATGGTTTCCATTGAGAAATCAGGTGTAATTCTGATAGGTTTCCCTTTATATGTTACTTGACCTTTTTCCTTTGCAGCTCTTAATATCTGTTCTTTATTCTGTATGTTTTGTGTTTTGATTATTATATGGCGTGGGGATGCTTTCTTTTGATCCAGTCTATTTGGTGTTCTGTAGGCTTCTTGTACCTTCATAGGAACATCCTTCTTTAGGTTGGGGAAGTTTTCTTCTATAATTTTGTTGAATATGTTTTCTGGGCCTTTGAGTTGTAATTCTTCTCCTTCTTCTACCCCAATTATTCTTAGGTTTGGTCTTTTCATGGTGTCCCAGATTTCCTGGATGTTTTGTGTTAAGAATTTGTTAGATTTGTTTAGTTCTTTAATCTGTGAGTTTATTTCCTCTATAGTATCTTCAGAGTCCGAGATTCTTTCTTCCATCTCTTGTATTCGGTTGGAAATACTTGTCTCTGAAGTTTCTGTTCATTTACTCAGAGTTTCCATTTCCAGTCGTCCCTCAGATTGTGTTTTCTTCAATACCTCCATTTCATTTATCAGGTCTTGTACTGTTTCCCTTACCTGTTTGATTGCTTTTTCTTGTTTTTCTTGTTTTTCTTGGGTATCTTTGAGAGATTTATTTATTTCGTCTACCTTTTTGTTTGTCATCTCCATTTCTTTATGGCAGTTTTTTACCTCCTGTTTAAGGTCCTCTATTATTTTCATAAAGTACTGTTTAATGTCGGTTTCTTCTATATCTTCTGGGGTAGGGTGTTCAATTCTTGTTGTTTCGGGATGTCTGGCTTGTGGTGATGTCATGTTGCCTTTCATGTTGTAGGAGGAGCTCCTGCATTGGCGCCTGCCCATCTCTTCCTTCAAAAGGAGCGCGGAGGTGTTTGGTGTCCTAGACCAATAATTGCTGTGACTGAAACTGGTTGGACCTCCCCAGTGCCAGAGGAGGACCTATTCTTTGCGTCACAATCTGAAGAAACCCACACTCCCTTGCCGGAATCCTCAGACCTGCCTGGAGGCCAGGGTCTGACTCCTCTGGGTGGATGGCCTTAGAACAGGAGCAGGACACCTGAGAACACTAGGGAAAGCTTGGGAGACACACAGGGAAGGGAGAAACCGACACAAGCCTGCAGAGGGAAGTGGGGGTAGGGGGTCTGTGCTCTCTTCCAGGGCAGGTTGCCCCAGGGTCCGCCTTCACTCACCAGATCAGATGGAATGTCAGGGCACAGGATCAGGGATTACAGGCAGCCCAGGGTCGTAGCCCAGACAAAAGGGCCAAGGTGGGGGCAGGGCGGTATGGAATACAGCGAACCTGGCAGCACAATCTGAAGGAGCCCGCACCCCTCCACAGGAATCCTCAGACCTGCCTGGAGGCCAGAGTCTGACCCCTTTGGGTGGATGGCCTTAGAACTGGAGCAGGACACCCCAAAGAATGATGGATCCTCTGGCAGACTGTCAGGTCCCCTTGCAGGCCAAGCAGCTCTCAGACAAAGGCCTACCTTGCTCCGGGCAGTCAAATGAAGGAGGGGACCTCCCACCGGCCTGGGTGCACTCAATTCCAGGTCCCCAGAGCCCAAACAGGCTGAGCTGTGGGATTTTGTGGCCACAAAGAAGGGAGGATGAGGCAGGGGGAGGGGGGGGAGGATTCTGGGTGCAAGCTGGGAAGGGACAGGAAGAGAGAGGCAGTATCCGGGGAGAATAACCCCTGCAGGAAGAGCAGGAAGTGTGCTGGTGGCAGGGGGAGTTGTGGAGAGTCGGTGGTCCCTCTCCGGGCAGCTGCCGCGGTTAGGGCACTCACTCCTCACTCACCCCAAAGAATGATGGATCCTCCTGCAGACTGTCAGGTCCCCTTGCAGGCCGAGCAGCTCTCAGACAAAGGCCTACCTTGCTCCGGGCAGTCAAATGAAGGAGGGGACCTCCCACCGGCCTGGGTGCACTCAATTCCAGGTCCCCAGAGCCCAAACAGGCTGAGCTGTGGGATTTTGTGGCCCCAAAGACGGGAGGATGAGGCAGGGGGAGGGGGGGAGGATTCTGGGTGCGAGCTGGGAAGGGACAGGGAGAGAGAGGCAGTATCTGGGGAGAATAACCCCTGCAGGAAGAGCAGCGGGATAGGCATTCTAAATGTGGCCTTTGGACTTCCCAAACTCAAATCCATGTTTACTAATTTAGGAAGCCACTTCCACAAGACAGCTGTCATCGTGTTTTAACCATGGGTTTTCATAGCAAGGAAAAACTGCATTTTGTTTTTATACTATTTCTTGGATTATTATTTGTATTACTGTAAATTATGTGGCTGTGGAGCAGGAGTATGTTCATGTAAGTGCTGGTGCCTGCAGAGTTCAGAGGTACCAGATACCCCTGGAACTGTAGTTATGAGCAGCTGTGACCAGTGCTAAGGACCAAACCAGAGTTATCTGCTCTGCACACTTGGCTGCTGAGTCATCTATCCAACCATCTAGGTATTTCTTGAAGGTGCATTGGCTTTCCCTTCACATTCAAGCTTTTAAGATTTGCAAATGGAATCTGTCTGTTTTCACTCATTTTCAAAACCAGACAATATCCACATGGTCTGGTCTCATTTCACTGGGTGCTAGGTAAGGGTAAAAACAAGGTTGAGTTTTCCCTACTTCTTTCAATTAAGAAAGATTTTTATTTTTAATTTAATAATATACTTATAAGAATTCTTCATAGCTCATGGAAAGATAATTAAATTTAATATTTGTTCATATGGCTTGTATTTGTATAAACATTAAAAGTAAATCCCAGGTGCCTATGGACAAAAACCACATTTAAAAACAGTGATCAACTGTGTATACCCAACACAGTCATTGGCCCTGAGGAAGACCGAAGATTAGGGATCAAGGTTTCTTTTGCCCTGTCTATAACTTTTCAGTTAAAAAGTGCAAACTGAAAGTACTATTTCAGGAGGGTGGAGAAATGACCATCTATTAAAGTATGTTTTTTGTACTGTAATATTTGAAATTGAAACACTTTAATTAGAGAAGTATAAAAGTAACTCAAGTGCAACTGGTACCAATATTGGGATGGCTGAGATATGGCTGAGCAAGACTCCTGAGGTGACGTATGAAATAAGCCAGGCCCAGAAAGGAATCTGAGGCTCTGCTGCCAAATTCTGACAGAGCTATTTTTAGGCCAGGACCTCTATCCAAGCCATGTACACAAAAGGACTGAACTTTCCTAATATGATGTTTCTGGGGAAAAACAAAAAAACACAGCTCCAGTTTTGGCAATGAGGATTTATCTTTTAAGCTTTCGTTGGGGATTCAACAGGAAGTTTAATCAACTATTCCTCTGCTTTGGGGACTGGGGGCATGGCAGGCAATGCAAGTCTAATGAGAATCCAGACAAATTCCAAACCTCAGAAATTTCTTGACAAAAAGATAATATCCAGGGACAGAAATTTTTCATCAAGTGGCCAGAGTTGACCTTTCCCAAAAATGGTATAAAAATATGACCTGAAGACCAGAATGCAGGCTCCACAGGATACTGCCATTCAGTAGGTGTAGGCTAAGCAGTTCATATGGAAATGGGCTTCTGGAATTACAGTGATGTACCATATGCAGTGCTCCTGAAGCTCTGTGCAAGGACTCTCATGAACTCCCTCGTGGTCTTTCCTGTAAGGTCTGGGGAGATAAGAAGGCATACTAATTATGTTTGATCAAAGATTATGGTTGGACAGAAGTTCAGCTATCATGATGAGACCCCCTAGAAGGCGTTGGTTCCGAGTACTGTAGGCTCTCGTGAAGAGAACGGTCACTATTTTATATGCAGGGTCTCCAGATTCTCAGTCACCTGATATTTCCACTGGATTAATCCAACTCAGACAAAAAATTAAAATTTCTTATCATATTTTGCAAATGACAAATTCTTTGTTCCATTTATCCTACACCTAACATTAACTCTAGATCTTTGGCTATATGCTCTCTCTCTCTTTCTCTCTTTCTCTCTCTCTTTCTCTCTCTCTTTCTCTCTCTCTCTCCCTCTCTCTCTCTCTCTCTCTCTGTGTGTGTGTGTGTGTGTGTGTGTGATTCTATGTTTGTGCATTTGTAGGTGCATAGTTTTGTCTATGTATGATGCTGAGTTATGTGTATTTGTGCATGATATCATTTAAGTTTCTAAGCATTTCCCATATATACTGTTCTATTCCCTTAGACTGAAAAATTCATTTGATCAGAACTAATTATTTATTAAGCACACAGAAATTCATTCCAAAATAAATCTTCACTAACAGGCAAGTACTTTCTGTCATCAGAGATTATTGATTTAAAGAGCAGAGTTGAGAAATTGTTATTGAGGGGGCAATTTTATTACAAGATAAAGAAAAGCCAAACTGTAACTGAATTTGAAGTTTCCTTTCTTCTGACTTTCATAATTCTGGAATGTGTTATACAGGCTACAGCAGGGGGGGGGGGGCATCAGTGCCTCACCAAGCTGTGAACCCTATAAACTATTAAATTGCAAGACAAGATGTGTTCACTGCTGAAGAAGGAACACAACTATGGGGGAGGTAACCAAGTACTCAGTGATTAGATTTGAGACCCACTCCACAAGAAAGAATTTGCACCTGGTACTATAAATCTAGTAGAAAATCAATGGCTGACAAAGTTGTAGGCCCTAAAGGAGAACTTGCTACTATTGTTTAAATTGGCATAGTGCCAACTAACATTTTAAATATTTATATATTATACATAGTCACATCTTTATCATAGCAGTTCCACTTTGCAATGAATGGTGGTTAATAAAGAGAATCATGGCTGATCACGGTGCTAAGAATGAGAGACCATTGAGTAATCCACTTTAAGAAGTACATTAATGCCATTCCTTTCTTTATGGCTCAAAGAACACAGGTAGAAGGAGACTGTAAGAGGTAAAAGATAGGAGAATGAGATGCCAAATGCAGTCTTTTAGCAATGACACAACCATTGCAACTACAATTACATAGCTACTGTAGCTGCCTACACTGGGCCTACACCACAAAATCAGATCTGTCAACAGTTGATTATGTATCAGGGAGGTACAGTACCTTACTTCTTCATGCTAAACTCTTGGTTACTAATGGATTCTAGGGGAGAGGCAGCATTGTCTTCAGTTGCATAACCACTAATAAACCTACTAAGTTCCAAGAGATCATTCCAAACCCATGATCACCCAGACAGCCCTAGTTAAACTCAGTGGCCATGAAATAAAACAGAAAGGCATAAATGTGGGAAAGGGACCTTAATGGAGAGGGAGAGACTGGTAAGGGTGATATAGAAGAGTCAAGTCATAATAGTAATCATCATGCATTACACACATGGAAGAAATTGTCAATGAACAGATTCAATATGTATTTTATTTAAAGTCTTCATTTGAGGCCTAAATGAAGCTGGTTGATTGGTTGGTTGGCTTAGGTTGGATTGGTGGTTTGGTTTAGCCATTTGTTTTGTTTACTTCTTTTAATAGGGAAGAAAGAAAAAAAGTTTGGAGTCCTCCTGTGAAACAAACAGAAAGGAAAACAAGGGGCAATTTCTGAGGCATTGCTCCAGTTTGGCCCTGTGGCAATGTGTAGGGCCCAAAGTCATGGCCAGCAGGGAACATTCTCTGCAGAAGTCTAGCCCAGAGCAGTGACCTACTAAGGGATAAGTTTGTAAGTTCATGTCTGCAGCAGAATTCCTGAATATCCTGTACCTCAAGAAAGCTATACTGAAACCACAATCAATGTCAGTTTGATATTGAAATTATGATCTGAACACAGGAAAAGGCAGAAGGATGTAGAGAGCCAAAGGGACAAGAACTCTCATTGGAAATTGCCCTGGCAAGTACAGGTCTCCATGGATTTGTAGAACAAGCAGAACTTCCTGTAGTGCTCAGTAAATACAAATAGGAAGAATGCTAACAAAAGGGACGTGGGAAAGAACTCTAAAGATGCCCTGTCATAGATGTGAAGTGTATCTTTTGTTGTCCTTATCTTAAAATAAACTAGTCCAAGTTTTATTAAGAGAAATAAAATTATAAACATGTACTTTCCAAGTCTACTAATTTGATTTAAATTATGTCCTTGTATGCAAACATACAACATTTATATGCAATTTTTCTTTCCTACCTCTTCTTTTTGGAGTACTAAAAGTAATGTATATTCATTTAAAACCAAAAACATAAATAAAATGTGAAAAATTATATAACTCAGGTATTTTCACAGTTTCATTTTATAAACTTCCCATAGACATTTTAAGTATATATACAATATTTTAAATGTGCTAACTATATAAACACTTACATAAACTCATTAAAAACATACATAAATACACACATTAGATCATGCTAAACACTTATAGCTTGAATATACCATTAGTAATGACTGTATATGGTTTCATATTCCGCCATATCACTGCTTTGATGTAGACATGTTTGAGTAATGTTCCCCTTTCAATTTGAGTGTAAGAGTGCATGCCAGATCACTCCCTATAGGTATCATAGCTTCCTCCATTTGATGTATGCAAAGGCAGCTCTGTCCCGAGATAACTGTTGCTAAGTCCCGAGTCTGCTTGACCTCACAGTTCTGCAGCTTTTTGTTATCTAGTTAGGATGTTGCTCTAGATGTGTGACTGTGAAGGACAGACCAATACAGATGCCATTGCATCTACAGTAAAATTGCTAGACTGTGGCATAGTTCCCACTACGGCGATGGAGTCTGGCAACTAGTGTTTGCTGTGGAATAATCCTTTTATTCATTTTGAATATTTAACACTTGGATGGACCAATAGCCAGGAAGAAAGTATAGGTGGGACAAGCAAACTAGGAAATGATGGGAAGAAGAAGCGAAAAGTAAGAGAGACACAGCCATCTGCCATGGAAGCAGGGCATGCACAAAATAAGATAAAATAAGCCACATGGCAAAGCATAGATGAGAAAAATTGGTTAATTTAAATGTAAGAGTTAGCTAGTTATAAGCCTGAGCTATTGGCTAAGCATTTATAATTTATATAAAGTCTCTGAATCAAATTTGGAAAGCAGCTGGCAGTTTTTTGGGAGCAGGTGATCAGGATAGGAAAACTCTACCTACAGTCAGTCTTTCCTCCCTCTTCTCAAGTTTGGTGAGGATGATGGAGCTGCTGAAATTGGTTCAGTAACCAGACTACTTCAAGAACAATATTTCTGCTATTGTCTTGGCTTTTCTCCCATTATCATACTTGCTGTATCAAGATGTCTGTTATTTGCTATCTTGATTTGTCACCTTGTAAAGTTAAATAGACAATGTGTGAACCTTAAATTGTACTCTTGTTACAGGCCCTGTGAAGGTAAAAGATGAGCCTGCTTGGCCCTACCTCCCACTGAAACAACTTGTCAAACTGCCTGTGGTTTAGACACCACCTGATTGAGTGACCATTTCCCCAACAAGCCACCTTTGAGGGAGGGAAGGAAGTTTGTTTCACTTTCTGAACCACTTTTCTTTCCAGGTGGCATATAGGATAAAATCCCACTTGATGCTCCTTCTTCCCAAATGGCTGCTTCTTCCCCACCTCATTCAGAGATCCTTACTCATCTTCCCAGCTTCCAAACGTGAAGACATCCATGTTTCAAGACTATCTTTATCTCTTTTAGGAGATCCCATTCAGTTTCATGGCTTGTTTCCTTGGCAAACAAATCTATACAAGTCCTGAGGCCCACACTCAGCTCATTCACCTGCTCTAACTTCCACTAAGTAAGCATTCTGTACTAAATATAGCTAACCCCAAACTTACTTCCTCTTTCTCCCCAGACTGCTACTCATGATTTTCACTTCCCAGTTAGTATCCGTCTCATTTACTGAATTTCTCATGGTAGCAGTCTTGTACCTGGCTTACATTTCCCTTATATTTTCATACATAATCTAATGGGAAATCCTGTTTCCAAAATAAATACAGACTTTATTACTATTTCATATGCTAGCACCCTGACCCAAAGGTTCATCACTTCATACCTGGTTATGATGTCCTAATGCTACTGACCACACACAGTACCTTTTGTTCACTGCTTGCTGACACATTTTTGTTCCAGTCTGTACCATGTTTAAAAGTACCTCAGCTGACTGAAAATTGTTAGTTGAGGTGGTCGTGTCCTCTTTTACATTTCCAACTTCTTTACTAAGAAGCCTGGATTTAGTCTGTAAAGACTGTATCATTTTCCTATTGTTAAACTATATTTTTAAGAAAAAATATTGAGGCCCAGAGTCCGGGAGTCAAAGCCGGTTGTCAAGCTAGTCCTGTTCCGCGCTCCTCTGCCTTTTCTTTCTCTTTCAACATGACAGATGCCGCTGTGTCCTTCGCCAAGGACTTCTTGGCAGGCAGAGTGGCCGCGGCCATCTCCAAGACGGCGGTAGCGCCCATCGAGCGGGTCAAGCTGCTGCTGCAGGTGCAGCATGCCAGCAAGCAAATCACGGCAGATAAGCAATACAAGGGCATTATAGACTGCGTGGTTCGTATCCCCAAGGAACAGGGAGTCCTGTCCTTCTGGCGTGGTAACCTGGCCAATGTCATCAGATACTTCCCCACCCAGGCTCTCAACTTTGCCTTCAAAGATAAATACAAGCAGATCTTTTTGGGTGGTGTGGACAAGAGGACCCAGTTTTGGCGCTACTTTGCAGGGAACCTGGCATCAGGTGGTGCCGCTGGGGCCACATCCTTGTGCTTTGTGTACCCCCTTGATTTTGCCCGTACCCATCTAGCAGCTGATGTGGGCAAAGCTGGAGCTGAAAGGGAATTCAAAGGCCTTGGTGACTGCCTGGTTAAGATCTACAAATCTGATGGGATTAGGGGCCTGTACCAAGGCTTTAATGTGTCAGTCCAGGGCATTATCATCTACCGAGCTGCCTACTTTGGCATCTATGACACTGCAAAGGGAATGCTTCCAGATCCCAAGAACACTCATATCTTCATCAGCTGGATGATTGCACAGTCTGTCACTGCTGTCACTGGCTTGACTTCCTATCCCTTTGACACAGTTCGCCGTCGTATGATGATGCAGTCAGGATGCAAAGGAACTGACACCATGTATACAGGCACGATCGACTGCTGGAGGAAGATTGCTCGTGATGAAGGAAGCAAGGCCTTTTTCAAGGGTGCATGGTCCAACGTCCTCAGGGGCATGGGTGGTGCCTTTGTGCTTGTCTTGTATGATGAGATCAAGAAGTACACATAATTATGTCGTAGGTGTTCTCCCCGAGAACAGGCATGTTGTATACTACACCATATCTTGAACATTCTGGACAGATTCTCTGGTGGGCTTGTCTGTTTTATCAGTGGCAACTATTTACCAGTTGAAAAGTGGGAAGCAATAATATTCATCTGACCAGTTTTATCTTAAAGCCATTTCCATAATGACAATAATGATGGGACTCAATTATATTTTTTATTTCGGTAACTCCTGGTAATAAAAATTGAAGAAATAAAAAAATATCTGAAGACAAAAAAAATATTGAGGACAAAACTAAGCCCTAGAAATAAGAATAGTGGTGTGGAAAAGGCATCACATGTGTCTTGTAAGACCTCACACATGGTGTAAGTAAAAAGGCTATTGAAACCTTGGACAGTTAGATTGTCTGACATATTGCCCTTTTAAAATCAGTAACTTATGAATTATATTTAGAATAATAAATCTCACCTGTGGTTTAATTAGCTGGAGTAGGTGCAATAACCATTACCTGCCAGTAGGTGTCACGGTGCACTTGGAGCCACATGCTTGGTTTATATCTGATTTAGGTTAAATGCTGAAAAATATGCTTAAATCAAGAAGTTGTTTAATCACAGACTGTGTGCTCCATGAAGGTTCTTGGCTGTTCAACAAGGAAAAGTCCCCTGGGGACAGTTGATGGACGAAGATGGCACATCCTGTTCAGGACAGAGGGCATGTTGTCTGCAGCAGCCGTGGCAGAGCTGGGCTGGGTGCAAGCTCCTCAGCCGCCACTGCCAGCAATGGCTGGTGAGCTCCTCAGCTTTTTCTGCCTCAGCCTCCAGCATCTCTCCACCTGCACCACCTTAGCCTTTGCAAGTGCAGAAAAAACTGGACCCCAAAGTCAGCCAGTAGCAGCTGATCAGGGCTGCTATGTGGGAATTCTATGCTTGAATGTGTGCTGCATAGTCACTGTTGGCCAGAGCTGTCAGAGACTCAAGTGGCCCCACATTGGGTGCCAACTGTAGCTATTCACTTGATTTGGGAAATAACCAGGCCAGGTTAAAGATAAACAATTATGTTTTTAGTTGTTATAAGGGGAAACTCACACCACAAGAATGGGAAGTCTGAGTTCTGTTGTGTTCCATGGGAATCAACCAGAGAGTGAGCACCTGATCTGCCTTAGTTTTTCTTCTTGGGCTCCAGGTAGCTACACCTTAACTAGGTTCTACTTCTTAAAGGTAATTGGTTAAGAGAGCTTCCCTTATCACATGACAGATCAAGTCACCCCTCTGCTCAAACCATTCTGTGGTTCTCATCTCACAGAAAAACAAATTTTCAAAACAGACAAAAGAAACCATATGACTATACCCTCCATCCCTAACATCCTCCTTCAGTCTCCTTGCTTGTCCTTCTGAATCAGGACATTTAAAGAATGGAAACTATCTGAAGATGATATTTAATAGCTCCTCTGGTCCTGGCACGTGCAATATTTTGCTATGTTCAATTAATTTAGTCTGGTAAACACTCTTCCTGCATGCCTTGACCTTTCCATTTGTTATTCTGGAATTTTAAGTCGCAAGACTTTGCAAAATTCCAGAAAGTTTCTCCCATTTTAGAAATAGATTACCATTATTGCCACTGATATTCATGAATCCCTGTTACTAATCAGCTTGTTTTATGAAATTTACTTTATATTTTCTATATTAACAGTTATGTATCAGTGTGTCATGTATTACTATATCAAATATTTGTATTTATACATAGAAATCTATTATAACATGATGGCATTAAATATGTGTGTGTGTGTGTGTGTGTGTGTATGTGCATGTGAATGTGTATGCTGATGCTGGGAAATTCAAATGTATGTTTTGAGTCTAAATATGGAGGATAGTCAGTTTTGTCTTCTAATTCATTTATTTCTTCTAAATAACCCATATAGAAAGTCTTGTTTCCCACTCACTGTGAACATACGACATGGCAAAATTATATATAAACTATACTGGTTTCAGTTCCCTATCATATTTAGTCTTATTTCACTGATAGAAGTGTTAGGACTTGAAAGTAGTTATGTCACTGTTTGAGGTGTGTTGTGAGCTATTTGCTTTTTTCATGAAAAACCACTAATTGAAAGAACAATGACAATGGTTGATAAATTAGGAGTTTTCACACTTGGGTATTGGGTGGGCATTTGTTTTCAAATGAGTAAACAGGCATCTCTCTCTCTCAGGACAACAGCTTTCAGCATTTGTACCAGTGATAAAAATCAGATCTTCCAAACACAGCCATGGTTTCAGGAGCTTCCCTTTGTCTCTGCCACCAGAACCTCACCAGTTTTCTGTAGCAGGGCAGTTTGCCCTCATTAAATCAGTGACTTTAAAGGCATGATTATAATATGAAATGCTCAATGTTTAGAATATTTGTGTATTTCAGAGAATCAATATATAACAGATTCCCAATCAGCATGTTAAAAATCATGAAGAAAAGATACACTCAAAGTAAATGAGCCCAGGAGTTTTTACCTTTAAAAGAGTAAAGAAGTTTACCCATTTGGTTTGAGTTTCTAAATGACAACTGCCTTCTGGGCCATATTTGTCAATAGATTTTTCAGGAACCATCTGAAAATTCTATTAAAATTCTTCCCTCTTCTTAATATATATATATATATATATATATATATGTGTGTGTGTGTGTGTGTGTGTGTGTGTGTGTATGTGTGTGTGTGTATATGTGTATATATATACACACACACACACATATATATATATATGTGTGTGTGTGCATATATATATTTGTGTATACACACACACACACACACACACACACATATATATATATATAGAGAGAGAGAGAGAGCCAAGTTTTATTTATGTACTTCAAACTATATCAGGTTGAATGCAAATTCTAGAATTCAGCTGTCTTCTAAGAAGCTGGACATGAATGATTTTTTTAAAAAAATATATTCAACAATGCCAGTGCTCTTACAAAAATCTTTTTGTTTTGTAAAATGTAGAGTGCTTTCTTTGTAAAAATGTGCTGTGTAATGTATAATGCTTTCATTATTTTTAATAAATCTACAATTAAATATTTATAAAAAATAAATCAAACTTTAATATGAAAGCTATAAGCACTTCATTATATTTGTCAGAATTACTTAGAAACCCTCTTTTAAAAGGAAAATGTCATGAGCACCACTGAATCTTTAATATTAATTTTCCAGAGATATTTAAATAACAGCTTAACTTAGCTATTAGAATATTGGAAGGGTACCTCATCTGTCTATTAATCTTCCCATTTAGAAATGAAATAACTGACTTGGTATCAGAACCAGAGACAGGTCTGACTATTTCCAAAACTGGCTCTTTCTTCCCCAATTAGGACATCTCCTGGCTCTTTCTTCCCCAAGCTACAGTCCATAGTATCTCTTACTAGTATCTCCAAGCAATATTATGTCATGAAATCCAGCATTAAAATTCTACATTAGTTCTTTCTGCTCCAAATCCTGCATGATTCTATTTTCTATAGTAATTTATTGTATGAAGACAAAAACTAACTCTCCTCATCCCTGAATTTCTATTTTATATGTAAATAGTTGTGTGTTTTTTCCTTTCTAATTCACCAAATATTGATACCAATATTTATCAACCATTTTAAGCATTTTCAGTCATATGTTAAGTTTTGATATTTATGAGATAGGGTCTTGCTGTTACCCAGGCAGCCTAAACTCACTATTCTCCTGATTCAGCCTCTTGAGTACTTGGATTAGATGTAAAGCCAACACACTTAATATTGCTGATTGATTTTAGCCATGCCCCTATAACCTTTAATGACCTCAAATTATTAATTGTAGAATACTAACCAGCTCATAATGTAAAATGGTGAAATTTTCACACAGTTACTTCTTTCCTCATTATGTGATTTTCCAAAACACACTGTTTACTGAGATATATATATATATACACACACACACATATCAGTATTTAGAATGCTCACATTTAGGATTCAACTCAATCATTTTCCATATGCTCCTTAATAAAATAACATGTAGCAGGGAGTGATTCCATTTTGAATACTCATAAGTGAACACACAATAAAGCAGTCTTCCCAGTTCCACATATTCTGCTAGCCAGATCCTCTTGTGGATAAGAAAGAGCAGGTTGCCTTCAGTAGGCAGTGATAAAATGATGAAGGACGCCAGAGATGAAGTTCACTTAGACCACAAATCTACTTCACTTTCCTTATCCAGCCTTACAGATGGTTCTGAGTGCTGGGGTCATATCTTCATTCACTGTAGCTTTAATCAAGAATGAAGAGCAATCTGCTTTTGACAAGAAAATCCTGTAAGCAAATCTGGTTGCCCAACAGCATATGATTGTGAATCATTTCCCATTTAAGTTACTAAAGTGATCTGGCATTATTTTTTTCCCCAAAACTTTGCAAGCAAAAGACACTTAACCACAGAGGATTTACTACCCAGCAACCACAGCCAATAGCTTTGAGGGGAGCTTGGGGCTTCCCATGAAGGGGATTGTAGGGTGCCTGGACTGCATGATGTGACAGAAAGTGACTTCCAAAAACAAAACATCTGATTATTTTTAATAACAGCTTTGTCATTTCCAGACAAGACACTTACCATCTCTGAGCTTTGCTTGTTTCAGTTAATATGATCCACTCACTTGGATTCTACAGGAATGACATCCGTGAAGGCCTTACAGAGAAACACCAACAAAAGGAAAGTCCTCCCTGGGTGTTTGTTAAACTGGATAAAGTTCTTGTTTCCTCACTCACTCAGTCTTGAAAACCTAAAAGCCCCCCTTTTCTCCTAACCATCACCCAGGGTTCTGTGGCCTGAACAAAAGTATGCAGCTACACAAATAGAAGATAGAGCAGTCTAAAACCAAATCCTTAATTTCAAGAGATTACAAGTAATTTTATCACTATAACTACAAATATCAACTTAGAAAAAATTTCGAAATCCTATTATAAATTATGTATTATTTTGCTAGTACTCTTTAGTGTAAATATCCCTAGTAGTAGTGGTAACACTTTAAACTTATCAGTGATGGATACCACAAAATTACTTCATTAAACCAAATACAGTCAGGAAGAAAAAAATGGGAGCCGTAGAGGGGATGGGGCATGGGAGGGTCAGTCCCTGGTCCACATTTCGCACTTCATGTCACCCTGTAGAGCTAACAGAACACAGAACAGCCCACTAAGCAGGACAGAACCATGAACGTGGTTTCTGCAGGCAGTGTTCCCAGCCTAGTACAGGAAATGGCTTTAACTACAGCCGCCAGATTTAGCAAATACAGATTGAGGAACTGAAATAAAATTTAATTCCAATAAATGTAAATCATTACTTTTAATTATTCATATGCAGGTTTGTTGCTACCTGAAATTCAAATTTAACTGAATGATGTATTGTATTAGGTAATACTTGACATCATCAAAAGCCCATGGACAGTAGAAGCCTCAGATCTTTGTTGAACAGAATAATGTGGTCACTGACACTGTCACTGTGAAAGAAAGGTTGAAGGATCAGACAACATCCACAAAAACAGACATATCGCCCCCATCACTCTCTGAGTCTGTCCTCTGTGGCTGTGTCATTGTTTCTGTAGTTAATCATGCTGCAAATAGCAAGAACTGACATGCTCAGACACTCCTCCTGTCTCTGAGAACGAAACAGCAACCCATACAAACAGGCTGCACTAGAAGAAAGTTATTCCTCTTTGAGGAAGGAGAAGGTCTTTCACATTTAATATAACTATTGTAGTTCATACAGATGCTCTGAGCTAAGACCTGAAAAACAAATAAGTATGTATCCTGTTCTTTGCAACATGACTCTGAACTTGGTAATACCAAGTATAGGAAGATGAGGAAACTGTACTCCATGTTTTTCAAGGGCTTACAGTTAGTAAAGAATATTCACAGACCAGAAGCAAACATGTGCTAAGGCCAATCATGATCAGACATTGAACTCAATAAGGAAGTGAGGATGACCTTGAACTTTTGGTCCCAGTGCATCTAGGGCACTGGGATTGCAGACTTAAGCCACCACTTCCAATTTTATGCATTGCTAGGGATCAAACTCAAGACTTTGTGCATGCTAGGCAAGTACTCTACCACATTCATAGCTCTAGAACTAGAATTTTCAATTCATGATAGAAGCCTATCATTCATAACTGATCTCTTTTTTGCACTGAATCACATGAAGATTGGCAGGGTGTAAGTAACATCATTATGCAGCCAAATTCAGAACTATAGGAGCTGAATGGATGGTCTACTCATTGTTTCCAGTTTATTTCTTTAACTTCGGTTGCTAAAATATGAAATATTCCTATGTTATATAAAGCAAATAACTGTAGTTTTGTTACAGTTATAACTAGTGTACTGGATTAACCTACTTGGAGGGGACTGCAGCACTTTGGTCAAGCCTTTGATTTCACTCTTTGTCGCTATTTTACACAGTAGTATTAAAAGCAAGAGTTTCTTTTCACTTTTCCAAATGAATTCGAGGATATTTCTTTTCCTTGAGTCCTAGACCCTCATGTATGCTGGGAAGTACTCTTCCACTGAGCTAAATGCCCAGGTCTCTTTCTTTCCTTAGCTCATTAACAACCTGGGATGCTCTTTGAAAATGGACTGCTTGTATTTTCATCTAGAAAAAGCATTCAGGTTGAAAGATTCTGAACTTCATGTTCACTTCAGAGACATCCTTGAAATCAGCCAGCTCATACAGTTTATGCATATCTGGCAAGTCATCAATTTCTTGACAGAAATCATCTTGAAGAACATGATGTACCTGCCATTTCACCTTTTCTTTGGAGTCTACAGGAAAGGCTAGGCCTAACAATGGTGGGTTCAGGGAGAGAGAGGACACAGGGTGAGGGTCCTGAAATGAATGCTGACTTCTTGGTAATCATATTTAAGACTGTAAAGTACCATTGAGCTTGCAGCTTAAGATGTAGACTCTCTGGTCACTAAATAGGTCCAGGGAAACAGTACAGCCCACACATGAAGCTCGTTCTCAGAGCTCACCACCACCTAAGCCAGAAGAGAAAACTGAGCAGGAGGAAAAGAAATCCCAGAAGAAACCAAGATGGCAGAATGTTAGAGCACAGAATAAGGCCACAAAAATGCAAAAAGAACTTTAAAAATGTTAGACATGGTGGTTCAGAGCTATATGAGAATCCGTTCCCAGAAAACCAGGGCTGCACTATACAGCAAACAAAGGTTTGCTCCAATCCAATAGGCTGGGTGCTCACTCTGCTTAGTAGTTTTGCTGTTTAAAACCTTTGAATAGTGTGTAATCCTAGTTATAAATTCTTAGGGTTTTTTCTTTTGCATTTCTAATAGGTAAGTTACTATGAAACTGATGCCACTGAATTAAGTAATAAATCAAGAGACTACCACAAAAAAAAGAAAAGAAAAGAAAAATGAAGACTGGAAAGATAGTTGTATTGTAAATGGCTTACCTACCATGCTCAAGGCTATCTATTGAGCCCAAGACACCCAAAGGAAGAAAATGTTCACACACACAAAAAGGAAGACAGTAACTGAAGGATTACAAGGATTCCTAAAAACAAAGACTTTTTATGGTAATTCCACTTCTGAAAAGAATCATCCAGAATGTTACTCCACAGCAAACAAATCTGCAAACACACCAAAGGCAAAGTGTATCCTCTCTCTGGACATCTCTTCATTGTCTCCACTTCTTCCCCTGCGATGTCAGTCTTTCCACCAGATTCATTTCTTGTTTCTCCTTGTTCTTATCTCTCTTGACCCCTTTACATAAAAGCCAATAAAAACAAAATATTAACAACTCTAGCTACATGTTGTTTTGAAACAAGCTGTCAGATAATCTAGAGTACCCTAATACTTATTGTATAGCTCAGGCTGACCTTAAAACTCCTGATCCTTTTGCCTCTGCTTCCCAAGATGTGGAGTTACAGGTTTGTGCCACCATGGCTGGCATTATTACTGGTTATTTTTTTACTTAAAATGTATTTAAATTAATGAATTATCTTATTGAGGATTTTATTGTCCAATTTAATTTTTATATATTAAAAAATAGAGTTATAGACTCTTAAAATTGGCCTTTCAAGATTAATACCCCAAAACAGTGATTAAACTTTGCTCCAGTCTGGAGTGACCCAAGACTTTCCAATCTGGGGTCATTCTAAGTATTTTGTTCTCCCTCAAATGTTGTCTTTTTGCTGATTGAGCAACCTATATCTAGTGCCAGTGACCCCAAAATCATTCTTGAATGATAATTCTCTCCTATTCATTTTTTTTCTATTTGTAAGGAAAGTTTCTCAAACACTGTGGCCACTAACAATGAGATCCATGATTTCTCAAGATGCTGAGTTGGTTAGGCGGGCTATCTGCTGGCCTCTCCTGGACTCACTCACAGGGATACTTTCAGAAAGTTCATTTTAGTTGCCCCTACTCCATTGTAGCAAATCTTACTGGATACTGGCTGGACATCCATTTCCTATTCTTCTGCTACTCCCATCTTGCCAGATTGGCTTTCTGCCATCGCCCAAAGAACAGTGCTACATGGGCTGAACTTCAATGGATAAAGTCACAAGTCACTTGCTTTAGTTCCCTTCAGAGTTCTAAATGTCACATAATCTGTTATGAATGTACACATTTGTGGACTTTATTTTTATTTCTCTCAGTAGAATGCAAGCTTTATGGAAGCAGGAATTCTATCTTTTAACTTTCATGTCTTAACATCTAAAACACCTCCAGTACTCTATAGGAACTCTATAAACTGCTGGGTGAAAGAATGAGTGTTCCATTTCCTTAGCCACCAGGCCCTGCTAATTATCTGTTCTTATCAGTCATTTCTCAGAAGGACACCAGACTGTAAAACAATCCTGTAATGGACTCTGGCCCCATCCCTTGCCAGGATTCCTCCTAAACTCCATTCAATACTCCTGTAAGTCAGAAGAACAGGGCTAATTATGGCATGTCTCAGCTTTATAACATCAGTAACCTCTTTGCCATCAACACAATGAAATCCTAAGTCTTAACCATGGAAATGAGAGCTTTCACGACAGAGTCCAAATCCCTGGCCAGCTCTTACTTGCTACCACTCCACTCTGGAAGAATAGGTCTTGTTTCCAATGTGTCAACTTGGTTGCAGGGGTGGCTTCCCACCTACTCTCTGTTTACAGAGTGCTCTAGGTTCTTGGTGGGATTTGAACCTGTGTTGAAGCTGGAATATTCAGTGTTTTCTACCCCAATGGTTCTCAACCTTTCTAATGCTGAGACCCTTTAATAGAGTTCTTCATGTTATGCTGACCCCCAACCAGATAACTACTTTTGTTGCTACTTCATAATTGTAATTTTGCTACTATTATGAATGGTAATGTAAATACCTAGGTTTTCTACTGGTCTTAGGTGATCCCTGTGAAATGGTTGTTCGATCCCTAAAGGGATCATGACTCAGGCTGAGAACCACTGTTCTAGCCTTTTCTATAAAACTTGCCACAATCTATAAGAGCTAATATTTCTACCACCTAGCTAAAGAAATTGTGTTATTATAGTTGTTTTCTTATATAGTTATGCCTTTTATTCCCCACCATCATAAACTTTCTTTCTCCCATATTTTTCTTTATCTTTTAATTTCCATATTATTATACCTTATAGTCAAGTTTTAACATGAAGTAGATGCTGGAGAAATGTTAGTTGAAAAAAAAAACATTCCCAACAACAGATTTCTGAGATCTAAATGTCAAAGTACAGAAGATATCAATGAAGTTTTCTATACCAGAGATAATTCCAAACCAAAGGACACATTGAACACAGGCATTATGATCAAAGTGAAGGGGAATGATAACATAATTGGATATTCTTAACATGTATATGAAAACATTTGGTTGCTTCTCAGTTCATCAAAAATTCAAGCAGACCAATTTCCAAAAGCTACCTACTGAATATATAATTTTCAGATGTATATCCATTCAAATAAGTAATTGCAATAGAATCTTATGTGTTACTTTTACCATTGGAGGATCACAGAACATAAAGGCTAATGGACTTGAAATACCTGAAGGTGGGACATTTAGCTAATGATGAGTACAGTCCTGTATCTGTTTAACCTCACATTACGTCTGCTCTTGAGTTAGTGGAAACCAGAGTAAATAAACAATTTCTCTCCACAACTCTCCCTTCCCCACTAGTCTGATGGGTCACTAAATACATAAGTATTATTTTGTTCAGTGGAATATAGAAGCCTTTTGTGTGTACACTGATAACTGTGGATGTTTTTAAGAAACATTTGCACTCATATTGGGAATTTCAGTTCCCACCACATTGTGACTTTCCTTGCAACTCCACTATATGATATATTTAGCCCAGCTTGAGGCAAATGCTGGACTACCTACTGCATGACATTTCCAGCCCAGACTGACAGTCTGCTGCAGCTGGTGGTCTTCAAACACAGCATTTCTCTTAACAATCTTCTGTGGTATCATGAATCTCAAACTGTGATGCTGACAGGAAAGTTAAGAACAGAATCTTTCACCATGGACTAATTCTCCCTGGTCAAGGACAGTCAGACCCCAGGAGAGCAGTTTGTATATTTTTGCAGTTTGTAAATATTGAAAGTTCTTTTCTTTTACAGCTTTTTTGAAACATATCAACTAGTATTGACCTTGTAAGTACTGAGTTTCTTGTTGGCTCTGATTCTGCCTCTGTAATTATCAAAGAAAGGACATTCTTTTTATATTTTCAACAAGCATGTGACTAATATCTTTATTTTTCTAAGGAAATTCTTTTAAGTAGTATGTTTTGTATTTTATCAGTAATAGTCATAAGCAAGAAGAAAATGTTCAGAATAACACTACAGGTTTCTAATATGGCCCTTAGGGCACTATTATTCTGTTACATTCCCTTTTCCTAGAATGGCAATTTTAAACATAGTGTTAATTATTCTATTAAAATAGACACATTATAACCTTAATGCCACATTATCTGGAGATATGATCTGTTTTATGTGGTTAATATATCCCCATGATTGTTTTACACATGGCATTATGTGGGTCATGTCACAGTTATTGCTACCTCCTAACACCATGGTCTTATCACTAATACTTGGGCTTCTTTCCCCCTGAACTGATCAGAACCTAAATCAGAACCAAGAATCAATCACTGGATTCTGGTGGGGCCCATAACCTAGTGAACAGATTGAGCATGAGACATTAATTAATAGTTTCCTTTTTCTACAATGTAAGTCACTTCCCAACTCTTAAATCAAACTAGCTATATCACACACAGCATTCAACACATGCAGGAACCTCCTTTTGTATAAAGTATACCTTGCTCAACACAGAGCAACAAGCAAAACCACAGAAGTAAAGCATGAATTGAAATCATACTAAAGATATTCATAGACCCGAGAGATACTTATCTAAAAGACCAAAGCACATGAAATAATTCAGAAATATAAAGTCTCACCATTCACCATTATCTGCAAAGAAAACACACTGAATCTAGGATCTCTCTAATTGTTTTATGCTGTGGACTAAGACTAGTTTACTGGCCTTTATCAAAATGCATATGAACTCCCTGTCTTACTTGATTCTGTGTCCAATAAATGGCTCTCTAACCAGCTTCTCAGCTCTGGTACTCATCAGAAAGCAATCCCAAGTAATAGGTAGTCACCACTTTAAGCAAAAAGATGTCCAATACAAAGAAGTATGCTCTCAGAAGTGAAGATTAGTGTGCAATGTCTAAGTCTAGTCTGATTTCTCTTTTTATAAATAAATAAACAGCCATTAAAGTTTATACATCTACATTTGCCTCTTTTGAATTTAGGAACTGGGCTATTTTTCAAGCATTTTCAGTCATCCATCTACTCATCTTACCTTAGGGTGGGACTTGAAGTTTAATGACTGAACAGGAACCTTTAACAAGATATGAGAGGACTGTGTAGCTCATTTCTGGGAGATTTAAATAAGAATTGTTTGGCCTGCCTTACTGAATGTATTGGATACAGCTTCAGCTCCTTACAGGGATTCACAATCTGTCACTATTTTAAGAGTGAACTATACTATAATACATGAGTTGTGGAAGTCATTGTATACATGGAAGACTGAGAGCCTGAGAATGATGAGAAATGGGCCAGGGGCACTAGGGAGATGGCACAGTTGCTGAAGAACCTGCATAAGGACCTGTGGTAGGGTCCCCAAAACCCATGTGAAAAGTCAGACATAATGGCAGGTGCTGGTAACTGAGGGTGGAAGGTGTGAGCCAAAAAGTTAACAAAGCTTATTGGCTATTCAGTCTAGTCAAATTTATGAACTGAAGGCTCACTTAGAGACCTTATTTCAAAACTAAAAGTAGAGAGCAATGAAGGAAAGACACCAACATCAACCTCTTGCCTCCCTGTATATATGGACATCATAACTTTCACACTTGTACATGCCCCCACTAACAAGGATATACATCACATGCACACACAAGAAAAAGAAAAATGGTCCAAAGTTGTGCACAATTATTATTCAATTCCTAAATAAATTGACTAGTTAGCTTATTTTCTTCATCTTCTAAAGAACAAAGTAGACACTGAGATACCAGGAGACAGCATTAACGAACAGATAGTGATGAAAAGTCTGTAGAAGCCATACTAATTCCATATTTCTACTTCCCCCATGTTTCACATTAAACAATGTTTTAAATTTACATCTTTCTATCTATTCTTAGGTTGAAGTCTTGTTTGCTAACAAGGTACATACTGTAGGTATAATCCTAGCCTTCCCTAGAGATCCACTGCTTCTAACAAGGTATAAGCTAAGAACAGCAAGTATCAACTATTTTTATGTGTTAAAAGGGAATGTGCTCTGGTCAAGGACTGTGTGGTGGCTGGAATGAGAATGGCCCCCACTGGCTCAGTAACTTGAATACTTAATGCCTGGTTAGTGGAACTGTTTGGGAAAGTTTAGAAGTTTGGCCTTGTAGGAAAGGTGGATTACTCAGGACAGGCCTTGAGATTTCAACAGATTCCTGCGATTTCCAGTTCTCTTTCTTTCTGCCTTATGGTCATCAATCAAGATGTGATCTCTATTCCTTCCCTCCATCATGATAGACTCTAAACCTCTGAAACCAGAGGTCATGGATCTCAACATTCCTAATGCTATAACCCCTTAATACAATTCCTCATGTTGTAGTGTCCCCAACCACAAATTATTTCCATTAATAGCTTCATAGCTGTAATTTTGCTACCATTACAGATCATAATATAAATATCTGATATGTAGATAGTCTTAGCCAACCCTTGGAAAGGGTCATTCCACCTCCCCAATGGAGGCATGACCCACAGGTTGAGAACCACTGCCATAAGTCAAATTAAATGTTTCCTTTCATAAGTTGCCTTGATTATGGTGTTTTATCACAGCAATAAAAAAGTACCTAAGACAGACCTATTATTCCTGTTTGACGAGTGCAGAAATGGAAGGAGGCAGAACCAATTAAGTCTCTTTTTGAAGCATATAGTTTGCATTTGCAAACTTCTTAGTTTTCTGGCAGATTCTAAAGAACAAATTATACCAGAAAAGTAAATTTTGATAGTTAAAATAATTTTGTCATATTTAAATTTTTCATCCTCTTTTTGAAATTTTTAGAAATCTGTGTTACTGTCTAATATAACAGACTTAAATATGACTTAATGATTTATGAAGTGATACTGTAAAGAATATGCTATATAAATGTGTTGTTTGAGTAGGCTACCTAATGATCCAGTAGAATTGTTTTTAGGCTATTTGAATATTTTTTCCATTTCATGCATCATTGGTTAAATTAAAATTTGCTTTCAGATTGTTTTTCAACTCTTATTTTATTCAGTAGTTTTCATGAAAATGTCTATTGAATAAGTTAAAAGACAATGCTATTGCATTTAAGTAAACATAAAAAAGTAAGAGTCTAACCAGGTAGTAAATAAGTTAGCCAAATAGCTGATGGAAAACCATAGAGCAGTTTGTGCTTTTCAATTACAAGAATGTGACTCACTGGTTGATACTACAAATTACTAATTTGATCAGAATAAAGTGGTTAATCTGCTTGTGATTTCCTTTTTATAATCTTTTTTCTGTCATAGTTTTAAACAATAATAAATATTTTTATTTTAAAATGCTTTGTTACAGGAAGCAGAAAGAAGCTTCAATTCTACTCAAGCAATATTCCAGGATCTAAAGAACCAAAACAAAGAAGATTTATTTCTTTCTTCTAGACAAAAAGTAAAGGAAGGACAGGTGTAAACAGGTCTTGACTACAATTATCACAGTACCATTTTCTCACAAGAGTAGAGCTACCATGGCATATCAAGAGAGAAGACAGGAGAGAGCAACGGCATTAGAACAGTTGCCTGTGGATGCTGGTATCAGACTGCAATAGTTCCCACATGTTAGCTCTTTACTCAAACCTATTGTAGAACGCAAAGGAGACGATGAACAGAAAGCACTCAGCATGGTGTCTGGTTACATTTGGTTTCTTCAGGCTGCCATTAAAATAGCAGAAGCTGAGTGGTCTAAAAACACAGTTCTGGAATCTCAAAGTTCAATATCAGAGGATCAGCATGATTAGCTTTCCGGAACCTCATTGGTAGATGGCCTCTTGCCCAGGTCTTCAAACTGCCATCCCAGGACAATAGACAGGTTTATATGGAGCCCACCTTAACAGCATCTTAATTCTTCCGTTTTGAACACTCTAACTCCAAATAAAGTCATATTTCACAGGGTGAGCAGTTAGGACTAAAACGCATGAATTGTAAGAGACACAATCTGTGATATAAAACTGATCCACAGAGAGGGAGGAGTGACAATTTGAGCAAAGTGGTCAGGACTATGATCACGATGGTGATACCCACAGAAACAGTTGACCTGAGCTAGTAAGAACTCACTGACTCTGGACTGATAGCAGACAAAACTGCATAGGATCAAATGAGTCCCACTGAATGTGAGAGACAGTTGGGAGGCTAGGACAGTCTGTGGGGCCACTAGCAGTGGGATGATGATTTATCCCTAGTGCTTGAACTGACATCTAGGAGCACATTGTTTTTGTAGGGAAACCTTGCTCAACCTAGATATAGGGAGGAGGGCTTTTGTCTTGCCTCAAAGTGAAGTAAATTGTCAGACTTTATTGACTCCCTATGGGCAGCCTTATCCTTTCTGAGGAGTGGATGAGGAGGTAAGGGGAGCAAGTTAGGGGAAGTGGGAGGAGGGGAGGAAGTGGGAATGGGGATTGCTGTGTAAAATGAGAAAGGACTATACTAGAAAAAATTCTTAATTAAAAAACTTATCTTCAAAAAAGAAGTCTAGCAGTCACTTTTTGATATTACTACTATTTAATTATCATTATTAGATGGCTAATTGAACAATTATCAAAAGCATTGAGAAACCAATACAGAATTAAAAGTATATTCATATATTTTCTCTCACAAACAACATTTTTTGGTCTTAATGGCAATGACATAGTACTGCTGGCCACATGGTGTGACTCAGGGCAATTCCAAGTACGAGCTTCTGGCACTTTCCCACATTAGTGAACATACTAATGAAATCAGGGTCAGAATTCACTCCATGTTTAGGCCAATGGCTTCATTTTATTCTGTAGTTGAAGAGTTTACCCCTTTCAGGCAGGTCACATCAAAAATGGAATCCATTGTTTCCTAATGGGAACAGGACAAGAGCATGCACCCTAGAAAGCAGGAATCTGTGACCACGACCAGAGAAGCAGCCACTAGTATGCGCCCTTCTCTAAATGAGTTAACAATTTATTGTCCCATCAGTTTTGTTTTTTACAGATAAGAAAAAAAGTGTAAGAAACAAGGATTTCCCAAATGAGCAATGACCAGAAAAAGAGACTTGACTGATTTTCACCCTTTTAAGTCCCTCATGCTAGACACAGTGGTTCTCAACATCTAGGTCAAATTTAGGGGATCAACAACCCTCTCACAGGGGATCACATATCAAATATCCTGCATATAAGATATTACATTATGATTCATAACAGCAGCAAAATTACAGTTATGAAACAACAACAAAAATAACTTTATGGTTCAGGATCTACAACATGAGGAACTGTATTAATGGTTTGAAGCATTAGAAAGGTTGACAACAACTTCACTAGAATCAAATGAATCTATTGCCATCTATGGAAAAGCCAGAGCCCATGGTAACTTTACTTTTCAATCTTGTAACTTCCTTAGAAGACTCTGAAACAGTGTAGTCTGAGGGTGTAATGAGGGGAACATGGTTTATTCTAAGTATGAATACACATTCTGGTTCTACTCTGAAAGTCATTGCTGTAAAACAGACATGGATGAAAGATTATATACATTCAAGCAGCCCATCCCCAATATTCCTAAATTAATATAAACCAGAATCACAAACATTCACATGAAACTTTTCTTAATAAAATAGATATTATAAAAGAATGGTAACCTCCCGCTTCCCTGGAAATCAGCTACATATTCACGTGTTTTCTGTCAGAAGTGCGGCTTGTCCCATGATTTAGATCACTATACAGAATTTCCTGGGGTGTTATTAAGATGTTATTGTATAATTCTAGACTCCTACCTTCATTGCTAAAGTCAATGATATAATTTGAGTCTGGGTAATATGACCCCAATATCAAGGTCAAGGTCCCCCTATAATATGACTAAGAGATGGAAGGAACCGCTGGGTTGTAACACCTGGTAGGAGTCTCTAGGTCACTAGGAGAACTGCTCTCAAAGCCTTACTCCTTGTCTTCTTTATGCATGGCTCAATATATGGTAGTTAGGAGACATGTTCTCCAAATGAACTATGTCTACCAGCATATTACAATAATGGGAACTGAGACAACCTGACACCCTACCTTTGACCTTCCAAATTGACTAGAGACCAGGGAGCAACTTGCCACCATGCATGCTGTGATATAATCCTTTTGTTTACTGTGAAGATGTGCTGTTGTTGTTAATAAAGAGCTGACTGGCCTATAGCTGGACAGAAGAGACTGGGAAGGAAAGTGAAGCTAGGAGGACACTGGGAAGGAGAAGTACAGAGTCTCAGGAGCTGTAAGCAAGATGCAGAGAAAGGAGAACAGATACCAAGCCACGTGGTAGAACATAGATAGAAATATGAGTTAATTAAAATTGTAAGAGCTAGTTAGTAATATGTCTAAGCTATTGACTGAGCACTCATAATTAATATTAAGTCTCTGTGAGGTTATTTGGGAATCAGCTAGTGGAATAAAGCTGATTGCAGTCCTGACAAAAACAGCACCTACACATGTGGACTCCAGGCATTAAACTCAGGTTGTTAGGCAAATGCCCTAAAGTTATCTTGAACTCAAAGTCTGACTGAGCCACAAATAGCTACCACATCATACTACCAGTACAACAGCAGTCCTCATGGTTGTCTACAAATGTCTGCAGTTCTGCAACACATCCAGCCCTAATGACCATCAGATTTTCCTATTTGGAAAATACTTTAAAGTCCATGAAACAATTAAAATAAACTCCACTTTGTATTAAAGGAGGATACTTAACAATAGACCAGAATTCTAAGAAAATTGTATTTGTCTGAATATAATTAAAGGCACTTTTGAGGAAATCTAATTTACTATAATTATAAAGAAAATGAACTTTTTGGAGGAAGCGAACTACTGTAAAACTAGTGTAGAATGTCATCTCTGTATCTGCCTGGCCATAGTACTCTACTGTGTCACACAAACTTTTGAGTTCTTCATAGACAGTAAGAGCTTCTCATTTTTGTTTCTCATCACTCGACAAATGCTTTTATAAATCCATTTGTTACAGGGTTGCAAGTAATGAAAGAGAGGTGGCTCAGAAAGTCAAGGTGACTTGTCTACATACTATACATACTAGACAGGGCAAAAAGAAAGGATTCCAACCTGTGTTTCTACTGCACCCAGTCAAGGAACTCAACCCATGGGGTAAATTGGAATAAAGAAAAATACAAAAGTGTTTACGTTATCATGCACTGGCTTGATAAATTCAGGTATAGCTATAAGTACAAAATATTTTGAAAAGACATTGTGCTTTTGTAATGAAAAAGCAATTTAGTGGTTCTTCCTGATAACAACAATTTATGACCCTTAAAGACTTTCCTTCTATAAGAACTACAAGGAAACCTAGCTTACACAAGATGAATCTATATTTCTGACAATCAGAAGTCTTTTAGAGAGGCCTCCTTATAACACTTCCTTCACCCCCACAATTGGTCTATTTTTTCTAGTTGTGTACTTCTGTAATTACACATTAACAGATGCCACAGAGCTAGAAGACAAAGGGCTCATTGCCATCTCACACCAAGCTACCTTGCAACTACTTAATCTGTGTCAATTTTGAGTGCACACAGTTCTATTCTGGAAGGCTGGAGAAAACAACACTACTTAGAAGCTATAGGAAAATTGGAATTAAAGCTTTGAAAACCATGAAAATAATATCTAAAGAAAAATCTTAAAATGTGGACAGATATAATTTTTAAGCTATAATGTGTTCTCAGTAATATACAGAAACAAGGTCAGCAAAATAATTCTTAGATATAAGTGAGAACTATACTATAGCATCATTCTGTAGTTACAAAGTTTTGATAAGTCAAATCTAAGAATGCATTTAATAAAATGAAGCAAAATTTGCTGTCTAGTATTTGGTATATCAAAAAAAATACTTTGAAATTGAGCAAAATACCAGAAAATTTCTGAATACCTTATTTATCTGATTTTCTTTAAGTTCCCAAGTAAATTTCCTATTCCCTACCTTTGTTGCAGTTGCTGCTGTTTTTTTATGAATTTTTTAATTTTTTAAATTTATTTCTGCCTCCTCCCCGCCTCCCATTTACCCCCCTTCCCCTCCACTCCCCTTCCCTCTCCTGTCCAGAGAGCAGTAAGGGTTCCCTGCCCTGTGGGAAGTCCAAGTTCCTCCCCCCTCCATCCGGGTCCAGGAAGGTGAGCATCCAAACAGACCAGCCCCCCCCCCAGAGCCAGTATGCGTAGTAGGATCCAAATTCAGTGTCATGGTCCTTGGCTTCTCAGCAGTCGTCATTGTCCTCCATGTTCAGGGAGTCCGGTTTTATCCCATGCTTTTTCAGTCCCAGTCCAGTTGGACTTGGTAAGCTCCGAATAGATCAGCCCCACCATCTCAGTGGATAGGGGGGACCCCTCGCAGTCCAGACTTCCTTGCTCATGTTTTCCCTCCTTCTGCTCCTCATTTGGACCTTGGGAGCTCAGTGCGGTGCACCAATGTGTGGCTCTGTCTCTATCTCCATCCATTGCCAGATGAAGGTTCCCTCACTGTCCTGACTTTCTTTCTCATGTTCTCCCTCCTTCTGCTCCTCATCAGGACCTTGGGAGCTCAGTCTGGTGCACCAATGTGGGGCTCTGTCTCTATCTCCATCCATCGTCAGGTGAAGGTTTTATGGTGATATGCAAGATATTCATTAGTATGGCCTTTTCCGACTCCCTTTCCTCAGCTGCCCATGGAACTAGCTGGGGGCATCTCCCTGGATAGCTGGGAAACCCTCTAGAGTCAAGTCTTAATAATCCTAAGATGGCTCCCTTAATTAGGATATATGCTTCCCTGCTCCCATATCCACCCTTCCTATATCCCAAACATCCCATTCCCCCAAGTTCTCCCCATCCTCCCCTTTACGCTTTTCTCTCCCCATCTCCCCTTGCTCCCAACCCACCCCACCCCCAAGTTCCCAATTTTTGCCCGGCAAACTTGTCTACTTCCAATATCCAGGAGGATAACTATATGTTTTTCCTTGGTTTCACCTTCTTATTTTTTTTTATTTCTGTATTTTTATTTATTTATTTATTTTTTAACTGGTCCAAGATCACTGATCGCCCTTTATTGTTTCTTGATATTTCTTGAGACCTTCATCATATGAAGAATATGACATACTAATCATGTTTGTATCTTTGTAATCTATCACAGAGATGGACAAAGATGGTCAGTAAACAATATTTTAGTGTGAAAATATGAATATATATACTAAAATGTAATCTTGGGTTAATAACCATTTTAGTTGTTATTGAAACTTTCTAGTGTTTACCAAATTATTTTTTTTCTCATGGTTTATTTTTTTATATTTAAAAATTTCGATCTCCTCCCCTTCTCTACTTCCAATATCCAGGAGGATAACTATATGTTTTTCTTTGGTTTCACCTTCTTATTTTTTTTTATTTCTGTATTTTTATTTTATTTGTTTTTAGTTTTTTTCCCAGTTTATTTATTTTTTATTAAAAATTGCCATCTCCTCCCCTCCACCACCCCCTTCCCTCCCCTCCCCTCCACCCATACCCCCACTCCCTCCCTCTCCAGGCGAAAGAGCCATCAGGGTTCTCTACACTATGTTGAGTCTAAGGTCCTCCCAACTCCCTCCAGGTCCAGGAAGGTGAGCAACCAAACTGACAAGGCTCACACAGAGCCCGTCCATGTCATAGAGACCAAGCCCATCGCCATTGTCTTGGCTTCTCGGTCAGCCTCCACCATCAGCCACTTTCAGAGAGTCCGATTTGGTCGCATGTTCCATCAGTCCCATTCCAACTGGACTTGGTGGTCTCCCGTTAGTTCTGTCCTGCCGTCTCAGTGGGTGAACGCATCCCTCATGGTTCTGATTTTCTTTCTCATGATCTCTCTCCTTCTGCTCCTCATCAGAACTTTGGGAGCTCAGTCCGGTGCTCCAATGTGGGGCTCTGTCTCTATCTCCATCCATCGCCAGGTGAAGGTTAAGGCTCATAGTGAGCCCATCCATGCTGTAGAGTTCACGTTCATTGCTGTTGTCCTTGGTTTCTCAGTCCTCCTCCACTTTCAGCCACATTCAGAGAGTCCGGTTTGGTCCCCTGTTCCATCAGTTCCATTCCAACTGGACTTGGTGGTCTCCCGTTAGATCTGTCCCACCGTCTCAATGGGTAAACGCACTCCTCAGGGTCCTGACTTCCTTGCTCATGATCTCCCTCCTTTTGCTCCTCATCTGGACCTTGGGAGCTCAGTCCGGTGCTCCTATGTGGGGCTCTGTCATTTTCTCCATCCAATGCCAGGTGAAGGTTCTATGATGATATGCAAGATATTCATGAGTATGGCAATAGGATCTGGACATTTCTGGCACCCTTTCCTCAGCTGCCCAAGGACCTAGCTGGGGGCGTCTTCCTGGACACCTGGGAACCCCTCTAGAGTCAAGTCTCTGCCAACCCTCGAATGGCTCCCTTAAGTAAGATATATAATTCCTTGTTCCCATATCCACCCTTCCTATATCCAACCATCCTATTCCCCCAAGCTCTTCCCATCCTCCACTTCACACTTTTCTCGCCCCATCCCCCCTCCCCCCATCCCACCCCACCCCTATGTTCCCATTTTTTGTCCGGCAATCTTGTCTACTTCCAGTATCCAGGAGGATAACTATATGTTTTTCTTTGGGTTCACCTTCTTATATAGCTTCTCTAGGAGTTTTACGAATTATGGGCTCGATGTCCTTTATTTATGGCTAGAAACCAATTATGAGTGAGTACATCCCATGTTCATCTTTTTGGGCCTGGGTTACCTCACTCAGGATGGTGTTTTCTATTTCCCTCCATTTGCATGCAAAATTCAAGATGTCATTGTTTTTTACCACCGAGTAGTACTCTAATATGTATATATTCCACACTTTCTTCATCCATTCTTCCACTGAAGGGCATCTAGGTTGTTTCCAGGTTCTGGCTATTACAAATAATGCTGCTATAAACATAGTTGAACAGATGCTTTTGTAATATGATTGGGCATCTCTTGGGTAAATTCCCAAGAGTGGGATTGCTGGGTCCTGGGGTAGGTGGATCCCAAATTTCCTGAAAAACCTCCACACTGCTTTCCAAAGCGGTTGCACAAGTTTGCATTCCCACCAGCAATGGATGAGTGTACCCCTTACTCCACATCCTCTCCAGCAAAGGCTATCATTGGTGTTTTTGATTTTAGCCATTCTGACAGGTGTAAGATGGTATCTTAACGTTGTTTTCATTTGCATTTCCCTGATTGCTAAGGAGGTTGAGCATGCCCTTAAGTGTCTTTTGGCCATTCGAACTTCTTCTGTTGAGAATTCTCTGTTCAGTTCAGTGCCCCATTTTTTAATTGGGTTCATTAGCATTTTAAAGTCTAGTCTCTTGAGTTCCTTATATATTTTGGAAATCAGACCTTTGTCTGTTGTAGGGTTGGTGAAGATCTTTTCCCAGTCAGTAGGCTGCCTTTTTGTCTTAGTGACAGTGTCCTTTGCTTTACAGAAGCTGCTCAGCTTCAGGAGGTCCCATTTATTCAATGTTGCCCTTAATGTCTGTGCTGCTGGGGCTATACGTAGGAAGCGGTCTCCTGTGCCCAAATGTTGTAGAGTACTTCCCACTTTCTCCTCTAACAGGTTCACTGTGTTCAGATTGATATTGAGGTCTTTAATCCATTTGGACTTGAGTTTTGTGCATGGTGATAGAAAAGGATCTACTTTCATTCTTCTACAGGTTGACATCCAGTTATGCCAGCACCATTTGTTGAAGATGCTTTCTTTCTTCCATTGTGTGCTTTTAGCTCCTTTATCAAAAATCAGGTGTTCATAGGTTTGTGGGTTAAGATCTGGGTCTTCTATTTGATTCCATTGGTCGATTTCTCTATTTTTATGCCAATACCAAGCTGTTTTCAATACTGTAGCTTTGTAATAGAGTTTGAAGTCATGGATGGTAATGCCTCCAGAAGTTCCTTTATTGTATAAGATTGTTTTGGCTATCCTGGATTTCTTGTTCTTCCATATAAAGTTGATTATTGTCCTCTCAAGATCTGTGAAGAATTTTGATGGGATCTTCAAGGGGATTGCATTAAATCTATAGATTGCCTTTGGTAGTATTGCCATTTTTACTATGTTGATCCTCCCAATCCAAGAGCAAGGGAGATCCTTCCATTTTCTGGTATCCTCTTCAATTTCTTTCTTCAAAGACTTAAAGTTCTTGTCAAATAGGTCTTTCACTTCCTTGGTTAGAGTTACCCCAAGATATTTTATGCTATTTGTGGCTATCGTGAAAGGTGAAGCTTCTCTGATTTCTTTCTGTGCTTCCTTATCCTTTGTATATAGGAGGGCGACTGATTTTTTGGAGTTGATCTTGTAACCTGCCACGATACTAAAGGAGTTTATCAGCTGTAGGAGTTCTTTGATGGAGTTTTTGGGGTCGCTTATGTACACTATCATATCATCTGCAAATAACGAAAGTTTAACTTCTTCCTTTCCAATTCGAATCCCCTTGATCCCCTTGTTTTGTCTTATTGCTATTGCTAGAACTTCAAGCACTATATTGAAGAGATAAGGAGAGAGTGGACAGCCTTGTCGTGTTCTTGAATTTAGTGGGATGGCCTTGAGTTTCTCTCCATTTAATTTGATGTTAGCTGTCGGCTTGCTGTAAATAGCCTTTATTATATTTAGGAATGACCCCTGTATCCCTAATCTCTCCAAGACCTTTATCATAAAGGGGTGCTGAATTTTGTCAAATGCTTTTTCTGCATTTAATGAGATGATCATATGGTTTTTATCCTTCAGTTTATTTATATGATGAATTACATTGATAGATTTTCGTATGTTGAACCAGCCCTGCATCTCTGGGATGAAGCCTACTTGATCATAGTGGATAATTTTTCTAATGTGTTCTTGGATTCCGTTTGCCAGTATTTTATTGAGAATTTTTGCATCAATGTTCATGAGTGAGATTGGCCTGTAATTCTCTTTCTTGGTTAAGTCTTTATGTGGTTTAGATTTCAGGGTTATTGTAGCTTCATAAAATGAATTTGGGAATGATTGTTCTGTTTCTATATTATGAAATACCTTAAGGAGTATAGGTATTAGGTCTTCTTGGAAGTTCTGGTAGAATTCCGCATTGAACCCATCAGGTCCTGGGCTCTTTTTGGTAGGGAGGTTTCGGATAACAGTTTCCAATTCTTTGCGAGTAATAGGACTATTTAGAGCATTTACCTGGTCCTGGTTTAACTTTGGTATATGGTACTTATCTAAAAAAGTGTCCATTTCTTTTACATTTTCCAATTTTGTGGCATACAGGCTTTTGTAGTAAGATCTAATGATTCTTTGAATTTCCTCTGTGTCTGTGCTTATGTCCCCTTTTTCATTTCTGATCTTATTAATTTGTGTGTTCTCTCTCTGCCGTTTGATTAGTTTGGCTAGGGGTTTGTCAATCTTGTTGATTTTCTCCAAGAACCAGCTTTTTGTTTCATTGATTCTTTGGATGGTTTTCTGTGTTTCTATTTTGTTGATTTCTGCCCTCAGTTTGATAATTTCCAGTCTTCTACTTCTCCTAGGTGAGTCTGCTTCTTTCTTTTCTAAAGCTTTCAGGTGTGCTGTTAAGTCTCCAATGTGTGCTTTCTCCGTTTTTTTTAAGTGGGCACTTAGTGCTATGAACTTTCCTCTTAGCACTGCTTTCATAGTGTCCCATAAGTTTGAGTATGTTGTGTCTTTATTTTCATTAAATTCAAGAAAGACTTTAATTTCTTTCTTCATTTCTTCCTTGACCCAGGTGTGGTTCAGTAGTTGACTGTTCAGTTTCCATGAGTTTGTAGGCTTTCTGGGGGTAGCATTGTTGTTGAATTCTAATTTTAATCCATGGTGATCCGATAAGATGCAAGTGGTTACTAATATGTTTTTGTAACTGTGGAAGTTTGCTTTGTTACCGAGTATGTGGTCAATTTTCGAAAAGGTTCCATGAGCCGCAGAGAAGAAGGTATATTCTTTCCTGTTTGGGTGGAATGTTCTATAGATGTCTGTTAAGTCCATTTCGTTCATTACCTCTATTAAGTCTCTTAATTCTCTGTTAGGTTTCTGTCGAATTGACCTGTCCATTGGTGAAAGAGGAGTGTTGAAGTCTCCCACTATCAGTGTGTTTGGTTTGATGGCTGTCTTGAGTTCTAGTAATGTTTCTTTTATATAAGTGGGTGCTTTTGTATTAGGGGCATAGATATTCAGGATTGAGACTTCATTCTGATAGATTTTTCCTGTAATGAATATAAAGTGTCCCTTTCCATCTCTTCTGATTGATTTTAGTTTGAAGTCAACTTTGTTAGACATTACTATGGCCACACCGGCTTGTTTCTTAGGTCCATTTGCTTGATAAACCTTTTCCCAACCCTTTACTCTGAGTAGATGTCTGTCTTTGTGGTTGAGGTGTGTTTCTTGTAAACAGCAGAATGTTGGATTCTGTTTTCGTATCCAATCTCTTAGCCTGTGCCTTTTTATAGGTGAATTGAGTCCATTGATATTAAGTGATATTAATGACCAGTGGATGTTAACTCCGGTTGTCATTTTTTATTTGGTAGTAGAGATTGTGTGTTTCCTTTCTTTGCGATGTGCTGGTGAACGGTCGCTAAATGTCTGAGTTATTTTGGGCAATGCTGGACTCTTTTGTTTGTGAATTTCCTTCTATTACTTTCTGTAAGGCTGGATTTGTGGCTATGTATTGTTTAAATTTGTTTTTATCCTGGAATATTTTGTTTTCTCCATTTATAGTGAACAAAAGCTTGGCTGGGTATAGTAATCTGGGCTTGCATCCATGGTCTCTTAGTTTCTGCAAAACATCTATCCAGGACCTTCTGGCTTTCATGGTTTCCATAGAGAAGTCAGGTGTTAGTCTGATAGGTTTACCTTTATATGTTACTTGACCTTTTTCCTTTGCAGCTCTTAATATTCTTTCTTTATTCTGTATGTTTTGTGTTTTGATTATAATATGGCGAGGGGATGCTTTTTTTTTGATCCAGTCTATTTGGTGTTCTGTAAGCTTCTTGAACCTTAATAGGAATATCTTTTTTTAGGTTTGGGAAGTTTTCTTCTATAATTTTATTAAATATATTTTCTGAACCATTGAGCTGTATTTCTTCTCCTTCTTCTATGCCTATTATTCTTAGGTTTGGTCTTTTTATTGTGTCCCAGATTTCCTGAATGTTTTGTGATAAGAATTTGTTGGATTTGCTGTTTTCTTTGATCAGTGCATTTATTTTCTCTATGGTATCTTCAGAATCTGAGATTCTTTCTTCTATCTCTTGTATTCTGTTGGTTATGCTTGTTTCTGTAGTCTCTGTTCGTTTACATAGATTTTCCAAATCCAGCTGGCCCTCAGGTTGTGTTTTCTTCCTTGCCTCCATTTCAGTTTTCAAGTCTTGCACTGTTTCCATTATCTGTTTGATTGTTTTTTCTTGGTTTCCTAGGATATCGTTTACGGATTTACTCAATTCTTCAAACTTTTTGTTATTCTTCTCGTCCATTTCTTTAAGGGAGTTTTTCACCTCTTGTTTAAGGGACTCTATTACTTTCATAAAGTCAATTTTTTCTACTTCTTCTTGATTAGTGTGTTCAAGTCCTCCTGTTATAAGTTCGCTGGGTTCTGGTGTTTTCATGTTGTTTTTCAAATTGTTGGAGGAATTCTTGCATTGGCGCCTGCCCATTTGTTTCTCTGAATAATCCCCTTTGGGTCTTCTTTTAGAAGTTCAATTCACCCCAATGAATTCAATTCACTCACCCCAATGAATGATGGATCCTCTGGCAGACTGTCAGGTCTCCTTGCAGGTCAAACAGCTCACTGACAAAGGGCCTACCTTGCCGCAGGCAGTCTAATGAAGGAGGGGACCTCCCACCGGCCTGGGTGCACTCAATTCCAGGTCCCCAGAGCCCAAACAGGCTGAGCTGTGGGATTTTGTGGCCCCAAAGACGGGAGGATGAGGGGGGGATTCTGGGTGCAAGCTGGGAGGGGACAGGAAGAGAGAGGCAGTATCCGGGGAGAATAACCCCTGCAGGAAGAGCAGGAAGTGTGCGGGTGGCAGGGGGAGTTGTGGAATGTTGGTGGTCCCTCTCTGGGCAGCTGCCGCGGTTTGGGCACTCACTCCTCACTCACCCCAAAGAATGATGGATCCTCTGGCAGACTGTCAGGTCCCCTTGCAGGCCAAGCAGCTCTCTGACAAAGGCCTACCTTGCCGCAGGCAGGCTAATGTAGGAGGGGACCTCTTCACCTTCTTATTATCTTCTCAAGGATCACATGTTGCTGCTGTTTTTACAGAAATAAGATACAGGTATTCAATGAAATTTAGACTGAAAGAATAAAGAATATAACAGCCATGAAACTCAGCATCTTAGAATGGAGTCCAGAGACAATCTTCACATAAGAGTCAAGCACTTTTGACAAGAATACTATAAAGACTGCCTTTATGAGCATCACTATTCTGGATGTGGTAGTCACCATTTCTAAGTAGAATTAACATTTGATGCTGATGCTGAGTACTGTATAGACTGTACTGCTTAAGTAGGTGTGCTTCAATCAAGTCAAGACACCAACAGAAGAAAGGAAGAGTTCACAGAAACTTCTTCCTGACTGCTTGAGTTGGGATAATAGTCTTCTCCAGCCTTTGAACTCAAGAGAAACACATGATAAGGAATTGAATCTGGGACCAGGATTCATATGAGGTCTCATGTGCATTGCTTCAGACTTTAATTGAAAACACATACTTCCCTGCCCTGGTTTAGACTGCAGGTAGTGGAAATTCTTCAGACTTTAATTGAAAACACATCCTGGCATGCCCTGGTAGCAGGAATTCTCAGCTTCCAAGATCACCTAAAAAATTTCTTATAATAAACCTCTTTGTATCTAAATGAGCAAATCATAACAACTCTGAGATACCTTCTTACACCTGTCAGAATGGCTAAGATCAAAAACACCAATGATAGCTTATGCTGGAGAGGATGCAGAGTAAGGGGAACACTCCTCCATTGCTGGGAGGAGTACAAACTTGTACAACCATTTTGGAAATCAGTACAGCAGTTTCTCAGAAAATTGGGAATCAGTCTACCTCAGGGTCCAGCAATACAACTTTTGGGCATATACCCAAAAGATAAACACTCATACCACAAGGACATCTGTTCAACTATGTTCATAGCAGCATTACTTGTAATAGCCAGAACCTGGAAACAACCTAGATGCCCCTCAACTGAAGAATGGATAAAGAAAATGTGGTACATTTACACAATGGAATACTACTCATTGGTTAAAAACAATGACATATTAAAATTTGCATGCATATGGATGGAACTATGAAAAACATACGGCAAAGGATCACCAGTCTATAGTCCACAACCCCTTAGAAGCTAGGTAACAAGGAGAATCCTAAGAGAACCATACATGAATCCCCCTGGGTAGGGGAAACAGATAACACCTACTAAGAAGGGAGAAGGGAAGGGAGGAAAAGAACATGAGGGAATGGAATGCTCAAGATGGAAGAAGGACAGTGAGGGAAAGAAAGGAAAGAGATATCTTTATTGAAAGAGCCATTAAAGGGCTAGTAAGAAGCACAGCACTAGGGAAATTCCCAGGAATCCTCAAGAATGATCGCAGTTAAGACCCTAAGTAATAGTGGAGAAGACGCCTAAATTGGTTTTCCTCTGATATCAGACTGACCTTAATTGTCATCATAGAACCAGCAACTGATGGAAGCAGATACAGAGATCTACAGCACAGCGCTGGCCCAGCTACCTGAGATCCACCGAAGAGAGGGGGGAGCAACAATATGTGCAAAGGGGAAAGACCATGATGGTGACACCCACAGAAACACCTCACCTGAGCTAGTGAGAACTCACTGACTCTGGACTGATAGCCGACAAACCTGCATAGTATCAAATGAGGCCCACTGAATGTGGGAGACAGTTGTGTGGCTTGGGCAGTCTGTGGGGCCACAAGCAAAGGGACAAGGATTTATCCCTAGTGCTTACTGGCATCTAGGAGTACATTGTTTTTAGAGGGAAACCTTGCTCAGCCTAAATATAGCGGGGCAGGCCTTGGTCTTGCCTTCAAGTGAAGTGTCAGGCTTTGTTGACTCCTCATGGGCAGCCTTATCCTTTCTGAGGAGTGGATGAAGAGGTGGGGTGGGGGAAAGACGGGGGAAGTGGGAGGATGGGAGGGAGTGGGAACAGGGATAGCTATATAAAATGAGAAAAGATTGTATTAAAAGAAATCTTAGTTTTTAAAAAAGGAAAGAAAACAGCAAGGGGAAATCAACCTCAAAAGCAAATGAAGGAGAAGAAAACCTCTAAGAAAGAAGCTTGCTGGAAAAGCCAAAGATGAGTTAAACAGACTCACTTTTATGTAAAATAAGTTTAACATGCTTGGAAATGCTCCTCTGCCTTGTTTGGGGGACAAAGAGGCATTTACACAGAAAGAAACAAAGGTTCATTCAGTCCTTAGAGACAAGTGTTGCCCCCCTTCTTGAATATACTTAACAAAAGTGTGATGTCACACAGAGCTTACTGAGCTGAATAATTGTAGGATGCCATGGTACCCTTAACATTTGAATTCACACTCCTAATCAATGGGTGTCTTTTTTTCAGAACAAAGGTTTACTTTACTTAGTTGGTAGAAAGCACAGTGAGATTTGAAAGAAAGAATATGTGACAGTTAAAGAGCGAGCCTACCCACAAAAATTAATAATCTGGTGACTTATGGATGAAGCACTCACAATGACTATGCTGCTAATAATTTTTTTATTTTATTATTTAAAAAAATTGCCCATCCAAATTCCCATTCCCCCCCTCCTCTCACTCCCCTCCCTCTCCTTCCACATACCCTCCTACCCTACCCCCTCCAATTTCAAGAGAGGGCCATGCACCCTGCCCTGTGGGAAGTTCAAGGCCCTCCCTACTACATCGAGGCCAAGCAAGGTTTACATCCAAAGAGAATAGGATCCCAAGAAGTCAGTACATGCTGTAGAGACAAATCCCAGTGTTAATATCAGTGGCCCCTCAGTCTACCCCAACTGACATCCCCTTTTAGAGTTGATTCCCAGTCCAATTGGAGTTGGTGAGCTACCATTAGCTCAAGCAAACTGTTTCAGTGGATGAAACCCTCATGGTCTTGGATTCCTTGCTCATATTCTCACTCCTCCTATTCTTCAACTGGATCTTGGGAGCTCAGTCCAGTGCTCCCATATGGTCATTGCCTCTGTTCTCCTCTGTTGTTGGATGAAAGTTCTATGGTGATATTTAAGATAACCATCAGTCTAACTACAGGGTAGGGCCAGTTCAGACACCCTCTCCTCTATTGATTAGGGTCTTAGCTGGGGTCATCCCTATGGGTTCTTGGGTATTATTCTAGAGCCAGGATTCTTGCTAACTCCATAATGGCTCCCTCAATCAAACCATCTCTTTCCTTGCTCATATATCTGTCCTTCCTCCATCTCAACTATCCCATTCCCACAAGTTCTCCTCAACCCCACTTCTCCCCTTCCTAATACCCCCTACCCCCATGCACCCAAATTTTTGTCTATTTCCAATTTTCAGGAGGGTCTATATATGTTTTTCTTTGGGTTCACCTTATTACTTAGTTTCGCTAGTATCATGAACTATAGGCTTGATGCCCTTTTTTATGTCTAGTATCTACTTATGAGTGAGTACATACCATATTCATTTTTTGAGGTCTGGGTTACCTCACTCGGGATAGTGTTTTTCTAATTCCATCCATTTACATGCAAAATTCAAGATGACATTATTTTTTACCTCTGAGTAGTACTCTAATGTGTAGATTGCCACACTTTCTTTATCCATTCCTCAGTTGAGGGGCATCTTGGTTGTTTCCAGGTTCTGGCTATTACAAATAGTGCTGCTGTGAACATAGTTAAACAAATGCTTTTGTAGTATGATTGAGCATGTTTGGGGTATATGCCCAAGAGTGGTGTTGCTGGATCCTGAGGTAGATTGACTCCCAGTTTTCTGAGAAACTGCCACACTGATTTCCAAAGTGCTTGCACAAGTTTGCATTCCCACCAGCAATGGATGAGTGTTTCCCTTGCTCCGCATCCTCTCCAGCATAAACTATCATTAGTGTTTTTCATCTTAGCCATTCTGACAGAAGTAAGATGGTATCTCGAAGTTGTTTTGATTTGCATTTCCCTGATAGCCAAGGAAGTTAAACATGTCCTTAAGTATCTTTTAGCCATTTGAAATTCTTCTGTTGATATTTTTCTGTTTAGTTTAGTACACCACTTTTTAATTGGGTTATTTGGAATTTTAATGTTTAATTTCTTGAGTTCTTTATATATTCTGGCAATAAGTCCTTTGTCTGATGTGGGGTTGCTGAAGATTTTTTTCCCATTCAATAAGCTGCCTTTTTGTCTTATGGACTATGTCCTTTGCTCTACAGAAGCTTCTCAGTTTCAGGAGGTCCCATTTATTTATTGTTGCACTTATTGTCTGTGTTACTGGGGTTATATTTAGGAAGTGGTCTCCTGTGCCCATGCATTGAAGGTTACTTCCCACTTTCTTTTCTATCAGGTTCAGCATTGTTGGAGTTATATTGAGGTCTTTAATTGATTTGGACTTGAGTTTTGTGCATGGTGACAGGTATGGATCTATTTGCATTCTTCTACAGGTTGACATCCAGTTATGCCAGCACCATTTGTTGAAGATGCTTTGTTTTTCCATTGTATAATTTTTGCTTCTTTGTAAAAAATCAGGTGTTTGTAGGTGTGTGGATTAATATCCAGGTCTTCAGTTCGATTCCATTTGTTAACATCTCTGTTTTTGTGCCAATACCAAGCTATTTTCAGTACTATAGCTCTGTAGTAGAGTTTGATGTCAGGGATGGTGATGCCTCTGGCAGTTCCTTTATTGTACAGCATTGTTTTGGTTATCCTGTTTGGTTTTTTGTTTTTGTTTTTCTTGTTTTTCCACATGAAATTAATTATTGTTCTTTCAAGGTCTGTGAAGAATTTTGTTGGGATTTTGATGGCCATTGCATTCAATCTATAGATTGCTTTTGGTAAGATTGCCATTTTTACTACGTTGAACCTTCCTAGCCAAGAGTTTGGGAGATCCTTCCATTTTCTGATATCTTCTTCAATTTCTTTCTTCAAAGACTTAAAGTTCTTGTCAAATAGATTTTTCATTTCCTTGGTTAGAGTTACCCCAAGATATTTTATGTTATTTGTGGTTGTTATGAAAGGTGATATTTCTCTGATTTCCCTCTCATCTTCATTATCCTTTGTGTATAGGAGGGCTACTGATTTTTTCGAGTTGATCTTGTATCCTGTGCTGCTAATAATCTTAATCATATTTAATCCCCAAAGAACAGTGAGCTACTTAGGGGCTTTTGTTTTACAAAACACAAACCTATGGTGGGACAATATGAACATGGGCTGATCTGAATTTAGTGCCTATAGATCAAAAGAAAGAATAAACACCCAGAAAAATACACTTAAGGAGCTGCAGCTGGAGAGAGGAGGAAGGCTAGTGTGCCATTTCTTGATTTGGGTTCCTTATTTGTTTGTTTTGATCATTTTATTCAATTTTTTCTGACTAGAAAAGAAGTCAGGTCCGCTAGCAGTTTTCTGCCAGGCTCATGGCATGCTGTGCCATAGCAGGGCTTTCATATGCCAGCTGCAAAACTATCTTCCAGTGTCCAGGGCTCAACAGTTCATGACAGCTAGGGAATGCTGTAACTTGCTGGAAAGACACAACACATGTATCTACTCACTCTAGACAGGAGTACAAACACCATCCAAGTACAACTTGTGCCAATGAGTTTTACTGGGGTTACTTTAGAGGAATATGGGTGAAGGGTTACTTAAAGGAGGAGAAATGACTCAGAGAAAGCTGCTCATCATCAAAGCCATTCCCAGCATGGGGAACAGCTCACAGAAGCTGGGAAACCTGGAGCATGCTGCACAGCCTAAAGGCAGATTTACAGGTTACAGAGTCCTTTCCAAGTAACTCTGATCTAAACGTCTCCCAGGATGCTCCACTGGTTTTTGCTTCTTCTAAGCAGTTGGTCTGATCTCAAAGTTATCTCTAAAGCTTGGGTTGTCTGAGTCTTCTTTGCAGCTCAGTATCACTTCACTGAGAGAGACACTCAGCCTTTAATGTTTACTCTGGCCAGGAGTGACCTAGTGAATCTGATCAGTTTTAGTGACTTCCTGAAGCTATTTTGAGTTGCTTATCTTCCTGCTTATAGAGTTGCCTGAAGGATGGAATGTTTCAATCTCACACGAAACTGTTACACAAGGAAAGCAATGAAGAATGCACACAAATATAAGACCAAGGCTCTGAGATAGTGAGGCTGACCAGCTGACAGATGTCAAGTTCTGTGTGGTGGGTACTGGAAACTTCTAGAAGTGAAGGCAGAAGGCAAACCATAGTACTCAGCCTTGTGTGATGCTTCCAAAGAGCCTGTGGCAAATGTCAGAAACCTCACATCAACCTTAATAAACAATAGGAATTTATTCAGAAGTGTGGGACTTTCTGGAGCTGCAGAATACTTTTCTTACTACTATTGATTTTAGCTTTAATGACTTTTTTCTTGCCTATCCGATATTTTAAAGCTTGGGCTGGCAAGAATGGACCAGTGAGTGTAGGCACTTACCACACAAGCATGACAGCCCATGTTTCACACATAGAGTCCACTGTGGAAGAGAACGAACTCCACAGTGCTGCCCTCTGACCTCCACATGTCCACTGTGCAACACACAACTCCTTCCCTGAGTAATAAATAAAAGCAAGGTAACAAATTTTTAAAAAGTAAATTTTAAACCTTTTGGATACATTAATTTATTTTTTAGGGAAATTGTAAGTTGAGCTTTAAAATTATAGTTGCTATTCTTCATTGTCATAATTGTGCATTTCAAAACTTCTAGAAAAGTTTTAGGTTTTGTTCCTTGTGTATGTACTTCACCTCAGTTTCCATTTGAGTTGCTCATGTGGTGTCCTAATCTCTCTATTTTTCACAGATTTCTTTTTATGAAACAGATTCAGGATAATTCCTCCATTTATACTCCATTTAGTAATTTTCTCCACAACATTTTATTTTCTTCTTCCAGTTTCCTTGACATGTCAATTAAACTCTGTCAAGTGTATTCTCTACTAGATGCTTGCCAGGAAACTCAGAATGGTAAGAATCAGTCTGCATAAAGTTGATGTGTGTTATGAATTCTCAGGAGAGACTGGTCTCCCTGCAAACCTGAACCCTGGCCATCCTGATGTGTTACCAGGCTGAACACAGGCAAGTTTCCTTGCTTTCTCGGTGTCGGGCTCTGGCTTGACTACTTCTTTCCTCTTCTGTGGCTGGTAAAGAACACTATGAAGCTTTTACTTTGAACAGTCACTGAGCATTATCAACTGTGTGTCTCTGCCTGCTGTGCAGCCATTAGAGGAAACTCAGGTGTCCTGGGCTGGGTAGAGGCAATGTGTTAGAGTAGGAAAAAAAACTTTCTGGTCAAGAGAATCAGATCTCTGACCTGGGTGGAGACCTGACAACCAGCTGGACAATGTCAACTTCCTGGCCAAGGGACCAACTCCTGCCCAAAAGACCACCCCTAGGAAGGCAGTTTCGCTTTAAGCACGCTAAGGAGATAGGAAGGATGGTTTTTACTTTAACAAGAAACTGGATACTCCTTCCCATATCTTATCCCTAATGCTGTAGTTTGTAGATTACAGTCATAAGCTTTGTAAGTTAACAAAATTTCCTTAATCATTAAGAAAAACTTAATGCCTCCTCATATTCTCTCTCTTCCTAGCATGCTTTTCTTAGCACTCGGATTTCCACACAATTAGGGAATCTTACTCTTTCTTTGGGCTTCCCTCACTATCATGTGGCCGCTCATCTGCTATATGTCTACCTCCATGCCAGCTTAAATGGCAGATCTTGCTCTGTCTGTCCTCCATTCTTCTCTGGACTGCTGCTGGGTTTTACAGCTTTTCTACCGTGGGAGCATTTCTATTAAATTCTAGTGAAATGGAGCTTTTGTTGAGTTTATTCTTAAATACTTTTAATAATCAAAGTAAAAGCCCAAGGGGTGATCCCTGTCACCCCTGTATCGAATACACCTTTAGCACTTGGCTTGCCTACCATGCTCTGTTACAGCCAGGTACAGGTTCCACAAAACCAGTTCTTGTTTCTCTCATTTTTAAAATTCAGCAATGCCTTAAAAAGTATAGTCATACATTATTATTTGTTTCTCATCTTAGGGTTTCACTATCGAGCAGTTCTGGGGATCTGGTGCTGATAGAAAAGTTTGTAACTGATGTCCCTGTCTTAATATTCTACTTCCTGTGCAAGTCATTACTCCTCACAGATTTGTGTTTCCTCAGTGGGTGGCTCTGTGGCAAACTGACATCATCACACCCTCCCTGGAATGAGTCAGCTAGTCAGAGGTTAAAGAGAGAATTAGCTTCTTTCTGCTTGTAACTGAGCTTTTAAAAGAAATAATTTCATCTCTTGACTAAAACAAAAAAAATCTATTTATATATTTTACAAACAGAGCTGTTAGCTGTGGTAAGATTCTATTTCTTTTTAAAAACAACTTTAAAATTTTTATTTATGATTATATTTATACTATAGTATTACATCAATTTCAATATTAGATTTCTATTTCCATTTATAGTTTTTTATTTTTAGAACATTGTAAATATTTGTCTGGGAGTTTATCAGATCTCCCTCCTCTGACAAGATGATTCTCAAGATTCTCACTTGTCACTCAGCCCACTGAGTTAACACAAGCATTTAACAAGTGGTGGCAAGCCTATGCTTCACAATGTCACACACAGCTTTGCCTCGAACAGGTTTTCTATTTTTTAGGTTAATTATTACCGTCTGCTTTAGAACTGACTTTTGTCAAATTTGATTGAGTTAACTTCTCTTAGACAAAAATTAGCAACTTGGTTTGACTGGAGTGTGAGTCACACTTAAGAGGTTTTAATTGGATGTTAACAAAATTAAGCTATATTATGCAGGCATTCCCAAGATCTGACCCAGAACACAGAAGATTGCTTGAGATCTCATAGCTCTGTGACTCTTGGCCTGAATATGTTGGTCCCTAGAAAGCCTGTGCTGTGTGGGACGATGAAGGGGGCCCATGGATCCAAGGATCGTGTGATTTAGTAGCACGAAGCTCAAGTGCCAGTTTCATTTATGCTCTGCTTTGAGGCAGTAGGTGTGCGTCCTGGTCTCTGGCCTCCATCTTTGGAGGCCCTGTCCCTGTGCCTGCCAAAACCTTGACCACTCCCCCAGTCTATTTAAACTACTCCCATAGAAAGTCCCTAGTGGTCTCTTCTCTCCCCCCAACCCCGTAGTCGCATTCACTGGTTCCTCTCGGGGCCACCCGAGAGCACAGGAATCCCATTAAACCTGGTTATTCTTCAGTTTGGCTTGTTGTGATTTGGCTTGATTGGGATTTTTGCACTGGCGAAGAGCTCACGTTAGGAATATTCCTAACATCTAGGGGTCCCTCTGCGATAGGGTGGCCATGCATCAAAAGCAACTTAGTCCACAATCTGAGCTCTCCACACCATGCTAAAACAGGCTCCCGGAGTATAGCGGCTGTGTCTTGGTGAGTCTCTTTTTCTTGTCTATGCTACAGGGCTTGGGAAACCTATTCGTACTTAATTTTGTCGATTATCCGACTCTTGTGGAAGACCCGGGCCTGTGCCAAGAGTCCCTTCTCAATGGCTAGGCTGGGCCTGGGTGAGATGGATTTTGTTTGCTTTAGGGACAGCTAGCACTCGATTTTCATGACCCCGTTTAAGGCCTAAAAGCTATTTTGGCTGATGCACTGTCATAGACTTAGGCCACGCAGTAAGGCATAAACTTTAAATTGAGCACTTGCAGTTTAAAGCCAGATCTGCTGTTGCCCCTGGGATGCAAAATCTTTATAAATTGGGGCTTTCTGATACAATTTGTCCCAAATGGCTAATTTCCCTAAGTACTAAGATTTGGCCTGAATACTATCTTGAAAATGGGATGCATTGGCCACCAGAAAGAAGCCTTGAGCTTACCACCCTCTGGGACCTAGAAAATTTTTGTCGCTGTAGGGACAAATGGGCAGAGCTTACATATGTCCACCGTTTTTGGACTCTGCTCTCACCCTTCCCTCAGTAGCCAGTGTCTTGCAGTACCCATTTTGGTCACTAGGGCCGCAATGCCTCCAAATTCCCAGTCATCTGGGAATTGGGACCCCGACAATTCCAGCTGGACCATGCAGCCAGAGGCACTGGCCTCTCCCCCATTCCCTCAAACCCACACTACCCACCTCCTCCTGTGGAGCAACATTCTCCACATTCCTCTCCTACCTTGTCTACCCTCTCTCTTGCCAATCCAGAAGTTCAAGGTCAACCTCCACTTTAGCCACCTTCCTACTCCCCTCGCCCTCCTACCTCATCTCCCCACCATTGGACCCCCTCTACACACTGGGATAGCCCTTCCCAATCCTCCCCAGTCTCTCTCATACCAGATCCCACCATAGCTCTGCCCCTCTCTGCTCTCTCAGGGAAGTGGCAGAATTCAGTGGCATTATGAAAGTTCATGTTCCCTTTTCTCTTCCAGATCTCTCTCAGATAGAAAAGTAGCTAGGTTCCTTTTCTACTAATCCTTCTGCTTATAGTAGAGTTTCATTACGGAGGTGAAACATCATGGTTTGTTGCCTCCTTCAGGGTATGGAAATGGTCTCAGAAAAAAAGTAAAAATCCATCCATTTTGTTTAAATTGGTTACAAGAGACCATGGCCCAATATACCAGGCTAGATCCAACCTCCCCAGCAGGAGCCAAGGTCTTGGCTACCCATTTTACTTCTCAGTCAGCACCAGATATTTAAAGAAGTTAATAAAGGCTGAGGAGGGTCTCCAAACCCCTATACAGAAATTGGTAAAAATAAAGTTTTAATGCCCTAGAAGAAACAGCTGAATCTTCCCAACAGACAAGGCTACAACAAGCAGTTAATCTGCAAGTTCAGGCCTTAGGAGCTGCCCTAAGGCCATGGGAAAGGGGACAAGGGAAGCCAACCACAAGGCTCTACCCTGATGGAGCCCAGCTTAAGTCTACCTCACAAACAAGCTGTTAATCACAATGCACCCATGTGGGTTTGTCTCTATGCCACGCCATGGAGGTACAGCCCCACCACCATTGACAAGTGAAACTGTGCCAGCCTTCGAACTCCTCAACCTTGCAGAGGATTGATGCTGCCCAGACTTGATATATCCCATAATCCTTTCCAAGCCTAAAGTAAAGCTGCAGGTAGCGGGTAAGTCCATTACTTTTCTTTTGGACATGGAAGCTACCTATTCTGTTCTAACATCTCACTCAGGCCTTACGTTCCCCTCACCAATTTCAGTTATGGGGGTAGATAGGACCTGTTCCTCCCCACTTAAAACTTTGCCACTGCCCTACATTCTTGCAGGACAATTTTTCTCTCATTCTTTCTGATACCTGCTTGCCCAGCACCTTTACTGGGTCGAGATATCCTTAGCAATCTCCTAGGTCTCTCGAACCTCAATGGACAGGACCTCACATGACACCTGCCTTCTCACCTCCCCCAAGGACACAGATGCTTGGTGTCTCTGGGATGACAGTACACAGGATGCTTTTCCAGCCACATCTTTCACTGAGCATGGACCCACCAATACCCAGCTTTCCCCTTCCCCACGTCACCCCATGCCTGCAGGAAGTAGCCAGACTTGAGTCAAGGCCCTTTTTTTCCTAAGAGAGCCTAAATGTTAGTCAAAATATCATCTCAGCTTCCTGTTACCACTTATACAAATAGTCTGGAATGTAAGCCCAGGTCTCTGGCCTCCATCTTTGGAGGACCTGCCCCTGTGCCTGCCAAAATTTGGCCCCTCCCCTAAGGAGGGGCAAGGTAGCCCACCAAAACCTTGACCACTCCCCCAGTCTATTTAAGCTGTTCCCCAGAAAGTCCCTTTGTGGTCTCTCCTCTTTCCTCCTGATGGTCATATTCATGGCTTCACGGTCCCCCTAGGGGCCACCCAAGAGCACAGGAATTCCATTTAAATCTGGATATCCTTTAATTTGGCTCCTTTACATTTGGCTTGATTAGGATTTTTGGTGTTGGAAGAGATCTAGTGTTAGGATAAAATCCTAACAATAGGGAGGGTAGCAAGTGTTGTACCATGAGGAAATACTTCCAAAGACACCTGACATCACAAAACCAAACTAAGAGACTACTTTCTGTGTGTCTGGAGGAGGTAGTTAGTTGAAAAGTCCCAAGGATGCATCCAGATAAGGCATTTCTTGAAAAACAATGAACCCACTTTGTGTGTGATATGACAGTGGCCATCTGCAGACCTGTTGCCCTTCTCCATGTGGAGCCTCGCTTTCTGAAAGGGTCTAGTGATGGATAATTTTAGATGTTGGCTTGACATAATCTAGAATCATCTGAGAAAAGCATAACTAGTGGACTGTATAGATCCAGTTGGCATGGACAGGCCTTTGGAGGATTATCTTCATGAGGGTAACAAAGTTGGGGAGACTGTGGATGCCACCATTTCCTAGGCAGTGGGTCCCAAAGTGTGTAAACATGGAAAAGTGAACTGAGTACAAGCACACATATATTAATTTGCTCTTCTCTGCTTTCTGGTGATAGATGATGCAGTGTAACCAGCTGTTTCAAACTCCCGCTGACACAATGATGTAGGAGTCCCCTCTTGTGTGGTGATTTCCATTAATGAATAAGGAAACTGTTTTGGCCTGTTGATAGGGCAGAGTTTAGGTAGGCAGGGAAGACATAACTTAATGCTGGGAGAAAGAAAGGTGGAGTAGAGGGAGACACCATGGATCCTCTGCCTGAGACAGACACCAGTTAGAAACTTTGCCGGTTAAGCCACTGCCACATGGTGATACAAACATTAATGGAGATGGATTAAATTAATATGTAAGAGTTAGCCAATAAGAAGTTAGAGCTAATGAGCCAAGCAGTGTTTTAATGAATACAATTTCTGTGTGGTTATTTTGGGGCTAAGCTAGCTGGGCAGCAAGAACAAACAAGTGGGCCCTTCTTCTACACTGTGACTTCCCCCACCCCCATGATGACTGACTGTAGCCTGGAACTGAGCTAAAATAAATGGCCTCTTTCCTAAGTCACTTTCAGTAGGCTATTTCTTCACAGTAGTATAAATGAAACATTCCCAGGGGTGAGCAGACAGGCTTCCGGTCTATGCAGTCTCACACTTGCTCCTCTGGGTATTGTTTACTTTTAACATTGCATCCCAGCCGTGTCTGTCATCTCCTATAGAGCAAGGACTTTCTCCCACTCAGTGCTGACTCTTTATTGCAGAACACAGACTCAGAATGCAATGAATGCTCAATAGAAGTTTTCTAAAAAAATATAAAGAAATCTGTTCATCTTAGCTTTCACCATCTTCAGAGTCTCCTTAGCAGTATAAATCAGGGAGACATAAAAAGAATACTGGAAGTAAAAAGGTAAGTTCTACATAAAAATACTAAAGAGGGTTGGGAGTTTGTTGCTTTCCTTTTTTTATTCTTGCATAGAAGAATAAGAGATCTCAGTGTTTTCAAGCAAATAAAGAATAGCAGAATAAGTATAGTCCCAAAATAACCACAAGGAAACTGTATTAATTAAAATGCTTCTTGACCCATTAGCTCTAACTTCTTATTGGTTAACTCTTATATTAATTTAATCCATTTCTATTAATCTCTATATTGCCACATGGCAGTGGCTTACTCGGTAAAATCCTCAGCGTCTGTATTTGGCGGATCCATGGTGTCTCTCTGACTCTTCCTCCTCCCAGCATTCAGTTCTGTCTTCCCTGCCTACCTAATTTCTGCCCTATCCTTAACATCCACTGTAAGGATAACTAAGTATTGATCACCAAGACTGTGACCCTGTGACTCTGCAAGATCCAAACCAGAGAGTCAACTTACTAAATAGGATTATCCAAGTCTAGGGCAGTAGGCTAGCCAAGTACCTCCAAAAGGTCTCTTCTAGCTCTTTGGTTTACAATTTTCTCTTAGAGAGTACATTTGAAACTAAAAACTAAACACTGAAAAATTATAAGCAACTTTAAACTAGAAAGCATAATTAGATTTTCATTCAACTTTATTAAAATCATGGTTCTGACTAACAGAAGAACCTTGAAATACCTTAAGAAAAGGCTCTTTGGAAACAATATATGGGGTATCTTCAGCCCAATGCTGCTGATCCAAGTATAAATGATGTAAAATTTAGTTTGTTGTGTGAAAGGCAAATGATTTTAGAAAGAAAGTTTCAGTATTTTTAGGCACAGTCTACAGAAAAGACAATTAAATTCTTAATCAATGTAAGTCAAATAACTGTTTCTATATCCACTCTGAGACATCTTGTCTATGCACACTTGTGTGTACAGTTAATTCTATATGTGATTCGTAAGCCTGTCTCTGTACTAAAGAAGTGATTTCTTCAAACATGTCTTAGGGAAGGCATTTATTGCATCTTATCTTGTGCTTCATTCGATATTTTCATTGCTTAATATTACCTGTTCCAAACAATACCTAGAAGAAAAAAATAAACTCTATAAAATGCCTAATTATTACTTGTGATTTTTACAACTATTTGAAAAGTTCAAAGACTTTTTGTGAACACAATACATGAATTTTAAATGAAATGTTGACATGTAAGGGATCTGACCAAAAAGAAATTCTTTATAAGTGTGAGCCTCTGTCTCTCCAAACAATACACAGAGGGGACTCCCACATCATTTTCTGACTGTGAATGAGCTAAGTGCAGAGAGACATTTCATTGTATGGGCTGATATGTGTGTGTGTGTGTGTGTGTGTGTGTGTGTATGATATCTTGACTTCAAAATTTGGGTCTGGGATATGCTGCTTTGGTAAAGAAGTTATTCTTTTGTTTCCACAGAGGATGAGAAATTGTGGATTCCTTCCAGACTAATGTGGTTAGATGGAACAAGATACCCCAAAAGGTCTCTATAATCTCCCCCAAATTACTTCACCCAAAAAACAACAGAAAGCAATTTGAAGAGAAATATGCCCAAATTCCCAAAATTATTGCTTAAAAGTGTTTGTTTATATTTAAAAGGGGAAATGATATAGATATGAATAATTTGTGTTGGTATGGATCTTGGACTATTGATACAAATTTAAGGTTAATATTTATATGTATATTTCCACTCTTGATTAAGGAATTGTGTTTGTGCAGCTCATTTTAAAATGTAATGTATAATTAATAAATACCGGTTAATAGTCATCTAAAACAGTCAAGTTTGTAGTCATGTTAGGTTTTCTAGATATATCGAGATATATATTTCATTTAGATAGATAATCTTTAAACCTTTCAAAGACCTATGGAACATGGCATTTAAAATGTTTTAAAAACATAAAACTTTTCATGACAGTGAGATTGATCGGCTCCTTGCAGCACTAATCTACTTTAAGTAGATGATGAACATTGACAAAACTCCTTATGGAGTTGTTTAGCCATGTGGGTAAGAAAACTTCACTTGCCTGGACTGTTTGATGTTATATTGTATGAACTGAACATGCAGGACCCACAGAAAAATGACTGCTGAAGTTACCTAAAGATAATGAAACAGTCCTTCAGGGTTCCTGCTTCACAAAAAAAGCCTGCCAGACATTCTGTGGGACAAAGAAAGAAGTGACTGACAAACTGCCAATATAGGCAGAACTGTCTTTGAAATTTTCTGCTTCATGGAAAAGTCTGCTGGATACTATGGCCCTGTAGGCTGAAGATGGATGCCCCAATGTTACATAGACACTTTGTGTGACTGTCCAGGCAGTGAAATATCTCTGTCAATTCTAGAATTTTGGAAGTTGCTTACATACTTCCTGTTTACTTCAGTAATATTATATCCTTCTGGGGTCTGTGATGGAGATGAAGAATATATAGTTATAGCTTTCCTTAATTATGATAAATGATAAAATAGATATAAATATTATAACTGTAATTCTTGCTTGATACCTCTTTTACTATATGTAATTTTATTATGTTCAAGTTAAAGCCTTCCTTTTTATTTAAACAGAAAAGGGGAAATGGTGTGGGAAGTACTTCTGCATATGTGTTGCTTTTATTGGTTAATAAAGAAGCTGCTTTCTGTCAATGGCTTAAAAAAATATAGCCAGGATGAAAGAGATATATAGAGGGAGAGTAGGCAGAGTCAGGAAGAAGCCATGGAACCACCATAGGAGGAAGATACAAGCTGCCAGCCAGAATCTTGACAGTAGGCCATGAACCTCATGGTAAAATATAAAATAATAGAAATTGGTTAACTCAAGATATAAGAGCTAACTAGAAATACACTTAAGTGATTGGCCAAGCAGTGATTTAAATAATATAGTTTCTGTATGATTATTTCAGTAATCTGGGTGGCCAAGAAGGAACAAACAGTCCTTGTCAACAAATTGGTACCCAACAAGCCACCGGAGGAGAAAGATGTGAGCCACTAGCTGGAACTTTGCTGGTAGGCTAAGAGCTTCATGGTAAAATATAAAATAATAAAAATGGGTTAATTTAAGATATAAGAGTAAGCCAGAAAGATGCTTAAGCTATTGACCGAACAGTATTACAATTAATACATTTTTCTGTGTGGTTATTTAAGGAGTTTGGGCAGCCAGAAAATGAAAGAGCAGCCTCCTCCAACAATATTGTATCCAAGACATTCCTGGACCTCATTATAAAGCTGAGGCTTGCCTTGAACTCACAGCAATCTTCCTGCCTTAGCCTTCACATATTGAGATGGCAAACATGGGCAACTACACCAAGCTAACATTTGAAGAATATATTTTGTTTCTTGCTCCTGATTCATGTTCTCCCCTCATCCCAACTCCTTTTTCTTTCTCCTCTTTCTCTCTCCTTATATACAGCCCTATATACATAAAGCACTACAGAAACATATACAAGGAAAGAAAAGCAATTAAAGATTACTCTTTCTCATGCTGCTATCTGTGTAACAGTTTCATAGCCATATACAGTGGTTTTACATGATTGGATAAACCACACACATACACACACACACACACACACACACAGACACACAAATACTTATTCATGTGTTTGTTCACTCTTTTGCCCACTGCTGTCTGTTGGGTTTTGATGTGTACATGCACAGAAAGAGGACATCCATGGTAGATAAAGTAGACAAAAAAAAACTCCATGTTCACATCCAAGAATACAATATTCTATGAAAAAATAAGCCAACGACTGGGGATTTAATTCAATTGCAGTGTGCTTGCCTAGTAAGTGCCAAGGCCCTAGATCTTAACCCCATTGTTAGTGTAGTGCCTGCACTATGGGACAGTCCGTGAGTCGGGCAAGGGGCTGGACGTTAAAGAACATGAGAGATGTAGGTCATTCATGAAGAGAGAATGAAGAATGCCATTTATTCAAGCTTAGAGAAAGTCTTATATTCCTAAATGCTGCACAGTAGAAATGCCCCAGGCAGGTGGAAAATTATCAGGCTCAAGACAGAGCAAACAATTTCCCTGTAGCTAACTACTAGGGTGGGCAGAGGGAGCACAGGAACAAATAAGATGTTTTGCCAGAAACTACAAGCTATCCTCAGTATGAACCCTGGGAGGAGGGGTAAACCTGTGGGCCCTAAAGGTCCCCCCTTTTTTATAAATTACATGGCAAGGCTTGACTTAAGTGATATTGGATGTCAGGCAACATCCTTACCCATCATGGGAAATCATCCAACACATTTCCTGTCTTAGGTTGGGGCAGCCCTGCAAAGACCTTTCCCATAATTTGCTCACTAGTCACCATCACCAAGTTCAACCAGATTTGCACTGAAGAATCCTCTGGGCAATAGCTAAGAGCACTTGCCAAGTGGTGAAATTGACCTGGGTTTGCCTCTGGCTCTGGCACCATAAAAACATGAAGATGATGCTCCAGCACATGTAAGCACTCCTAAGGAAGCTGTGCCTGCTCAATCCTTAATGAGTCTCCTCACAAGTTGGAGCCCCTTAACTAAGGTCTCAGCACTGGTGGGGGGAACCCTGGTATTATAAGAAATTCTGCATTACAGGGCCCGTGAACAGCAGCATTAAATATTTTTACTGTATCTTTTAGTTTTGTAACCTTAGCCGTGATAACATATACATAATGAAATAAAAGGGGAAAGGATAGCATATGAGCTTCTCAGAGTAAGTCTATTTCTTATTGAACCAAAACCAATTGCAAATTTAACTGCAATATTTCTTTTTGAATATGGCTATGAATATCATTTTAATTGGCCAAGGTATTTGCAACCTGCCCCGATAAGGTATCTGCCATGTAGCAACTGACTAAATAATGGCAACTCCAGCAGCCATAGCCACTGTGGCATGGCCACCACTATGGCTGTTGTAATGCCAAAATCTCTTAGATGCAGGATGAGCTGATCATTATGTGCTGTGTTGACAGGTAGAAGACCAATCCCCAGCACTCGAACTACCACAGCCAGCTCCTCAGAACCCCATCAATTCCTCAGTTGACAAACCTGCTCAGAACAGTTTAAAACTCTGGAAATATCAGCAGGATGATCAACAACAGCAAAAAAGAAAGAAGCAGTAACACAAACTCCTACCCAGAAAGTACAATTTTTATTTTTTCCATTATGCTGAATCTTCAGAGTGCAAAATCAAGACAAGCTTGAGGCCCCCAGAGATACCAACCTCCAAAAGTAAGTAGCACAGCATGTTGCATGGGGTTGCAGTAATGAAAAGGCCTGCTGCCCATGGATTGATTTTGTCTGGTGGCTTGGGACCCCACTACCATAGATTTCTCTGGAACAAATTAAGAGTCCACAGGAAAGTTGTAATGCACTCAGTCCAAAGTATGGCCCAGGCCAGCAGCGACTGAGTGGAGCTGGGACATTTCAAAGGCTCATGAACTTAAATACCTAATCCCAAAATGATAGTAGATGTTTAAAGGTCACAGAATGCTTGGAACATAGGGCTTAGTTTAAAGAAGGAATTCCTACTAGGCTGGCCTTTAACATTTGGACCCATTTCTGCTTCTGACTCAGGTCCTTGCTTCTTGGTCTAACCACTATGTGAAGTGGCATCACATGCATTTGCTAACATGAATGCTATGAACCAAGTTCTCTGAAACCATGAGCCAAAATGGATATTCCTCCTTTAAGATGCTTCTATTACATATTTTATCATAGCAGCCATAAAAGTATTTAACATACTATTTCTATTAAAAGCTCTTTGGTACACTGATACTAATGATTTGATAACCTCACTTACTTTGGGGACTAGTAGTCAAAAAGTAGCTTGATATTCATGGGAACCTGTGATAGAAAATGGTGATAAAATTCCAAGTGAAAAAACGGAATGATCAAAACTGGTTCAATTAAGAAATGAGAAAATTCAGACCTGAAAATACTTATATCTAAAAAGATTAAGAATGAGTTAGAGCATAGTACATAATGTTAGCAAAGATTGAACAGCATATCCTATCCCACTTTCAAAGAAATATGAATTTGTTAACAGACACTTAAAAAATGGAATCTGCTTTCCTTCCCTTTGTATGTAGACTGATGAGGAAATGTGTTTGACCAATACGGTGAGAAAATATTGACGTTCTCAAAATTCCAAAGCTAAACCTTCAGGAAATATATTTACCATTATCTCTTACATACATAAAAACCAATGCTAAGTAACAACTTCAATAATCCATCTACTCAGCACATGGTACAGAAGACTTGCCTCCCCTCCACGGGATCATAGGAAATCGTTGGTTGTTGTTTTGGGTGGGAGTGGGAGAGTCCATAGTCAGATCACATGACAAGGGGTTTCCTTAGTCAATACTCCCTATATGTTACCATGCTGCTATCTTCACAATCTCCTTTCTTTTCTCATTTATTCAGTTTTGCAATATTTTAGATATATACAGTATTTCAAATATTAAGTAATAGATTAATAAAATAATTTTCTTACCTCTTGTATCAACCTCATGATCAAGAATGGAAGATAGATTGAACTAATCAATGGAATTCATTAAACCAAAGTGTTAATAAAATGATGTACAGATGTGTTGAATTGGGATTAGGGCTAGGTCTGTGGTGTGTTTCTTAATTATCATGACCAAGGCAACTCATGGAAGAAAGCATTTACTGAGGGTTTATAGGTTCAGAGAAGTCTATGGCCCTCAGAGTGGGGAGGATGGCAGCAGGAAGGCACAGCACTGGCGCAGTCGCTGAGAGTTCACATCTTTGGGCAACAAACATGGGACAGAAAGAAAGTTAACTGGAAATAGCAGTTGTTGCTTCGAGATGGGGTCCCAAGTGTAAGTCCACACAACTATGAATACCTGATTTTTTTTACAAAGAAGTAAAAATTATACAATGTAAAAAAAAACAGCATCTTCAACAAGTGGTGCTGGCATAACTGGATAATGTCAAGTAGAAGAATGCAAATAGATCCATACCTATCATTCTGCACAAAACTCAACTCCAAATTGATCAAAGACCTCAAAATAAATCAACTCACATTGAACCTGATAGAAGAGTACGTGGGAAAAAGCCTTGAATTCTTTGGCACAGGAGACAACCTCCTGATTAGAATATCAGTAGCAAAGACACTGAGATCAACAATTAATAAATAGGACTTCATGAAACTGAGAAGCTTCTGTAAGGCAAAGAACATTTTCAAAAGGACAAAATGACAACCTATAGAATGGGAAAAGATCTTCACTAACCCCACATCTGACAGAGGGCTAAATCTCTAAAATATATAAAAAACTTAAGAAAATGGACATCAAAAATAAATCCAATTTTAAAATGGGGTACAGATCTAAACAGAGAATTCTCAACAGAAGAATCTCAAATGGCCAAAGGACACTTAAGGGACACAACAACCTGAACCATCAGGGAAATGCAAATTAAAATGACTCTTAGATACCATCTTATACTAGTCACAATGGCTAAGATCAAAAACACTGATGGAAGCTTATGATGGAAATAATGTGGGGCAAGGAGAACACTTCTCCACTGATGGCGGGAATGCAAACTTGTACAGTCACTTTGGAATTTAATATGTTGGTTTCCCAGGAAATTTGAAATCAATCCACATCAAGACCCAGCATTGCCTCTCTTGAACAAATACCTAAAGAATGCTCAATCATACCACAAGGACACTTGCTCAATTATATTTAAGCAATAATATTTGTAATGGCCAGAACTTGGAAACAACCTAGGTGTTCCTCAACCAAACAGTAGATAAAAAGAAAACGTGGTACATTAACACAATGGAGCATTATTCAGCTGTTAAAAACAATGACATCAGGCAATTCGAAGGCAAATGGATAGAACCAGAAAAAAAATCATCCTTAGTGAGAGAACCTTCATTCAGTAACTGATGGAAACAGATGCAGAGACCCACAGCCAAGCACTGGGCCAACCTCTGGGAATCCTGTTGAAAAGAGGAGGAAGAATTATATGGGGGCAGGGAGTTTTAAGGTCATCACAAGGGAACCCACAGATACAATTAACCTGGGCTCATAGGAGCTCACAAATTCTCAACCAACAGCTAGGAAGCCTTTATGGGACTGTCCTAGGCCCTCTACATATGTGTGGCAGTTGGTCTACTTGTGGAACTCCTAACAGTGGGAACAGGTCTCTAATACTTTAGCTGGCTTTTGGGAACCTAGTCCCCATACTTGGTTGCCTTGTCCAACCTTAATACAAGAGGAGGAGCCTAGTCTTACCTCAATTTAAGAAAAAAAAAAAAGATGGGAGTCATAGAAATCAAACTCGGGTCATCAGTTTTAACAAAAAGCACCCTGGCCCTCTGAGTCCTTTCACAGGCCCTGCATTAAGTCTCAGTGATAAAACGCTAACTAACATACCACACTTGATAAAATGTAGCACAGCAATACTGATTACATGTGCACCTCCTATTTCTATCAAAAGCAAGTGTTTTTATTACTATAATTGCTGTGACAAGACACCATGATCAAGGCAACTTTCAGAAGTCTATCAGCTTAGGGGAATTCAGACCACACCTAGAAACTTAACAAGAACATCTGGAAAACATTTTATTTTATAGCTCAATCTCTGGGCACTGAAGCACTGAAAGCCACAGGAAAAAAGAAAGAGATAAAATGTATGTTTAAGAGACTCAGCACACAGCATCCCCCCACCAAAGCTAACAGTGATAACACATAAAAACAAAACATAAATCTGACTGCAGCCAGTAGACGGTATTCTTGCCCCACCACACAGTGAGTGTTGAAAAGCTAGTCAGATTCATTTGTTTGTTACAACAGGAAAGACCATGGCTAACAGCTGCATCCAAAGCCATCAGAACCAATGGAAAGATATTTACACACTTTCTTTTAAGTTGAATCATCTGTCCAAAGTTATGAATGTGGCTTTTGAAGTCATTTACGCAAGTACATATTTTATTTCCTTAAGATGGAATCAGCGCTTCCATTGCTTCCATTTTGTGTTCAAGCACATTTTTTTTCTGCTATGAAGTCTGAGAGTGTTCTGATGCTGTCAACACCAAAGACATAGGAAGCATTTGCTTTTTGTTCAAGGATACATGTAGCTCCAAAGTATGAGTCAATGTGGCTTTGCCACTTTAATTCTGAGCATTACAAACACCAATAAGAGTCTGTAGTTTTGTTTCTTTGCTTCTTGATTTGAACCAGTTATAATTTCCTCTACAACACACTCAATGACATAAAGACCTTTGGACAAATGCAAATAAAACAGTATTAAAAATAATTACTCAGAAGATTATTGATGACCACTCTAGAATATTCAGGCCACAATTAATAAATTATAATTGAAAGAAATTAAGAAATTGTAATTCCAGACTTCCCCAAAAAATGAAAGCACGAATAATTTCTCTGAAAACTTGGAAAATTATAATTTTTGAAATGTAAATCTCAGTAAGATATTTAAAGCATATTTTTTCCTAACAACTTCCATCTATTATGAATAATGGCTTCTTAAAGACTAAGATTCACTAACTTTCACATACTCATCCATAAAACTGAAGAGTTGACATTTTCTCAAAAGATAAGCTGAGAAAGAGAAAACTGTGTGGCTCTGAAGAAATTCAGTTATTAATGAGTGTGGGCCACAGCTGTAACACATGAATCATCGTGAGGAACTTGAAGTCTCGGTGTTCAATGCATAAAACTATTTACCTAATTCAGCCTCCATTAAGTGATGGAGAGCTGGCAAAGAACCAGCTTGATGGTGGGATGCAGTCATGATAAATGGGATTTCTCCTGTAAGACAGACAACCATGCACCTTTCCTAAAGAGTAGACTGGTGGTACTAAACACAAGGACTTAGGAGCTAGCTTTGTTCATATTCAAAATGGAATATTGTGAACTATTTTCACTCTTTTCAAAAGAGGATCTAAAAGTAACATAATGAAAAAAATAAATTCTGTCTTGACTACTTTGGCAGCACTATGTAAAATACTGAGTTCATAGCCCCACCCTCAAAATTAACATATATATTCAATAATTTTGTTATTTTGAGACAAAGTATCATAGATATCAGGCTTACTACAAGCTCTCCATGTCACTGAGAAGGATATTAAAGTCCTCTTCTTTTTATTCCCATCTCCTCAAGCTGGGACTATAGGTGTGCACCAACACTCAAAGTGTATATGGCATTAAGTGTTGACCTAGGGCTCTTTGTATAGTTTGCAATCAAGTACTCTACCAGCTAAGCTACACCCCACGTTCCCAGGAGTAACCAGTAACAGAATTTCTGCTTTTCTCTCTTTACTAGCTCTTTAGTATTTTTCCTGTGTGCATGTATATTTGTGTGCATGCGCTTGTATGTGCATGTATATGTATGTGTGTGTATGTGCATGTTGATATGTATGCTGATACCTCCTTTCTATTACTCAAAACTTTATTGTTTTGAGACAGGGTCTCTCACTGACCTCAGAGCACAATAGTTCAACTAGTGTCATCGGCCAGGGAACCCTAGAGAGAGACCCTCTTGTCTCTGCCTCCCCATTGCTGACTTTGCAGGCATGCACCACTATGCTCATTTTTTACATGTGTGTTGGAGATCTAAACCTGGGTTGTAACACAAACGGGGCCTGCTTGTTGGGGGTTTCTGTCCCACCCGGTACCCCACAGCCAGCAAGTCCCAAAGAAAAGCACACAGAGATCTCTATAAGTTATAAAGCTGATTGGCCCATTAGCTCAGGCTACTTATTAGCTCTTCTAGCTTATATTAACCCATTGTTCTTATCTATGCTAGCCACATGGCTCAGTACCTTTCTCAGCAGGGTAGCTCACATCTTGCTTCTTCGGAGTCTGGGCAAAAGTGGGAGGAATCAACTTCCTCCTTCCCAGAATTCTCCTGTTCTCATTGTATCATTTCTACTTCCTGTCTGGTTTTCCTGCCTATACTTCCTGCTTGGCCAGTCAGCATTTATTTAAAACATGATTGACAGAATACAGACAATTCTTATGCACCACTGGGTGCACATTCTTGAGCAGCAAACACTTCACTAACTGAGCCACTCAGCACACACCTTTTAGAGAAATCTATAAAAGTTACTTTGCCACTGTCTTCAATTTTGAGTAACCATAATAACAGGAGGAAAGACTTCTAAAAGTAAATTTTTGTTAATTTAAACTGTAGCAAAATAATTTCAGTATATGGTTGCCTAATAGTACAGACTATGAAATACTTTTACTCTTGTATGTTATTTGATTCCCAACAAAAATTCTACAAGGTAGTTAGGGTGAGTGATACTTTTTCTGTCTACAAAGAAGCATATGAAAAAAATCAAAGAAAATAAACAAACATGGTATCAAAGTGCAAATGGAAAAGACAAGTTTCCAATCTATACTTATTCTGAACAAAATATAAACCAAAAGCAATCTCATCTATCTGCAACAGAGCAGAAACAGGCAAAGAAACAAAAATCACAAATCACAAAAGCATTTCATTTTTAAAGCACATACTGTTCTGAAAATGCTTTGCTTACAACCTGAGATGCTGTAGTTGCTTAGAACAGGGAATATTTGAGGAGCTCTGAGGGCAGAAGGGAAGGCATCCTCCATTCTCCTATGCAGAACCAAAGCTTTTGCATTATCAGAAAACTCTTAAACTTGTTAGTCTAGATAAAGCAGTACATTGAAGAGGAAAGAAAACCAGACAAGAAGAGCATGGAACAGGCTGAAGGAAGTGTGTACTGGCTGATCGGCTTTATCATTCCTCCTTAGAGTTCTGACCAGCTCTGACTATAACAAGGGATATTTGCATCACCTAGTTATAGTGCCATGTGTTGCCTAGACCTTACATAAAGAAATAAAAGCCCCAAAATCCTCAGGTCTGCAGAAAATATTTGAAATAAAAGATCCTTATTTGCAAGAAATTTTCTAGTTTATTCTGTAACTATCCCTAAAAAGATTAATTAAAGAAAAAATACATAATAGGTGAAGTATTTCAATTTGAGAAATTTGTTGCCTATATATATGTCCAAGTAGAACAGAGGGTGGGGTTGTGGTAGTTTTCCCCTTATGCAACACAACTCTGAACTGTGCTGCAACACTCAACTTCTCCCTGCCCTCCATCCTGGGTATAATCAGATCCCTGCCCTCCATGCTGGGGAATAACCAGTTTCTAATGAACTCTTTTGCCACTATAGTTGCTCCTACCTTTAAGAGAAGCTTGATGTTAAATTATACTTTCTAAATCCATTTCTTTAGAGTGGCCAAAAGGCTTTACAAACAAAATATATTTTCTGTTGACAGTTGAGTAGTAACCAGAAAACAGCAAGTTTCAAGAAGGCAAATTAACATTTGTTTCAGGAAGAAGCATATTTTATACTATTTTATATTATTTGTGCTTTGGGGCTGTAACTAATCATGAATTCCAAATGTTATGTACTTTTATAAAGCTTCTAGAACAGTTGTCCTTTTAAAAAAATGAGAATAGAAAAAAACCTCTTAACAATGATAATAAAAACTGAAATAAAAAGTAATACAGAAGAAAGAGGTTCTTCTGTTTATTGCTTTCCCTTTTACAAAGTTGGACATTCTGTTCCTTGAATATAACAGGAGTCCTGTGCTTCCAGCTAGAGCCCTAAGGAAGTTTACAATTATTTCTATCATCTGACGACAGAAAGTGACAAGGGAGCCCATTGGTGAGCATCTTAGATCAGGACGGGGAAGAGAAATGTATTACAAAAACCACTGTTTTTAAAGTTATTTCAAGATGCCACTCATTATCAGGAAACAGACAGATTTGCGCGAGATCATTTTTTAAAGATTTATTTATTTATTATGTATACAGTGTTCTGTCTGCATGTATGCCACCAGACCAGAAGAGGGCACCAGATCTTATTGTAGATGGTTGTGAGCCTCCATGTGGTTGCTGGGAATTGAACTCAGGACCTCTGGAAGAGCAGGCAATGCTCTTACCCTCTGAGCCATCTCTCCAGCCCCATGTGTGAGATCATTTTAGCCTCTCAGATTATCAACAACTGTAGACAGAGGTAGCTTGTTTGTTTCCCGACTGCTCAGACCCAAATAATAACACAGAAACGATATTAACTACAGCACTGAGTGGCCAATAACTTATGCATATTTCTAGTTAACTCTTACATCATAAATTAACCCATTTCTATTAATCTGTGAATCACCATGAGGCTGTGGCCTACTGCTAAGGCTCTGGCTGATGCTGGCATCTTTCTCCTTTGGCAGCTAAAAGGCATCTCTTTGACTCCACCTACTTTCTCTCTATATTTCTGTTCAGATTTCCCACCTGGCTTTACTAAGTCACTGGCCCAAACAGCTTCTAATAATAAGCAATGGTAATAAAACATATTCATAGCATACAGAGCGGAATCCCACATCAAACAACAAAATCGGGTAATTTCCAGGACTAGTGAGATGGTAAAATGTTGGTGGTATAGTGCTGAGCATAGCTGCCTTTCAGTGCTAGTGAGAACCTGAAGACATAGTTCACAGTCGGGCGGTGGTGGCGCACGCCTTTAATCCCAGCACTCAGGAGGCAGAGGCAGTCAGATCTTTGTGAGTTCGAGGCCAGCCTGGTCTACAAGAGCTAGTTCCAGGATAGGCTCCAAAGCTACAGAGAAACCCTGTCTCGAAAAACCATATAAATAAATAAATAAATAAAAGACATAGCCGCCATCACGTGGTCATGGAGGAATCTGGTGTAGTCCAGTCTTCATATGAAAGACAGTCACCAATATGTATCAAAAGTCAGGCAAAATTACATATTTCTAGCTAAAATATGAAAATTGAGACATAGTATACATGAAGATGCATGATACTAAATCCAAGTGACATTTTGTATTTTCCACTCCAAACATTATCTTGAATAGTGCTAAGTACTTGATACAGTGTGAGAATTTTTAGTCAACTGAAAAAAATCCAAATTAGAATAGTTAAGTTATGAAATATCTAACAGGAATTCTTTGTGCACATGTGTTAGTGAGTGAGTTTGTCTGTGTGTACAATGTGTGTGCCAGTACACAAGTTCACATACACTTGTGTGCATGCATACGACAGACAGAAGTCAGTGTCAGATGTCTGTTCTTGCTCTGCACTTGTTTGCTGAGATGGGGTTATCACACTGAATCTGGAGCTCACTGCTTGGCCAGCCAGCAAATCCTTGGGACCTTCCTTGTTTCTGCCTCCCCAGTGAGGCATTGTAAATGAACCCTGCCATGCCTGGCTTTCTACGTAGTGCTGGGATCTGAACTCAGCTTCTCATGCTGGCGAGGCAGGAGCTTGACCCACAAAGCTCCCTCCCCAGCCTCAGGAATTCATATTTTTAACTCTTCACATACCAACCAAGCTAGCTTCCTTTTAAATTAGAAAATTTGTTAGCATTGCTTAAGGAACAATCTAAATGTATGTGTGTGTGTGTGTGTGTGTGTGTGTGTGTGTGTGTGTGTGTGTGTGTGTGTATTTAATGGTATTATAAAGAGAATTATTTAGTTCATTTCAGGAACAAAATTGGTGTAATTTACACATTGAGTTTTTAATCGCAGTGTATGTCCCCCTTTGGGCCATGTGTTTGAACACTTTCTCCCCAGCTCGTGGTGCTGCACATGGAAGCTTTAGGAGGCAGAGCTTTGTTGGAGGAAGTATATTTCTGAGGATGGCTTTGAGGTTTGGAAGCTTGGCCCTATTTGCATGTGGAGTTTACAAGGGACATCTGTTTTCAGGATAAGCCAGTTGTGACAATCAAGCTGATAAAATTATTTTCTCTCTTAGCAAGTCATTGAACACTGAAGCCCAAAGGAACAAGGAACATATAGCTTTGAAACAGAGAGGAATTCCCAATGCTAGCATCTTGATATAGTTGTGGTAGGGAAGGTGGGGATGGAAGCAGGAGAGAAGTGCGGGCCGTGAGGGATGTGTTAGTGCTATCCTGAGAGAGCACACTAACGTATAAAGCAGAGTATTCGGCTATGGCCAGGAAGACAATGCACATAAGACTGAGTGCCACAAACAGTCCACAACCTTGATTTATAGTGACCTAGTGAGATGGCTACTGTCCTACTGGCCTTTGAAAATATCACTGAATGAAGTGATTCTAAATATTTGCTTTAATGAGAATTAAATGGATCACACACATTATTGCTCCCCATGCCCAGGACTGCTATATCGGGCAGTCACCTATAAATAGTGCTGGAGGCCAGCACACGCACCTCATCACACCCCTTCCCTCCTCAAAATAGCCCTCTCCAATAACCAGGCAAAGAATGCAAAAATTTAGAGCCATTTTAAAATCCTGATAATGGAAAAGAGACAAGACTTTGTTTTTCCAAGTTATTCAATCCTCTGCATTATGTAGATGTGCATTGAACAACTGAGCTTAACTTTTTCTGATGATGACTTTTGAAATGGCCTAAATCTTTAACCAATCATGCACTAAGAATTTACTCTGAGTTACTACAGAGTACTCAAAAGTACGAACCTAGGTTTTCTAAACAAAATGTAAGCAGGGGCAATGGCAACGTCCAGCCTCCCACCTCCTGGAACTGTTCTTGCCTTTGTTCCATTTATGTAATATACTTCTAAAGACAGCAGTCAATGTAAATGTTTACTGGACATTTATTATAAATATAAAAATTCAGAGACTGGGTGCTTATACTGTAGACTCCGATGACTCTGCCCTCCTTTTCTAGTCTAACCTCTGTGACCTGAGTCTAATTCCCTCAAGTCCTCAGTGACAAGAATATCTTTAGCCTTACATTCGTGTGCTGTGACCAACAATGTCAGTGTTGCCAAAGGAAAAGATGTTGAGATGTTGGGACACTGGTTCCTCACACCTCAGCACAACCAAGAGCAGCCGTGCAGCCATTAGCACTGGTCTCAGGCAAAGGGACAGATGAACAACTCTGATACATTTCCTGAATTGGAAACAGTAAAGCAACTCTGAGAAATGGATATAAACAATCTCTTCCCTTGATTGTGTATTAAATATAACAAAATCAAAAGTTTACCTTTGTACAGATCATCAGGTTTGTCAAAATCTAGAGAAATTCATGGAAAAGTAAAGTGAGGATTAGACACCACTGAACATATTCTTTGGGTGTGAATTTTACAATATAACCTTGTTTCTGAAATGTCTCTAGTACATTTTGACTCAAAAAGTACCTGAACACCAGTTAACTCAAATTTAGGTGCTAAGTCCTAATATTAACACATCAGATATGGAAACATTTAGAAACAGAGTTTAAAGAGGTGATTAAAGTAAAGTCATTTGAATAGGGCATAGTTTTATATTATTCTGTTATGATGATTGGGACATGGACACACAGAAAAAAAAGAAGTCATGAAAAGACATAGTAATAAAACAATTATCAAAAAACTAAGAAAACTCTCAGAAAAAAACAAACATTGAATACCTTGATTTCCAACTTCTAGCTTCCATAATGGAGACAGGGAAATATCTGAGTTAAAAGCCAGTCAGTGTGTGGTACTCTACTATGCAAGCCTTAGCAAACCAGTACATCTGTATTTATTAGATCCTACACCTCAGCACTTGCACACATATGCTCTCCCAAGTCCTGGGCTTTGCTGATTTTCTCTAGAAGGGTTTAGGAAAATGTAGTGTAAACCAAAAACCAGTCATCCTGTCCAAGGCACTTCCTCTTTTCTTTGAAATCATCCTAAAGTAATAATATAAGTGGCTGAAGGTGAGCATGGTGCACCCTATTATGTCATACAGACGTCATGCAGGATTAGCGTAAACTAAAGCATAAGACCATGTTTCCTCTGAGAACTCCCTGCACCATCTGGTTGTAAGAATGATGCCAGAGGGACCATTCTAGAGCAGGGCATGTGGCAGGTAAGGACACACTCTACAGATCTTCTCAGAGAGGCCTTGTCTTTAGAGCACATGTCTCCAAGTTACAACTTAGTAAGATGTGGTTCACTGCAAAGAAAACACTGGGGAAGAGAAAGAAGTTGAGAATGTTTGAACCTGTGTTAGATGAGGGGGGTCTTACTATTTGGCCTTATTATCACCCAATAACCAAAAGAAAAATTCTAAACATGAAACATTCTACTGACACTGCAGAGTTTCCTAACATGGCCCCACAGGACCGTAACTCCAGTAGATTCTCCTTAGCAAATGGATGTGGAAACTACTGCAGTCTGTCACAGCCTTCAGGATTCACAAGTCCCAAATGTCCCTAATGAAATCCTTATTAGAATTACTCATAAGCACTCTGTGATGTATGTTTGCGGACAATAGTTTTGAGAAGTCATGAAAAACTCTCATTAGTTGATGATGGAGCATATAGGTGTGCACAGTAGAGTTAGAGCCAAGGGGAGCTGATGTTCTCTGTCTTAAATAACACTTAACTATTTTGAGCAAAGCTGTATATTTTTCATAGCCAAATATATTACCTCTTTTTCTCAAAAACTATATTTGATCATTTTTTCTCAGCTAAATATATTATACTCACTATTAGCTGGATTTTCCAGCTGGGCATTCCAAGCTATCTTTAACTGGCTATCAATTGTTTGGAAAAAAGAAAATGAAAATTCAACACTTTACAAATAAGTTTATCATATCAGGTGCCATGTTCCAGGCAGCAGCAATCCACCTGAGCTATCTCTTGGAGATCTATCCATTCTCTGGCAGCTTGGAATGCGGATGCCAGGAAACTTAATCCATGCTGGCTTGTGCAGCTTCTGCTTTGGCTTCATGCACATATAAAGTACTGGCTATTACTGGATGTGAAAGTGCTTGGCAAGCGCTAAAAGGACATGTTCTCCTCCCTGAATAATAGCAGTTCTGAGGAACAGGATGGAAAGAAACAATAATGTCAGGTAGCTTATACGTTCATCTTTTTAAATATAGATCCTTGGTGAAATGCAAAAGAATATTCTCTGATTTCTTAGCTTCTTAGTGTCTCTGAACTTTTCATCTTTAAGAGACTCTTAATTTAAAATAAATTTCTAATGGACAAGAAACAGCAGTCATTTTTCCAGAGGAAAGAATGGTATAGTCATCAAAGAGGAATGAAGCAGAGGCAAATACTACTGGAAATGATGGATCATTAACATTTACATAAGTATATAGTTCTGGTTTTGTTTGCAACAGAACACATAGGAGAAGGGCAACCTCTGAACAACACCAGCATCTGCTTTTAATTTACTTTGATCATTTACTTACAGACACAAAAGAAAGGATGCAGAAATTCTATATAGTGATATTTCCCAATGTCTACTTTGTGTTTATTTCTCTCAGGCAGTAGGCCTGCTCCCAGGGATCTAGTTTATAGTAATGCTTTCCCTAGCCCAAAGTGTAAACCAAGCTCTGCTACTTTTAAGCCTTGTGACAGGAGTGACATGGCTCAACAGCACTGCCTCTCCACTTTCTTAGTTATAATACTGAAATACCAAAGATTCTCTACTAGAGCTACTCTGAGGACTACATTAGAACAGTGTCTAAATGCAAGGCAAGAAGGCAACCACATTCCATAGTAACATCCTATGAACATTTTTTAAAAGTGAATAACAATACAAACCAAGTTGATCTACAAGGGAGGTCAGAAAGTTCATAGAGATTTTGGAAGCATAAAACAATAAAAAAAAATAACTGCCATAAGAATCTTAGAAATCAGGGGTTAGTGGTTGCGCACTTAGGTTTCTAATGTGCTTACCAGCAAGCCTAATGCCCTAAGTTCGATCCACGGATCCCACATAATGTAAGGAGCCAACTAATCCCTGAAAGTTGTCTACACACACGCGCACACACACACACACACACACACACACACACACACACACACAAATTGATTAATAGAATCTTATAAAGTCATTTGCATGTATTTAGTACCAAGATTTTTACACTTTTTAAAAAATAAGCATTTTGAATTTTCAATGTTTTACAGGGGAAATCATATTGACCTTTAGTTTTGAAGAACTCATTCATTTTTTTCTTGTTACACTTATGGCCTGTAGTTCCCCTTCTCTCAAATATTTGTGGAAGAACACAGAGGTCTCTTCACTCCACTAAAAAGGAGGTCTGTGCATTTGAACAAAGCCCACTGCTCTACTGAGGCTACCATCTCCACAACTGTCAACCGTGTGTAAGCAGAGTTTCTTAAGCCCCAGATATACAGCTCCTCAGAGTTTAAATGCAAGACTCTCATTTGAAAACTGCATGTAAATGGAAATATTCATGAGCCACGCCAGAAGCTGGCCAGTACTTCTGTTGTGGAGTGATTTCTTAGCAGTCATGTTGTTTCACATGCTTGGTTTTTATTTGATGTCAGGATGGAGGGACTGGGCAAGTCCACATGCTCTCTTAACACTTGGAGGTTGTGTTCAGTTTCAGACACAAAAGAGAAGTTCTTTAATTTCCCTGTGGGGAAGAGGCTAAATGAAACAGCCAGCAATTCCTACCTAAATGTCATGATGATCACACCTACTATTTATGTCATTAAGTTTGTACCATATTTTGGAAAAGAATAGATCCCACTTCAATAATTTTTGGGTTTTGGTTTTTTGGACCACAAACAACACCAATGTAAACAAACACAAATTTAAAATTTAAAAAAAAAGAAAAGAAAGCTCAAAATGGTAAAACTGTGACTTAGTGTTAAATCTAGACCCTGCACAAAGTTTTGTACTCATTTTATTTTTAATCAGCTTGCCTGTTTTTAAAAACTTTAAAGCGGACCTTAAAAAATTTCAAAATCCCTAAGTTTACTCTTAACTAGAGTTATACTTTGGAAATATTGTGAAGACACATATCCATCTGTGAATGCATGCTCCAAATAATATAACTGGATTTGAAGAGAATTAATTTAGGAAATATTGTGGAATTCCCAAATGAGAGAATCTCAGTGAGAGATTGTCTAGATCAGGTTGGCCCACGAGCATTTCTTTGGAGATTACCTTGATTATGTTAAGTGAGATGGGGGCAGAGTCTGGACTGCAGGGTGATTAAAGGAAGCTGAGTGTAAGCACTCCAGTGGCATTGTTTCTCTGTATTCCTGAATTGGAATGTAATGCCACTAGCCCCCTCAAGGTACTGCTGTTGCTACTTCCATGCACTGATGAACTGGAATCTAAATCTGTGAGCCAAATAAACCCATATCTACCCAATTTGCTTTTATCACAGTATTTTATTACCTTAACAAGAAACAAACAAAGAGACTTCACTCTAGAGGGGGTCCCAGGTATCCATGGAGATGTCCACAGCTAGTTCCTTGGGCAGCTGAGGACAGGGAGCCTGAAATGGCCCTTTCCTATAGCCATACTGATGAATATCTTGCTTATCACCATAGAAGCTTCATCTGGCAATGGCGGGAGATAGAGACAGAGACCTACACTTGAGCGCAGGACTGAGCTCCCAAGGCCCAAATGAAGAGCTGAAGGAGGGAGAACCTGAGCAAGGAAGTCAGGACCACGAGGAGTGCGCCTACCCACTGAGACTGCAGGGCTGATCTAATGGGAGCTCACCAAGACCAGCGCGAACTGGACTGAAAAATATGGGATCAAACCAGATTCTCTGAAGGTGTCGGACAATGAAGGCTGACTGAGAAGCCAGGAACAATGGCACTGGGTTTTGATCCCACCACATGTACTGGCTTTTGGGGGAGCCTAGTCTGTTTAGATGTGCACCTTCCTGGACCCAGATGGAATGGGTTGGACCTTGGACTTTCCGCAGGACAGGGAATCCTGACTGCTCCTTGGACTAGAAAGGGAGGGGGAGGGAGTTAAGGGAGGGGGAGGGAAATTGGAGGTGAGAGGAGGTGGAAATTTTTAATAATAATAAATTAAATAATAAAGAAAAAACAAACAAACAAAGCTATGACACAGAATCCCTATGACTCAGGGGCTTGCTGTTTCAGCTAGACTGACTGTCCAGCAGAATCCCCAGGATCCTCTTGTCCTTGCCCTATAGTGCAGGGATCACAACCACGTGTCTGAGTGCAGCTTTTATGTAAATGCTGAGGGTCTGAAGTCAGGTGGCCATGCTTGCACACAGTGTACCCACTGAGTTGTTTCCCCAGTCCTCTATTCGTTTTAACTCTTCTTCTTTAATGAAAACAATCTCAAGCATTTTCTTTGCAGAATTTTCTTTACTAATTCACTTGGCAATTGTTCAATTTTCCTAAAGCTAGGATATCCAAAATTGGGCCGCTTATGAATATGTACAATATGCTGATGCCATACATACTGCTGCTAGAAGGATTACTCTCAGCACTCTCATAACAATCTCAAATTGTTGAACAGAAAGAAACTTCCAAGTTACTTGTGCTGTAGTAGTAAGGATGAAACAGACCATGCAAATTAGTTTATATTTTAACTAATAGTTATTAAGTTGGTGATAGAAAGGTCTTAGCTTCTAATTCATTACACCTCTAATGATTAAAATATGACTAAGGAGATGACTCTCAAGCCAAGAACTCCAGCTGGCTTTTCAGAAAGTCACATGACCTCATAGTGGCCACACCCAGTGATCAACGATTCTGTTCTAGATACTTACTCCTAAGACTTTTCTTTGCCCTTCTTTTTAGAGCACCTCTGTACTCATCAAAACAGCTATTAAGAGTGTAGAATCTCAACTAGACATGGTAGTGCATGCCTTTAATCGCACCACTCAGGAGGCAGGAGCAGGCAGATCTTTGTGAGTTGAAGGACAGCTGGTTTACAAAGGGAGCTCCAAGACAGCCAGGACTACTCAGAGAAAACTTGTCTTGAAAAACCAAGCAAAAAAAAAAAAAAAAAAAAAAAAACTCTCAGCTGACTAGAGCAGCACCATCTATGACTCCCGCACAACAAGCTGAAGGTCAGTCTGATCTGCAAAACAACAGCCTGTGCTGAACACACACTCCAACTGCAGAAGTGTTTCCTGCCCCTGTGAAAGACCACAAGAGACAGAATTCTTTCCTTCTAAGTTTAGACTGACTACTGGATTGGTCTTAGCATGGATCAATACATTAATTCAGATCTCCAAGAAAACTCTAATCCTATTTTCATGGCATTTGACAACTATATACTAGTATTTAGCCACAACCCTAAAGTGCCCACCTACGTGATGTCAAATAATCCACAAGGGGAAAGGGATGTTCACAGGAAGTGAAGACAAACAATTTCCAAGACTTTCTCGATAGCTTAGCAAGCAGAAAATTCAAGAAAATGTGATTAGAGAAGTTTACAGCATTTCTAAGTTATATCATAAATATGAATTAAACTGTGAAACACACACACACACAAACTTCAATTTTTAAAATGATGTAAAATCCACACACATAATAACAGCCACATGGCTCAGCCAACACAACTCATTCTAAATAACTGAATGACAAAATTGTTTCTTTTTTTCCTTTATTTCTTAGAAAAGTATGAGCTTTGAAGGAAATCCTGGATTACTAGTGTTTCACTGGCCCTGCCATTTACTTCCTGTGTGTGCACTTTGAAGTCCTGAGATGTTTACAGTTACCTGTCATTTGTTTCATGTCAAGAACTCTTGTTTAATCAAAGCTAACATATTCTCCTTAGCCATAGAACTAGACTCTAGATTTCATTTTTTCACAATATGCAGGGAGATGGTCATTGTTCTTTTTCTGTATCTTCCTGTTAGCTATGTTAGAAATCATCCTCTTGGCTTAACAATAGCTTCAACTTCACACATACTCCATATAAAAATTTGTAAGGGTCTGGATAAATAGTTCAATAGTTAGAAAACTTACTTGTGATCAGTCATGAGGACTTGAGTTCAGATTTGAGCACTGACATAACTAGCCAACCATCCTGCTCAACCCTAAAACCCAGCTCCTAGGAGACAAAGACAGGAGTATCTGAAGTCTGATGGTTTTCAGCCTCCTACATAAAAGAAGAGCTCCAAATTCAGGAAAAAAACACTCCTGCATTAAGGAATAAGAGAATACTAGAGGACATCCCAAACCCCTCTTCTAGCTACATGTGTGTATATACTGACACAAACAAACATATATACACATAAATTTAAAAAGAAATAAAAAACATATAAAAGTTTTAAGAAAAATATGACCTAGTAGAAAGAAACTAAAAGATTCTTTGTTTTTTCAATCAAAGACCTAGCTTTAGGTGCTGGTGCTGCTGTTTCTCAGCTGTCTAGCATTGGATGGATCTCCCAACATTTTCAAGCCTCCATTTCTTCATTAATAAAATAAAAAAGTTAAGTGCACAGAATCATTTTGGAGATCGAGTGGCAATATATGGAAAGTCACTTTGAAGTGTTAAACAGATGCAATTTATTAAATGCATATCAAAATATGTAACTATATTTATAGATACACATTAGCATTGACTATTAATAAAATCTGAAAGAAGTCTTAGACTTAAGAACAGGATCACTGTACACATACAAAGATCACAAGCTCTACAGAGCTCAACTTAAAAATGTGTAGAAGACAAACACTGGTACCAGCAGAAGGCTTTGGCTGAGGCGTCCCTTCCTGAAGGGATTTGTGAACCCTCAACTAAAACATGAACAAACACACTACTCATGTGCTCCTCTGCTGAAGTCACAGCACTTATTAACAGAATGTGTGTTGTGACAGTTTCTCTCCACACAAAATCAAAGTCATTATCTCTGGAGCTTTGAATCTAATTGCTGTGTTTTGAGTTCTTGTCATTTTAATTTAATCCGAGAAAGTACACATTTAACTGACTGGTTGTAACCTGGGGATGTTGCTCCATGATCAAGGGCTTGCATGGCATGCACAGATAAGACTGCTCATCCAGAACATGTAGCCTTGTTCATCTGCATCCTAGCACTCAGGGTGAAGGAGAAGTTATTTTCTTTTATCTTTCATTTTTTCTGTAAAATATTCTTGTAAATCATGTATTTTTTCCTTTTAGATTTATTTATCCTATTGAATGTGTATGACTGTTTTTCTTGCATGTGTCTATGTGCACCATGTGCATGCCTGGTGCCCAGCCCACAAACATCAGAGAAAGGCACTAGATCCCCTTGGAACTGGAGTTATAGATGGGTGTTGGGAACCAAATCTGGGTCCTCTACAAGAGCATCAAGTGCTGTTAACTACTGAGACATCTCTCCAGCACTCCAAAATATGTATTTCCTATGAAAAATAGCTAGGATATTCTAAGGCCTTACTACTCAGCTCAGCCCATAGTTCAACAGCATCAGAAATACTTTCAAGTGTGTTAGAAGTGTAGAATCTAGGGGTCACTGTAAACTTTGCTCATGAAGATAAACATGGTAACTCAAGGCTGGCAAGCTAACTAGGTGGGCAGAGGCACCTGAATGAACATCTTAGTTCAAGCCCTGGTTCCCACAAGCTGACAGAAGAAAATCAACTCCTTAGAGTTGTCATTTGTTCTACACTGGCTCATGATGGCTCTCACACAGCCAGACCCAGACATAGACAGAAAATAATAAAAATTTTAAAAGATCACAGTAATTTAATTCTGAAAGAGGGATATGAAATGAGAAGAATGAGAATCTCTGCAGTAGATAAAATCTTACCTAGAGGATGGGAAGACACAGACTGGGAACACTGGGTTTCAACACCTGAAACAAGATTTGAGATGGTCAAAATGTAAAGCCATAATCATGGGCTGACTAACTCCAAACTTGAAGATGGGCATTTAGAGCAATGATGGCTGAGATGCTTCCTTTAGCATACAAAACAGGTCTTTCCAAGTTTGCAAGATGAAATGAAAGGGACCCCTACTGTTGAGCATGTGCTGTGTTAACTTTAGGAATTAATCAATTCTCAAAGTTGTGATTTTTCAAGAATTTCAAGTAAAAGATACTCACTCAGAGCAATACTGCTAAAACATGATCTTAAAACTATATCTGTAGCAAACTTTCTCTTGGGCCACCAACAAGCTCCCAAGTCAATACTCAGTAACTTATTAGATACAAATGTTTAGTCTTATGCTGGTCCCATTAGCTCTTAAAACTTAAATTAACTTGTTTCTCTAATGGGAGATGTCCTTCTGTATAGTGTGAATATGTGTTGCTTTTATTGGTTGATGAATAAAGCTACTTTGGCCTATGGAAGAGCAGATTATAGGTAGGAAGGAAAGCCAAATGAACATAGGGAGAAAGAAGGTAGATTTGAGAGCGATGCCAGCAGCCAATGAAGGCAAAAGATGTCACAGCATCACAGGTAAGTCAGGAACCATGTGGTGATACAGAAATTAATAGAAATGGGTTAATTTATATGTAAGGGCTAGTTAGCAACAAGCCTGAGTTATCAGCAAAACAATTATAGTTCATATTAAGCCTCTGAGTAATTATTAGGAAACAGCTACAGGAACTAGCAAGTGGAACAGAAAAGCCTCTATTTTGGTGCCCAATGTGGGACTCTCAAATTTCCATAAGGCCTAGTGTGGTAGATTTATTTTTTACTCATACAGAAAAAAAGGGTTTGTGGGCTAGCTGAACACTACCTGATGCCAACATTCGGGAGTGGGGTGGGGTGTAAGTGTGACTTTCCTGGGTACCTGAAGCCAAATGGGGTAGAGTCAGCAGTCAAACCTGTTTCCCTGTTGCTTTGGTCCTAGCCATACCCACTTAGCAGTTTAAAACAGTAATCAAAAAAAGATTACAGATACACAATAAAGACAGATTCAGACAAAAAAAAAAACTCTAAATGGGTCACAGTGTGTTTAAAATGTACATAGGCTTGGGAGAAAGAAAGGAACTAAGTATAAGCAGTTATAGAGAGAAATAAATGGTTTTTAAAAATATAACAAAGCCTTTAAAGAGACATTAAGTAATAAAGAAAGAAAAGCCACACAAAAAATGGAAAATATACAAGAAGTCTGGATCCTGTATAGCACTGTATTGATTTTTAATTTTTTGGTTACTGAAAGCAAAAGACAGCTGCTGAGAGACATGAGATTGAAAGAGATACTCATAAAATATACCAATCTAAATATTTTTAAAATGCTTTAACTTTAAAGCAAAAATCAAAAACTATATTTGTAAAATGGAACAAAAAAGATGCATTGCTTTGGAGAAGCAGTTTTGCTTCTGTTTCCACAGAAGATGAAAATCTATGGATTCCTTCCACGTTAATATTTCTTGATCATGTAAGACCCCCTGAAAGGTCTCCAGTGGGAACCATGGCCCAAGTGATCCAACCTCCAGAATAGCTTCAAGGTTACTGGCTGAGATATACCAACCTAACAAAATAGCCCAGACAGGACTTGACCATAATTCTAAATTTTCTCAAGATCCCCATAAGATTAGCAGGAAGTACTAACCTCCCTAGTCATCAGGAAGTACTAAAAATAAACTATGTACAAATTCTTTTAAAAAAGTTTATAAATACTTGTTTTCATTGAAAAAAAAGATTGGTTGTAAATAGTTAATGGTCATAGTGAATCTCTTTCTAAAGAAAAAAGGGGGATACAATATAAAAATGATGAAAAGGGTAACTGTTAAGTCTACTTTAATCCAAAAAACACTGATAATCTCAAAATATATTGGTATGGATTTTAGTTTATGGATAAAAATTTAAGGCCAATTTTATTATACTATATGTCTATTTTTACTCTTGTTTAAGGTATTATGTTTATGCAGCTCATCTAAAAATATAATGTATAGTTAAAAATACAAATTACTAGTCATCTATAATAGTCAAACTTATAGTCATGTCAGATTTTCTATATATGCAGAGATATATTTCAGATGGATAGGTATTCTTCAAACACTTTAAAGACCAACATAATATGGCATTTAAAATGTCTTAAGAACTTACACTTTTCTCAAAAGTGAAATATGCCTGCTTCTGGCAGCACTAATTACGTCAACAGGATGGTAGGCATTGAAGAAGCTCATTATGGAGTTTGCTTTCAATGTGGCAAAGCTACCTCTTGCCTGTACTGCTTGAAAAAAATGCTGTATGAACTGGACAAGCAAGACCAGCAGGAAAATGACTGCTAAACATTGTCAAAACAAGGTGGGATGGTCCTTTGGGATTTCTGCTTCATAGAAGAATTTGCCAGACATTCTGCAGAACACAGAGAAAAGTGACTGAAAAACTGCTAATATAAGCAGGAGAGTTTCAAAGTTCTTGCTTTACTAAGAAGTATGCCAGATATTCTAGGTCTTTAGGCTGACGATAGATGTCCCAATGTTTGTTTTTTGTTTTGGGAGGTTTCTGTTGGTTTGTTTAGCTTATTTTGGGTTTTAGTTTGTTTGTTTGATTGGTTGTTTGTTTGGTTGGTTGTTTGGTTGGTTGGTTGGTTGGTTGGTAGGTTTTTTTTTGAGACAAGGTTTCTCTGTGCAATAGCCCTGACTGTCCTGGAACTCATTCTGTAGATCAGACTGGCCTTGAACTCACAAAGATCTGCCTACCTCTGCCTCCCAAGTTCTGAGATTAAAGGTATGAGCTACCCCCACCTGGTTCGATGTCCTCAGTGAATAACTTGGATGACTGTCAAGGCAGTGAGATCTCTCTCTCATTTCTAGAGTTTTGGAAGTTGCTTGCAATGCACATCCTCTTTACTCAGGTAATATTAAATCCTTCTGGGGTCTTTGACAGAGTTGAAGACAGAGAGTTATAATTACAGTTTTCATTAGTTATGATAAAAGATAAATTTTTAAAAGACAAAACTTTAGAATCACAGAGATAGGATAGATGGTAGAATATTTTCTTTAATTTTTCCAAATATGAACAGATAAAAGTAATTCTTGTCTGATACCTGTCTTTTATATGCAATTTTACAATGTTAAAGTTAAAAACCTTCCTTTTTGGTTAGACAGAAATATCCTTCTGTACACTGTGAATATGTTTTGTTTTTATTAGTTGATGAAAAGAAATGCTTTGTTCTATGGCAAAGCAGAATATAGCTACGAGGGAAAGCCAAATTGAATACGGGGAGAAAGAAGACAGAGTTGAGACACCAGCAGCCACCAGAAGAGAAAGAGGTCAGAGCATCACTGGTAGGTAACAGGCCACATGGCAATACATAGATTAATAGAAATGGGTTAATTTAAATGTCAGTAATAAGCCGAGCCATCAGCCAAATGGTTATAATTGATATTAAGTTTCTGAGTGATTATTTTATAATCAGTTACAGGACTAAGCAAGACAAAGAAAAGCTTCTCTTTATTTACGTCTTGCCTCAGGGCCTTTTACCTTTTTTTTCATTCTGAATACGCACATCCAAGAAGGTATAGAAAGAAAACAAATTAAGATATAATCACTAAAACACAAAATAGGACTAATAACACAAAAACCAATTAACACACACCTTTCAATAATAACTTTAAATATTAATGGCCTCTGTCACCCAATGGAAAGATACTGGTTAGTTAAAAGAATTAAAAAACAAAATGTGTTTTTCTGTTGTCCACAAGGAACTCCTACGACCTTCAGGGATAAATGGCCCCTGAGAGGTGAAGGAAGGAAAAATGCCATAGGCAAATGGAGCCAAGAAACAAGCAGTTGTTGCTGTCCTAATGTCTGACAAACAGAGCAAACTAAAATCAATCAGAAGAAAAAGAGGAACTCTCCACTGGGAAGAATATTCCTTTACATCAAAGCCATCAACTCTACGTATTTAAGTATTGACAGATATGGTATTTATTCCAATGAAGAAGGATTATGAATGGGGTGCAGTAGCCCTAGGCCTACCACTGCCATGTCCTAGAACATTGCCTATTACTTCTATGCTGTCCCAAAGGTAGATATGACAGCTCCCTAGCAGAGCTAGAATTGCTAAGGAGAGGAAAAGATCCAAATGTACAGCAGCCCAGGGAAGTGTGGCATGTAAAGTTGTAAGGAACAACACCTAGGAATTAGATTACCACTATTTGGGAAGCAGTTCCCATAAGACAAGTACATTTTCAAGAAGTACAATGGTGACCACAGTGGAACTTCAGGTTGAGAGGTTATGCTAGTCTGTTTGTGTTTTCAGCTTGACAGAAGCTAGAGTTATCAGAAAGAAAATTCTCAATTGAGAAAATGCTGCCATCAATTACCTGTAGGCAAGCCTGTAGGGTATTCGATTTTTTTTTTTTTTTGATTAATGCTTGATGTGGCAGAGCACAGCCACTGTGAACCTTGGGCAAGTGGTTCTGCGGTATATTTTAAAAAGCAAACTGAGAAAGTCATAGCAAGCAAGCCAGAAAGCAGCATTTCTCCATGGCTTCTGCTTCAGTTCCTGCCTTCAGTTACTGCCTTGGCTTCCCTCAGTGATGAACTGTTACCTGAAAGTGTAAGGAGAAATAAACCCTTTCTTCCCCAAGTTGCTTTTGGTCATGGTCTTTATCACAGTAATAAAAAACTAGCCAGGACAGAGGTTGCAGGGAAGTGTGAGCTTGCCTCCCAGAGTCCATCTACAGAGGCCAGCACTAGCACATAGCCTGTGAGTGTGTGTGTAGAGCTAGGGCTTGTGAGTACATCATAATTGAGTAGATAGCTGTGGAATAATCCTCTGTACACTGTCAATATGTATTACTCTCATAGGTTAATAAAAAACTGACAGGTCAGTAGCTGGACAGGAAGTTAGGTGGGAAAACCAAACAGAATAATGGGAAGAAGGAGGGCAAAGTCATAGGAGTCTCCAGCCAGACGAGGAGGGAGTATGAGATGAATAAGCCATGTTAATAAAGGTACCGCCACGCGGCAAAGTGGAAACAAGGAATAGGGGTTAGCTTAAAAAGTAAGGGCAACTTAGTGTTAAGCCTGAGCTATTTATTGGTTGAGCATTTACAATTAATGTCTCTACACAGTAATTTGGAAGCAGCTCCCAGAATGGAAACTCTGCTTAGCATAAGTCTCAACTTCCTAGAATTCGAGTTTTCAAAAAGAATAGTGGCCCATGAATGAAGCTATGTGATGAGAACTTGTTTGAAAAACAACAACAACAAAAAAAAAAAAAAAAACAAAAACAAAAAAAAAAAAAAACAACTCCAGGCAAACAGACAAGGGTTCTGTTCTTGGAATTTGCTTTTGTGTCCTTCCCAGGTGTATTAATAGAAGTGGGTTTCCTTCAGGTTACATATTATTGTTTACTTTTGTTATTTGGATGATATTTCCAAGCATGGGTTATTCTTATGACTTGATATAGCTTGAACTCAAGTGAAGTGCTCAGACAACCTTGTTTAATGCTAAGAATATAAATTGCCTAATATCTTAAATAAAGTTGGCTATAGCATAAGACTTTAGTCTGCCTTATTTTAGGCTCCACTCTCTCAAGTTCACCAACCAGAATGACAGCATGGTGGGATGTCTATCCTGATGGAAAGTGGATGAAGCTGGAGTAGAGAACGTTCTAGTCCACTCACCATGGAACTGAGGGGAAGCAAGGCAGGAGACCAAGGGAGCCTGGAGTTCTAAAGGAGAGCAGAGGTGGAGCCACAGAGAAGAAAGTAAAGCAGCCTAAAAATGCAGAACCAACCTGCTATTGACAAACCTAGAGCTGTGCCTGAACGGGTGGGTTTTATGTAAAGGAGACTTTAGAGGACCCTGAGGTGGGAAACAGCAAACTGATGTATCCAGCATACTAAACTCATGTTAAATCTGCCTAACGCTGATAAAAACAGTGATGTTTACAATCGCAGGAATACTGCCAATCATTTGTGGAAAGCACTGAATTGGTACCCTATGACGAGCACTGTGCTCAGTACTACAGACATGCCTGTCACCAGAGTGGGTCCCAGGTGTTGTATGGCTTGAGGTTCAGGATTTTAATGTCTCAGTGACTTAGACCACGAAGGCAGCAGGACTTAAAGTTCAGATTTATTAAAAGTATGAGCAGAGCTATAGAACATGCCCTACAAAACAGAGCAGCCAAGCAACCACATGACTCAAGAGACCTGCATCCTTGGGGCATGAATGAGGGGGATTCTGACCCTGACTTACAGACATTTGCTATATAAGTCTGAACTGTCTGTCAATACATCTCATAATTCTAAGCATCTGGCCATCCCCATTATGAGTGCACTTAAGACTGTAAACAGAGACTTCCCCTGACAGGTCTATAAGGAAAAGTTCACTTTCACTCCTCCTGGAACAATTCTGTTTTAAGCAGTCCTTGTTTATCTCTCCTTCTACCAGGAAGTGCCTGACCCTGGATTACCAGTCCCTGGGGAGGAGTTGGGTGGGACCCATTCTGGACAGCAAACACATTTTTCCAAGGGCAGTTGGTTGTCCTACCTCTCTAGGCTTCCTGAAGCTCTCCAGAACTTAAAATGGCCTACCTCACACAAACACAGTCTGTAGCCTATAGACTTAAGTTGCCTTAATAAGCCTCACATTAAAGAATAAATCTAAGTACTTCCTTACACATCGCTGAAAGTATTATCATGGAAAAGAGAAGATGAAAAACCTTAAGTTAAAAGATTTAAGAAATGACCTTGCTGAGGAAATTACATTAGAGTTTCCAAGAATTAATAGAGAAACATTAGCAATTCTTTTCTAATATTTTAAGTAGAAATTAAAACTTCATTATATATATTTACATATTGCATATGTACATATTTAATATGTAGTAATTATAGCAATTACACACATATTAGTAGATGCATTATTATACAATGGTTAACATAAAAATTAAAGCTCTTTTTAATAAGGTTTTTCTTAATGAAATATTACATACCACTGCTGGATTCTTAATTGTGATTCTCCTCATATGACTGTAGTTAGTTACTATTTCATAAAAACATTAGCAACCTAGGTGAAAAAGAGGGATGAAAAGCTTCCAAAGTCTGTTTCTCCATGCTTATACTTTTACCCATATGTTCTTCTAATATATATACATTTCAAAACAAGGAACTTGGATCTTTATTACTTATGCCATCAGGTTTTTGAGAATGTACCCTCCCTATGAAATTCTGAATAGAACTTGGCTCAAATCTAACTTCTAGTGGTATATTAGCCTGTCCACTGAGCTTTGTAAACAGTAACCTAGGACACAAATTATACAGATTAATAACAGCTATTTGCTTGTGAACCAAAGCTGGGGGTGGATGAGTAATCTGTGTATTTTGGTGTATTATGGGAAGTGACAGTTTTCAACATCCATTATCTTCTTCATGAATGGAGTTTCAAATACATCAGAGGGAAAATCCCTGAGTGCTTGCTAATTCTGTGGGTGATGACCACTGTGGCTTCAGGTCAGCTTACACAGTCCCTCATTCATTTTGTGAAACCAGTCACTCACAGTCACTCAGTGTCTTTCATGTCAGTTTCTAACAAAGGCACTGACCGGGCTTAATGTTCTCAAAGTTTAAAAAATACCCACAGAAGCATTTACATCATTGGCCAAGTATGTCCAGGTCATAAGAAAAACCCAATAACATGACCAGAGAGACTCCAAATGCAACTAACCGGATGATGAAAAGTACAGGCAGTAATCCTGTTGTGAGTTTCTGCCCCACTATATATTTTTACCAAAATATATGGTTTTACCAGAGAGGTCTGTTTAGTATAGTCTTTCCTAAGATACAGTCCAAAACAATGAATTACTTTAGAAAAGACTTGGGAATTCTGAGACCTGCATTCCCTTCACAGAAGTTCTGAAGGAACGTCAACACTCTAGAGCTTCTGAGAATTCCTGCAGCTCTGCTTAACACTTCCCAACACATCCAAACATTTTGCATATTCTGTAACCCAACACCTCGTACCATCTGTGGAGCCTGCTCAGAGAAGCCAGACACTGGTGATTTTTAAGATATGCTTTGCAGAGTCCTCTCAGGGGTTTCCAGGAAGGCCCAGAAAAGAGTGCAGAGAAATGCAAAGGAACAGAAGAGGTCAGCATCCACAGCTCCATTCTAATCCTACTTTCTGAATTTACCATATAGCATCATTTTGAATAAAAGAATTTATGACTCAAAATTATCTTGTGTTTATAAAATTCTTTGACTAGAAATGAGATATTTGTAGTCTGATGTTTATAGTTCAATGTACTGTACATGTTATAGGATTGCACAGGAAGGCTTGGCAGTATTCCCATGGGAGTTTCTCATCGGAGACTGAATCACTGTGCATAATTATTGAATCCTGTTGACCCTTGCCTGGCTTTCCTAGAGGAAGAGTTAACACCACTGTGCCATTAAATTGGGCTTGGCCTGGTGACCTGCTTTGAAAGGGACATCATGTGAGTCTGTGGTTTATTTATGACCGCCGGGCCTTCCCTTCACCATGAGAAGGATAGGCCCCACACAGCGGGTGCTCATCAGTCAAAGCCCAGGAATGAGAAGCACATGAAGCCCAAACAGACCAACAATGCTCCAATCAATTGCTGAGGTTCAAAGTTTTCTTGTTGGCAGAGTAAAGGCTGAATAGAGCAATTTTTAAATCAAGTGGCTTTAGTATTACTCTCACATAATAATAAGATACAACATAGGAGATGTTGAATTTTCTGCTCATTTTGCAATTAACTCAAACAATTTTCAAAAAGTGCAATACTGCTTACTTCTCTGCACACTCAGATCCCATTCTTTTTTGTACAACAATGATTCACAGGATAATAATAATGCCAACAATGCACTGGATGTTTCCATCAAGGGAATCAATGAACTTTTCTTTGTTAATGAAGCCAAATGCTGCTTTTGGGTTAGAATTTAATATAAAATTCATTATATGTACCAATAATTGTTTTTAGAGTCAGTTATACCTAATCAAGCTGTAATTCAAACAAAACCCTACCCAACAACACATAAGAAGTCAAAGGAAAAAAGAAAGGTATTCCTTTCCTCTCAAAATTTGAAACCATATCTAGTAAAGCAGGTACACAGTTAATGAATCAACTTTCACTTTAATGAAGGGTTTTAAATTTATGAAGACAGTGATATAAAATCAAGGTTCATGGTTAAGTGGAAAGACTGGAATTATTCTAATTGTTTGTTTTTTAAAAAAATCTGCTTTGAAAATAATTCTCTAGCAAGTTACCAACTCAATGTGCACGACTTACTAGGGGCTAGAGGGGGCAATTAAGAGCACTTGCTGCTCTTGCAGATTTGGGGTTTAGTTCCTGTGGCTCACATGGCTCACAACTGTCTGTAACTCATATTGTTTTTTAAAAATGCTATAAAGTCCCAGGCGGCAGCTGTGGACAGGCAGCGGACTCTGGGATCAGCCAGTCCCAAGGCAGCGACGACTGTGGGTCCCTGCAAGATCCCCAGTGGCCGTGTGAGCAGGCCGCGAGTTCACAGAGCAGCAGGAGCCCAGAGGGTGGCCGGTGGGTCCAGAGCGGATCGCCCAAGATCCCCGGGTGGGTCACAAGCCGGTGGCTCATCACGGGCAGTCCCGCCATGTGACAAGCGGGGAGAGACAGCTCCCTGTGGGTTTGGGAGAGCCACCCAAGTGGGTGGGTATGGACATGCGGCGGGTAAAAGGCACATAAACACAGTAGGCAGGTGTAGAACTGGACATTTATTACTTAGAGGAGAGAGAGAGAGAGAGAGAGAGAGAGAGAGAGAGAGAGAGAGAGAGAGAGAGAGAGAGAGAGAGAGAGACACATGCACGCATGCCAAGAGAGGACAGGAAGAGAGATTCAAGACGGCGGAGGTGAGAGGTCAGGGGTTGCCGGGAGTGGGCGTGGCTTGCCCCTTAAATGGCCAAAAGAATAACAACTCTATTTCCAGAGGATCTGATGCCCTCTTCTGGTCTCTGCAGACACTGCCTACATATTGTGTGCATGGATATGTGCAGACAAAGCACTATACACATAAATGAAAGAAAATTTTTTAATACTTCAAATTTTTTGTAAAATAAAGTCAATAGCTTCTCTCTCTGCCTCTCTCTCTGCTCTTCTCCCTTTTCCCCTGTTCTTCTCCCTTTTCCTCTTCCCCCTTTCCCTTTCCCCTCCATAACCCACTAAATAAAAATGAAGTCAATAGTAGAAGGGTTGTGAAAGTAATCTGTCTTTTTATTTTTAATTTTTATTTTATTTTTATGTGTATTGGGTATTTTGCCTGAATGTATGTCTGTGTACCACTTATGTGCTGGTGCCCTCAGAAGCCAGAAGAGAGCATCAGATTCCCTAAAACTGGAATTATAGATGGGAGGTACCATGCAGGTGCTGTGAATCAAGTCATAGATCCTCTGGCAGAGCAGCAAGTATTTTTAGTGGATAAGCCATCTCTCCAACCCAAGTAATTTGCCCTTACATAACAAAACAGGCACAACAAATGGCCATATAAGCAAGAGGAAATGGTACAAGAACTAGGAACAACACAGAGTAACAGCCAGAGACATACTTCTTGAGTGGTAGACATGAGTGACTGCCAGCATAAAAGGTTTGTCTTTAGGCAATGGATGAAAAGCAAATGAGTTCTTGACTCAATACTATTTATTAAGCACCAAGTACAAGACTGTAAAGAGCAAGTGGCATGATGTGTGGGGCTCAGCAGCCCATTCAGAACATTCTGGGCCCATTTGACAACAGGAAAAACATTCCAAGAGTCTTCTCTCTACAATTAGCTATCAATGAAATGAATAGGTGTTTACTAAGATTTGACAGTGACAAAGAATAAATTAAAATCAGAAATGAGAGATGTGGCAGGGAGCGGGCCCTTTTCAGTCGGTAGAGCATGAGACTCTTAATCTCAGGGTCGTGGGTTCGTGCCCCACGTTGGGCGCCAGATGAAGCGGCGAAGATTGGAAATAACCAAAAATAGTCCTTTTATAATTACTCAATTTTAATACAAGGGGAGACAAGGGAACTTACAGAACCAAGGGTCCAGCAAAGCCGAAGGTGAGCGCACGCAGGGCAGCGCAAACGAACGGGGGCCGCCTTCCGGCTCCCCAATCCTATTTAAGGGGAATGCTACCCCGCTGGAGCAGCCACGCCCCTGAACGCAGGGATTGGGCCAGCTGCCCCAACAATAGGTGTTTACTAAGATTTGACAGTGACAAAGAATAAATTAAAATCAGAAATGAGAGATGTGGCAGGGAGCGGGCCCTTTTATTCTGTCCCAGGCACCCAGCTAGCTTACACCTGAAATAATCACACAGAAACTATATTCATTTAAACACTGCCTGGCCCATTCACTCTAACTCCTTATTGGCTAATTCTTACATCTTAATTTAACCCATAGCTATTAAATCTGTGTATCGCCATGTGACTGTGGTTTACCGGCAAGATTCTAACCAGCGTCTGTCTCAGGCAGGAGATCCATAGCTTCTGCCACTCTGCCCTTCTTCCTATCATTCAGTTCTATCTACTTCACCTACCTAAGTTCTGTCCTATCAACTAGGCCAAGGCAGTTTCTTTATTTATCATCCAATGCAAGCAACACACAAACAGAAGAATCTCCTACACCATTTCCCCTTTTCTGTTTAAACAAAAAGGAAGGCTTTAACTTTAACATAGTAAAATTACATATAACAAAACAATTATCAAGCAAGAATTACAGTTACAATATTTATATCTACTTTATATTTTATCATAACTAAGGAAAACTATAACTATAGCTATAAATTCTTCAACTCCATCAAAGACTCCAGAAGGATATAATATTACCTAAGTAAAGAGGAAGTGCGTTGTAAGCAACTTCCAAAACTCTAGAATTGGCAGAGACATCTCGCTGCCTATACAGTCAACCAAAGTTCTTCTGTACCATTGGGGTATCTATCTTTAGCCTACAGGCCCATAGTATCCAGCAGACTTTTCCATGAAGCAGGAAATTTCACTCAGTCACTTTCTTCTGTAGAGAGGGAATGGCATAACTTCATAGAAATAAAGGGCCATAGCGGAATGTTCAAAAATACTTTATATTGGATTAAATAAACTAAAAGAAATACACAAGTTTTTATAAATACACCACCTACCACAACTAAGAGAGATGAGATAGAAAGTCTAAGCAGTCCTGTACTCCTATGAGTATAGGAAAGATTGTAACATAAAAATCTTTTAAAAATTCCAACAATGCAAAGTCCAGAATAAAATGACCTCATCAGAGAATTCTACAAAATATTTAAAGAATAATTAATACCAATCCTTCTCAAAGTCTTCAAAAAATTGAAAACGAGGAAACACTCCTGCAATGCATTCAATAGTACCTCCTTAAGGGTTGTATACTGAAGCTTGTGGGGAGACCAAGAAGTGGTCAGATTTATATAGGAATGAAATCAAGTGAAAGGTGACAGAGTTCCAATCACACTCTGAAAGCACTGATGCACAGAGTGAACTGCGGTTTAGAGAGCAGATGATGGGGTGTGCTAAAGGCCCTGTCTAGCTCCTTGACTTCCTCCCTTGGTGTATGACGTCTTCTGCTGCATTATATCATAGCCATGGAATACTCAGAATATTTGACTACCTTACCTTGAGTGTTCAGACTCCAAAAGTATTATTTTTCAAAAAGTAAATCTCTTCTAATATGAAGCTGCTGTCCACTCTCAAACTCATTTTATTTGAACAATACTATCCAGATACACATGGCAGGCAAACACACTGCAAAAGAAATAAATAAAATAAAACGATAAACTTTTATCCCACATGAACATAATAAAAAATAGAATTAGTCAATAAAATATCAACAAGCTTAACAGAGCAGCACAGTAAAGGAATTGTGCAATATGACAAAATGTAATTTATTCCCACAGTGCCAATATAACTGCACGTACAAATACTAATGAGTACAATATTAAGCAAATAAAGGACCAGGAAACCATGTTATAATCTGAACTGATGCAGACCTTTTTATTTTTGTTTTTTACCAAATTTAACATCTAGTCATAATAAAAACACTCAATGAACTAAAAAAAAGGGCAGGATAGTACATCAGCATAATAAAGACTGTATATGGGGATGGGGAACCAAAGCCAATACAATAGTCAATAGGAAAAGACTACTGTCTCTTCATGTAAGACTAAGAACAGAACAGGAAAACCTGGTCCCTCTACTTTCACTTGACTAGCATGGAATTCCAAGCTGGAATGTTAGGCAAGAAAAAAGATGAAAGGTGAGTAAAAAAGATTCCAATAAAGAAAGAAATAAAATTAGCATTGTGCTTGGAAGACATTACATGAGATTATCTTTATAACATCCTAAACATTCTATGCACATGAAAAAGAAAAACCCTGTTGTAACTAACAAAAGAAATTAGCAGAACTGAAAGAAAAAAACAACGCAAAATATTCTAACTGTATGACTGGCAAGAAAAGCAAACTAAACAAGAAATTCAGAAAAGCAGTACCATTTACAATAGCACCTAAACAGTCAGATACTTAGGAATGAACTTAAGGAAGTGACAGATCTTAATTCTGAAACTACAGACATGGATGAGACAGAAGAAACAGCATATTATTTACATACTTCTGAAGAACAAACAAATTAAATATAATACCAATCAAAATCACAAAGCTATTTTTACAAAACAGAAAAAAGCAATTCTAAAATTCATAAAGAACCACAAAAAAACCCAATAATATAAATTTTCAACAGAAGTCTCATACTTCCTAATTTCAAATAGTTTAGAACAGTAATCTAAACAGTATGGTGCTGGCATAAGTATGGACATACAGAAAAACCGAACAGACCACACAAGTTAATCCTGGAGCCTAGTTCAGATAACCCTCTGTAAGGGTTCCAGAACCATACAGTGTGGAAAGCACGGCTACTCAACAAATGGTCTCAGGGAAAGGAAAAGACACATGCGAAGGGGTGAAGTTACATTGCCTTGCACCATGTATAAAACTCACCACAAATGGACTAAAGCCCTCACCAAGGGCTGAAAGTATAAAATTCCTGGACAAAACCTAGCCAAAAATCTTCATGAGATTGAATTTTACAGGATCTGACACTAATATATAAGAAACAAAAGTGAAAAATAGAGAAATGAGACTATATTGAACACGTCCCTGGATCAAAGGACACAAACACAAAATGAAGTGAAGACTATTTTTCAGCAAGGAATTAAAACTCAGAATATGTGAAAACAATTAAACACCAAAAAAATAAATAAAAACAAATATCCTGAGAGAAATTAGGAAAAGAACTCAGACACTTTTCCAATGACAAATTGCCAGTAAACGTAAAAGATACGAAACTCACAATAGTGTGATGTCAGCAACGCCTATCAAAATGACTATCACAGAGAAAGAGGAACAGCTGGCAGTACTCACAGACATGGGAGAGAACATAGAGAGAAGCAGTCCCCATGAAATCACAACAATGGCTCCTCAAGAGCCGCAGAATAGAATTAATGTAAGATGGAGCAATTTTACTTCTATAGCCAACATAATTAAAAGCAGAATCTTTTTTCTTTTAGCTGCATTATAAATAGAATATTCATTATTCTTTATTATTATTGCTGTTTTGTGTGTGTGTGTGTGTGTGTCTGTGTTTGAGAGAGAGAGAAGAGAGAGGGGGAGGGAAGGAGAGGGGAGATCAGAAGGGACAGGAGGAGAGTGGAAGAGAGAAGAGGATAAAAGAGGAGGGGAAGAGAGGAGAGGAAAGGAAAATATGTATGAGTGTGGGCATGCATGTGCCACAGAGCACATGGAGAAGTCAGAGACCAACTGTTGGGAACCTGTTTTCTACATCCATCATGGGTTCCAGGGATCCAACTTAGGTCAACAGGCACCTAATTAGCCATCTCACCAGCCCAAATAGAAGAATCTTATAACAATATTTGCATATCTACACCCTGAGCAACAGCTAGGAGGTAGGGAAAAGCAAAAACTTCATCAGCAGGTGAAGGGTTAAATAAAATGTGGTATGTATGTTGTATGCAGCATCATCAGTATACAAGAAAAGAAAATCCTTGCCCATTTCAGCCCAGACCCACCCTGAGGGCACTGTGTAAGGTGAAATAAGACAGTCACAGAAAAAGGGATCTTGTGTGTAATGGTTTGAAGGAAAATGTCCCCTGTGGTCTCCAACATTTGAAAGCTTGATCCTCATAGGTGGAGTTGTTTGGGAGGCTAAAGAGGTGTGCCTTTGCTGGAGGAAGTGTATGAATGGAGGGGGCTTCAAGGTTTCAAAACCTACTGCCAACCACTGCTTGTAGGACTGTTTGCTGTGTTGTTCCAATCAGCACGCCTGCCTGTTATGATGCGTTCTCACCACTGTCAAGCCTAACCCCAAACAAACCCTTCCTTCTATAAGTTGCCTTGGTAGGCATGGTGGATCACAGCAACAGATGAGTGACTAGCACACTAATGTGTGAGATAGCTATGTGTCTGCCAAGAACTTATGGGAAAGGGTGAAATATGGGTCATTGCTTAGAGCAGAGTTTCAGTTTTGCTGGGCTAAGAACTGCTGAAGATGGTTCCCACAAGTGAGTGTGCTTAACACTGATAGTTCACATGTTAAAATGTTACATGCTAAAATGTCAAGAGTGTTATGTGTTGTGCGGTTTTATTCATATTTTATTTATCAAAACAGAACTAACAGTTTAAAGTCAATGATACTGTCATGTTTTCCTGCAAGACACACCAAGAGGTGGCTAGAGAAACATCTAGAAATCCATGGAGAAAAACAGAAGAGGTCAGAGGAGCTTGAGGACCCTGCATATGAAAGAAGAATAAAATGTAAGAGGAAGTGGAGGGAGAAAGCAGGTCCCCACGAGAGCAGAACAAGTACACAGTTACGTTTATAGAAGTATGAATCTTTCTGTGCTTCTTCTTCAAAGACCTACACATACTGTCATCACAGTTTTCTTGGACTGTCATAATCAAATAACATGCTTCTCTCACACTCTGGAGGCTGGGGTCCAGGAACAACTGCAGCCCATTCTGATTTTTCCTGGGGTGTCAGTCTGTCTCTCATGGGTGGCTGCCCTCCTCATGTCCTCACCTTCTCTCTGCTTATGTCATATAAGGTCAGCACTCAGACTGGATTAGAACCCTACCATAACAAACTTTCTTTACCTAGTACTGTCACATTTGGAAGTGGAAGGGTTAGGATTTCAGCATGAGAGTCAGGGAAGAGCACAATTCAGTCCTCAGTACACATCAATTTCATTTCCGTAATTAGTTATGCAACTTCTGCTAAAGGTAAAAATGGTATGAATAAAAGTGTTCAAGTCACCAGCCAGTGAAAATAATAAACTTCATTCCCTCTGTGGTCTTGGGAACATTCAAATCATATTTTTGAAACATCCTTACAAGCATTTACTACATCATAAAGTTTTATTTCTATGAAAGTAGACTGTTTCATTCAGATGTTTGACTGTTTTACATTTTATTCATTATGGGAATAATCGCCAAATCATGTTATCAGAATTAACCAATGGAAGCGTATCAAGAACCACTGACTCAACAAGTCTCTCAGTATCCTCAGAGAAGGCTGAAACAAAGCTGCTCCTTTAGCATAGCATCTTGGCCTCGACTCACCCTGCACTAGGAGTCCCTAGGTATCTTCAAACAAAGATAATGAAGTACCTGAAGGCTTGTTTTTAAAATATATGTAAATGAAAATTGGATTAAACTTTTATAGTAAGAACTACATATATTTTCCTTCTAGCTGGTGAGTCCATCATAACTTGCAGCCACCATCAGCTTCCCCTTCTGAAATCCCATTCTTAAGGAATCACATTCTTGTTTACAGATATTGACTTTTTTTCAGTATTATAATAGAATTTTTGAGTAAAGTATTAATGAATGCTTCGATGTGCTTCCTAATAACCACAGCCCATGAGCCCTCTTTAATTAAGGAGTCTCACTGAAGGATTTAGATGCCCATTGGTGTGGGTGTTTTGGGTTTAGTTTCTCCAAGTGAAAATTCATGGTGTTGAGAAAGAAATTCTAAGGCACATTTTTCTATAATTTATGAACCATATGTGTTAAATGAATTTCTGTTTCTGTAATAAAATTTTATGTATGTCTTTTAATAAATAAAACAGAAAAAATGTGGGATAATAATTTAGAGAAAATTTGAAATGCATAAAAGAAATTGTTCAAATTCAAATATTTGAAGAACCAGCTCATCATCATAAGAACAGTTTTTTAAGATAGATTCGATCTCTAAAATTGTACTTTTAAAACAACCCAACCCATGTTTGTTATGTCTTAAATACTATTTACAAAGTTTCAAATTTTTCTCTTTGATTCTCTTGCAAACATTAATTTTTATTGAATACTCATTAACAAGTTATACATTTCTATTTATGAAATGCTAATTAAATGTGTTAATGTCTAATAAGTAATATGTTGATAACATTAAATTACAACTTACTATTTCTTTTAAAGCCATTCTAGTTCATTCATCAAGTGGCCGGAATGCCACTAACAGACATCTATGTTTATATAAAGTGATTAGAAACGTCACATTTCATGCAGACCTAACCTGAAGATGTTGGCACTTGATTTTGTCTGTCAGCTTAGATTGCACCTGTACTTTGTGCTTTAGAGATGTCTTGGCTTGTCTGTGTTGTGAGTACCTTTACCCACTGATGTAGCACATACCTAAGATCATTCTCTTTCAACCACTTTAGTGACTGTAGTGACTGTCATTAATTATTTCTTGAGTATTAGGATGCTGGGTGCTTTTATAGATGTGTTCTTATCTAACCCCCACCACAGAAATAGGTGGTGGGGTTAGAGACATTATCTTTGTCTCACAAGAGTCTAGTATCTTTGCTTCATTCAGATATCAAAAGACAGAGTTGGTATTCAATGACTAGTACTTAATATTTTTCTTCATTGAAAAAATGAGCCCACTTCCACATTCTAGTCAACCTTGTGTCTTATGTTTTCATATTTAAGTTGGCATATAAAATGTTAATGCTGCTATGGCCTTATTAAGTCATCTTCAGACAGATTAAGCCAAAGGAGCCATTGTGTTTTAACTGTAAATCAAATTCCCAGCTCTGTTTTTCAGGACTTAATTTCAAGTTATTTTCAGAAACTTTTTTATGAAATTTTATGGCTGAATTTGCCATATATCACAAAATTAAAGTATAGTTTCTAAACATACCTATTCTAATAGGTATTTTCTAAAATAGATCTACGATAAGAAGAACTTGAACCATTAAGTACAAGAATATGTCACCAAAGCTACTGAGGCTTTTTCTTCCTGTTTTTACAGATGCTTCATTTCAGCACCAATGATCTCCTAAGTCAGAATGCCTGAGAACATCAGCGTCCAAACCGATTGCCACACTGGTACATTTGATGCAACTGTCTCTGTAAAAAGTGATCATGATGAAAATGATTGTTGCTCTTCAGGTTCTGGCAATTTACCACCAGAAAATAAATTCCAAAACTCTGAAATATTATCAGTTTAAAAAGGGATCATAAAACGTGAGAACAGTGTGTAAATTAAGATAAACTTCATTTAACAATAAATTTCTAGGTAACTGTGTGGAACACACACCTTCTTAACTGCCGATGCCATCATAACAAGGTAAGTTTGACAGCAGTCTTATTAATAAATACCTCTACTGGATCCTAAAATATAAGGAGAGACTCTCGGCCTCCTTTTTGACACAAGGAAAACATGTTTATCTCTGCACTGCTTTCTGCTGCCCTGCACAACTTTCATCTATTTTTCCTTCTCATTGATTTCATGAACTTAGAAAATATAAATTAATTTTAGTATCAAATTAAGGAAAGCACAGCAAATGAGATGTGGAGGCATCAGCAGTGCATAAAATGGTCCAGTAAGTACTCTCAGTTGGATTTTTCCTTTTCTCCTTTATATTTGATTTCTGTGTTTCCATTCCCCCACTCACACATTCCTAGTTGCAAGTGATCCTACTTTCAGTCAGAATGTCTCTCTTGTCAGCACTCCTAGCTAAGCTCATAATAAAAACATGGTATGTTTGCTTATAAAAGCTGACTGTCTGACTACATTTGATGGTTGGCAGAACTGGAAAGGAACCAAACTATATGACTCCCACATTGCTAAAACTGCAGGCTACTTTTCAAAACTTGTTCTTTAGTTTTTGACAGCTAATGAGCAAAATGTGGCAAAAAATGAAGCTTTCTTCTTATCCCCACTGTGTTCTGCTCTCCTGTCTGCAGGCTGTCTTGCTCTCTCATGGACTCCTTGAGATCCAGACACCTTATTTATGTGTATAACTCTAGCTCATTTCTGTTCCACCCTCCTGACCACTACTTCATCCTAATGCTTGACATGTCCACCCTGATGCTCAGCCATCACAGCCAACAGACCTTCAGTATGGAAATATTTTCTCTGTCCTCTGCGCCCTTCCTTACTCCTCTTCCAAAGATTTTCCTTTTGAATGCCTTGTCTTTTATTTTTGGTCATTTTCTGTCATTCATCTCTGAAGGTAAGTGAAAACCTTTGGGGTCCAGGCCCAAAACACTTTTCAGAATACAGAATCAGATGCTATAAGCAAAAAGGACTTTTTTCTCTGGCTGAGGGTGAACGAACAAACTCTCAAACATGTTATATTCTAACTCTCCTGCCCTACTTCTAATTCCTCCTATCTTCTTCTTCTCAAAACTCTCTTTCTCCCAGGAGCCTGAAGTTATAACGAAATTACAAGAGTTACCTTTCATTGGTCAAAAGCACATTCCTAGGGTAAGCAATAAGGAGTTTCCATTGCTATGGCAACACAAGGGTTTCAGGGAGTAAAACTGTAACCAGATAAGGGTTGCAGTGCCCAGTGGCAGACTTTGAGACATGGGTCTATTGTTGATAGACTGTCAAGAAAAGAGTTGGCAAGCTTTTCTTAGGGTGCTTTGTGTAGCAACCTTGGTTAGACATCTGCGTTTCTGACCTTGTGAATAGCTGTGAGTTCCAAACTTATGATCCAATTATGAAAAATCTTTAGTCTAGTATGGACTTGCTTTGAGGTGAAAGTGAGTTAATTGTACAGTTAATCTGAACAAAAGAACAATTGTAGTGAGGAGGCGGGCTGTGTTCCCGCCGCCTGGCTCTCGGCCACCTGGCTAGCTTATGCCCCAAAATAACACACAAATTGTATTCATTTAAACACTGCCTGGCCCATTAGTTCCAGTCTCTTATTGTCTAATTCTCACATCTTAATTAACCCATTTCTAATAATCTGTGTAGCACCACGAAGTGGTGTCTTACCGGGAAAGATTCAGCATGTCTGACCTGGTGGCTGGCTTCATGGCAACTGACCCAGAGAGGAGAGGCATGGCAATTGCCTATGGCGACTGCCTGAAGCATCTGCCTAACTTCCCTTCTTCCCAGCACTCTGTTCTGTCTACTCCACCTATCTAAATCCTGCCCTATCAAAAAGCCAAGGCAGTTTCTTTATTAACGAATGAGAGTACTCCATCAAACAATGCAGACTTTTAAATGTCTACAGTCCTTGTGAGACAAATAGATCCAGTTATGAAGCACGTCCCAGAATATATATATATATATATATATATATATATATATATATGTATGTATGTATGTATGTATCCAAATAAAAAGTCATCCTCCTGACCACCCACAGATACATGTACCTGTAAAACAGAGATACAATCATGAGATTACATATACACATCATAATGCAGGTATTTGGGAGACACCAAGTTACTTTAGTAAAAGAGAGCAACAGTTTCCAGAGTCAATGGTCCTGCAGGCCTTGTCTGGGCAGGATTAGCCTCCATCAGAGAGTCACTCCTCTGGTGGATTGACATCTGAACACTGGTTGTCACTTAGTGTAACTCTCATGACATGAAGTCATATACCTTCTTTCACTGTCTCCCAAGTAGATTCTCCTTCAGGCTTCTCCCAAGTTGAGCTTCTGTTTTTATGTGAACTATCATCCAAATCCCTCAGCCATCCTATATTCTGCTTTAAGGTGTATATACCTATAGATACCATTACCTTATATAGTGCATTTGTACCAATCCAAAAAAAAAAAAAAGATTTCATCTCCCAGACACTCGTCTTTTAAATGAAGACAATTATACACTCACACAATGACTGAAGCATGATTGTAACTACTGAATTCTGCTGCTTCATCCACTGATCTGTGCTCTCTACAAGTTTGCACCTTGAACTGTTTGGCCATTCTTCAATTCCATGAATTTTAATAGCATCTCACTGCTTTGGAAAATAAGTATACAGTCACTGGCCTTCAGGAGACTTAACTGAAGTTGGTATCTCTTCTTCTTACTCTTCCTCTTCCTCCTCCTCTTCCTTTCTCTTTTTCCTTCTTTTTTGTTTTTGTTTGTTTGTTTGTTTGTTTTTAGACAGGGTTTCTCTTTAACCACCTTGACTGCACCAGAACTCACTCTGTACACCAGGCTGACCTCAAGCTCACAGAGATCCACCTGCCTCTGTCTCCTAAGTGCTGGGATTAAAGGTGTGCACCACAACACCTGGTTTGTCTCCTACTTAATGCTCCACCCTATCTGGAATGCTTTCTCAGGACTGGTTCACATTTTCTACTATCCTGTTTAATCACTTACCTGCCTGCTACATTTTATTTTTGTTTTGCCTTCTTTCCCTCCAAAATGTCATTTTTTTCTACAAAGCTTTCTTTGTTTCCCATCCCAAATAGGAAGTGGGCATTTCACATTCTCAACTCTACTTTGTTTATATATCAGCTATGGTGTGGATACAGTGTTGCCTTCTATTCATTATTGTATCCTTTTGTTTACCTAATATGAGGTGGAAACCCTTTGAGATGAAGAGTGTCTTGTTTTGATGTCTTTTTCAGGGACACATCCACGGGATTATTAAAAAGTTCATAATTAGCTGAGCTAAATCAAAATCAAGCCTTACTCCCAGCAAAGACGAACTGAATGAATCCATATGATTCGTGCACTCATAGTCCTGAGAGACTATATCAAAAGTAATTTTTTTATTTCCTATTTAATTACCAAAGGAAAAACTGGGTTATGCCCTTATTCTTGCACTGTAATATTTGCTTTGCTTCTTCCCTAGCTAAAGACTCTCCAGAAAATCACTGCATAACTCAGAAGGCACATGTGTACTATTTCATGGTTTCAACCAAAGAGAATCAATAGTATTCCTCTAGCCATTCTCTTACAAAGTCAACTCATCCCTCATTTTATATGTCATCTTTTCCTAATATCTTCAGTGTAAATGAATATTTCAATCATAAATAAATAATAAAAATTTGCAGGGGAGGTCTAATGGAAAAAGAGCAGATCCAGCTCACATTAATTATAAAATAGAAAGTAGTTTTGGGTTTTCACCTACTAAAACTCATATGCCACTATTCATTTTGAAGAGACCAATATGCCAACCAACTGAGGACTATGTTTTCATTTCTGCACTTTGTTATTAGTGCTCTACCTGAAACTCTGTTTAATAAAGAGGATGGGGACATGAGTAAAGTGAGTAAAATAGATCAATGAGAAAGTACAAATGACCAAAGTAGATTATACACGTGTGAAATGCCACAATGAAGCTCATTATTGGGATTGGGATGGAGGCTTTTTCAGTAAAGTATTGCTGCATGAGCATGGGGTCCTAAGTTTGGATCCTGGCACTTAGGGAAAACACTGGGATGGTAATACAGGTCTGTTACTGTAGTGGGGAAGCTGAAGACATAGGTGAGTCCCTGAAGGCCAATGGCCAGCCAACCTTGCCAAATCAGTGGTCTCCAGGTTCACTAAGAGACTTTGTCTGAAACCTAAGGTAGAAAGCAATAAAGGAAGACAACTGACCTCAAACACATGCACCTGCACCTATGCATGTATGATGCACACACTATAAATATAGATATACCATGCACATATGCACACACATGATAAATATAGATATAGCTATATCATGCACACAAGCAACACATACAGAAACCCACTATATTTTTATATTTCTGTTATTTTTCATTTTGTTGAAAGTAGATTCTTCTCTCATATAATACATCACAGTTTCCCCTCCCTCCACTCCTCCCAGCTCTCTCCAACCCCTTCCCTATATTCACTCTCCCTCCATCTCCCTTCAGAAAAGAACAGGCCTCCAAAAGACAATAGACAACATGACAAAACAAGACACAATAAGACAAGGCAAAAGCCCTCATATCAAGGCTGGACAAGGCAACCCTATAAGAGGAAAAGAGTTCCAGGAGGAGAAACGTTTCCCACTGTTAGAATTCCCCCACCTCCCAAAAATACCAAGCCAACAGAGGACCTGGTGCAGACCCTTGCAGGCCCCATGTGTTCTGTTTCAGTCTCTATGAGTCCATATGGGCACTGAATAGTTGACTGAGTTGATCATGTTCTACTAGTGTCCTTCATCCTCTCTGACTCCTACAATCTTTCCTCCCCCTCTTCTGATGGGTTTCACAAGGGAGACCTCCAATTGAGATTCTCTCACCACCTAATGGCTGGCTGTGGGTCTCTATATCTGTTCCCATCTGATGCTGACTAGACAAGGTACTGGTTTATGAGTACAGCAGATATCATTAGGAATAATTTTTTCTTTTTTGTTTTTTGTTTTTATTTTTGTTTTGGCCTGCCATGATTGGTCCTACCCTAGGTCTTCCAGTCTCTGATTCCTGAACATCTGGGCAGTGTGGGGCATGGGCTGCATCTCATGGTGTGGGCCTCAAGTTAAACCACACATTGGTTGGTCACTCCCACAAGTTCTGTGCCACTATTGCCCCAGCACATCTTGCAGGCAGGACAGATGGTATGACATTCATTTATTGGCTAGATTGATATCCAGGTTCTCTTTCCATAGCCTGCAGAGTACCTTCTCATGCCAAAAAAACAAGAATGTAGAGTGAAGGCTCCATGCAGGCACCAGCTCTAACTCTCTACATTCTGTGAGCTGTGTGGATGTTATCCTCTGCCATGGGGCCCCCACTGTCAGTTTGTGGAGAACAACCCTCTATCATACCACCACGCTGGGTTGTTTGGAGATCTCCATGGGACTCTGTCAATCACCAACTCAACTGAATGCCACCCAGTCCCATCACTGGACGATTTCCATGGCTACAAAAGATGGCCAGTTCAGATTTCATGTCCTCCACTCCTAGGAATTCTCACTAGGGCCACCATCATAGGTTCCAAGAAGTTTCCACTATATTGGGTTTTATGCCACTCCCAGAAGGCCCCACAGTTCCAGCTGTCTCTCCACACACTCTCCATCCACTCCCCACACACACACCTAATCTCTCCTGCCCCTGTCCTCACACTCCCGCTGTCCACCTACACAATCTATTCTGTTTCTCCTTCCCAGGGAGAAGTCCACCTCTTTACCTAAGTTCCCTGGGTCTGTCACTTGTGTTATCGATTGCAATCATTCTGATAGGTATACGATAGAATATCAAAGCAGGTTTTATTTGCATTTCCCTAATGACTAGGGATGCTGAACATATCTTTAAGTGAGAAACCCACTATATTATATGATTAATATATACTAGTAACAAAGGTTAGATGATAGTGAAAACTTATAAGGAGAAATCATTACCATATTTATTCAGTTTGAATTTACATATAAATATATTGTTGGGAATGGTCCCTTTGTCTACTATCTCCTCCCACATCTTGAGCATGCAATAACCTCAGGCTATGTTCTAAACTAGAACAACTTTTAAATAAATGCATGCATTTTTAAAAAGTTATCTCTGTGTTCTCAGGCCCATGGAATCCTAGATATGTACCAAGCACTAGACCTTTGATACCAACGAAAAGTGTTGATAATGACTGACAGAAATACACAGACACAAGTGAGGATGCCAAGGCTAACTTTTAAATTCACTGTAAAGCCCTGCTCTGTTACTCCCGGCATCTGTCTGAATCCTAATCATAAATTCAGCGCTCTGGATCCACCCATCCTCTGAAATGTGAGCAAGCATGGAAATGCTTAACACTACTGACAAACTAACTTTCTGCCACTTCATGAAATTAAAAATACATTTTCCCTTGTTATGGCTCCCAGGAAGAGCAGTGTTACCCAAGAATGAGCTTTTCCTTTCCACATCCCCAACCACACAAGAACTCAGAGCTGAGGACAGGATATAAAACCTCTTGGATGCAAGATCCTGTTCCCACCCCATGCTGAGTTCCTTCCACAGCATTTCTGGCACACGGACATCTGAGCTCCATTGGAGTGTGTCCAGAAAACAAAAGTCACTTTCACAAACCCCAAGGGGTTGTTTCCAAACTTATAAAAAAGCCTTCCGCTGGTATCTAGAAATCCAACTGTTTAATCCAACATCCTACTTGTTTCTCCTTCTAACTTCAAAAAGTACAAAAAATGAGAAGATAACTCGACCCTTCTTTTCATTTTCTCCACTGATTGTGCAGTTAAAGTTGCCCTGTTTCTCCTTAAGTGCAGTTCTATTTGTGTTATTGCCAGTTACTAGTCCCTGGGACAGCTGCTTGGTGTCATTAAGACCTGGTGCTTCCATCTTTAAGGCAAAAATAGCAGGATCATCACAAGATTGCCTGAGGAAATTCATGACAGAATAGTTTGTCTTGAACTTAACACATTTTCAGGACCCTTGTGACCATTCTAAAGATCTTCGTGCCCCAGTGTGTTTTCTCTGTATCTTGTCTACCCACTCGCTCTCAGAGCATCTCCAACCCTCCCTTCTGATACTGTTCAAGTGGCTCTTTAATAATACCTTTTGTTCTACAAACAGTAAAATACTGGCAGTGGTACTGGGAGTTCTAATATCCCCTGTTAATACAATCAAGCTACATTTGTCTCCTTGTTGAGATCTACCTTCTGTGGATATTGGGGTAAGTTGAGTGGCAAAAAATGTCCTTGAAATTACTGTGTCCTCATCTATACAGAGTTGTAAATCCTGGACAATCATAAGTACCGTTTTCTGGTCTAACTTCCTCAGACCTCACCAAGTTGAATAAAAAAATATAGACTCTGTTCTTTCTCACCATTGCCCTAGTCTAACCTGGTATTGGACATCTAGTTTAGCAAAGTAATTCTACTATTAAATCAAATGTTTACAGATTTCTCAACAAGTAACAAAAAAGGCAATGTTAACCTTAGGTTATTGTTGGAACCTTGACATCGCCTTAAAACCTATGAATCTTTGATAACGTTTGATGATTTGCTACGGTCATCTTAACAACTAAGCTTACATATTTTCCTCTGATTTTACTTTGCTATTAGTTTGAGGGGACAGTTACAGCACCAAGGATATGTTAACAAATGATATCTTCTAGGTGTTTTAAATATCTTTTTAGAAAAATATTAATGAGCACATAGAACCAATACCCAGAACTGTGACTGTCAGGGGCTGGAGGGTTTGGGGACCCAAGAGATAAAACTTTTCTGCTAGGTTGAGGGAATGAATGATAAGTTTGACTCAACATTAATTTGTATAGTCTAATATACACGGTTCAGTCATTCCACATTGTATACAAGCATTAGCACATCACTTTGTTGTAGTAATGAGATGAGCAGGCCTGCTTTTCATCCCGCCCAACTCCCGCATGACTAGCTTTACACCCGAAATAACAACACACAAATTGTATTCTTTTAAACACTGCCTGGCCCATTAGCTTTAGCCTCTTGCTGGCTAACTCTCACATCTTGATTAACCCATATTTAGTAATCTGTGTAGCACCACGAGGTGATGGCTTACCAGGAAGATTCTAGCCTGCATCCATCTCAGAGAGGAGAGTCATGGCAACTGATCCACTTCCCTTCTTCCCAGCATTCTGTTCTGTCTTCCCCACCTACCTATGTTCTGACCTATCTAAGGGCCAAGGCAGTTTCTTTATTAACCAATAAAATCAACCCAAAACAGAAGACCCTCCCACATGATTTCCCCTTTTTCTGTTTAAACAAAAAAGAAAGGCTTTCATTTTAACACAGTAAAATTGCACATAACAAAACAGTTATCAAGCAAAAATTAGTTACAATATTTATATCTATTTTATCTTTAACATTGTTTTAACATAACAATGGAAAATTATAACTATCTCCATTCTTCAACTCCATCAAAGACTCCAGAAAGATATAATACTACCTAAGTAAACATGAAATAATCAACTTTCAAACTCTAGAAATGATAGAGACATCTCGTTGCCTGGACAGTCACCCAAAGTTCTTTTGTATCATTGGGGCATCCATCTTTGGCCTTCAGGCCCATAGTATCCAGAAGATATTTCCATGAAGCAGGAAATTTCAAAGGCAGTTCAGTCAGTATCTGCTGTGTCCTGTAGAATGTCTTGTAGACTCTTTCATGAATCAGGAACCCCGAAAGATCATCTCACCTTTAGGCAAGTTCAGCAGTCCTCTTTCTGTGGGTTCTTTATGCCCAGTTTATGCCAAGAGTCCAGGCAAGAGCAGTTTCTTGCCAAAATGGCTATCAAACTCCATAAGGAGCCTCTTCAATGCCCATCTTCCTCTTGTAGTAGCTGGTGCTGCCAGGAGCAGATGTGTCTCATTGTTGTGAAAACCCCTAAGTTATCAAAACATTTAAAATGCCATATTCTGTAGTCTTTGAAAGATATGAAGAATGCCTATCTGAAATATATCTATGCACATCTAGAAAATCTAACATGACTACAAGCTTGACTATTATTGAAGATTATTCATTAACAACCTATATTTCCTAATTATACATTACATTTTTAAATGAACTACACAATCACAATACCTTAATCAAGATCAAAATACATATACATATAACAAAATTAACCTTAAAATCCATACCAATGCAAATTATTCATATCTATATCATAGCCCCCTTTAATTGTAAAAGAACATTCATAAGCAATACTTGGAATATGGGCACAGTTTTTTCTCTCCAAACTGCTTCCTGCTGGATGGGGGTGCTGTTAATCAGATCTTTCATGGTATAACATGTATGCCAGGTTCATCTCAGTTGACAGTTGAGTGAAGTAACTTTTTGAGGGTGTTCACAGCAACCTTTCAGGAGGGCATGATTTGTCATACCATATTGGAATAGAAACAATTTACAGTGTCTCATCCTCTGTGAAAACAAAAGAAGGACTTTTCCAAAGCATCATAACCTTAGATCCAAATTTTGAAGGCAAAGTATTTTCAAAATAATCTATGTTAGATTAGTTCAGCAGCATTTAAAACAAATATCTTTTAGCAGCTGTTGCTTCTTCCTCAACAATTCAGAGTGCATGATAGCATACAGTATCAAGATTCTCTGTCTATTTTCCATTTTTGTGGCTTTATTTTAACATCTATTTTGTTTATTTTTACTTTTTTTGAGACAGGTTCTCTGTATATCTTTCTCCTGGAATAACTCTGTAGACCAGGCTTGAACTCTTAGAGATCTGTCTGTCTCTGCCTCCCAGACATTGGAATTAAAGGTGTGTCCTGCCACACCTTGAAGTCATAGAGGTCAATCTACCTCTGCCTCCCAAGTATTGGGATTAAAGGTGTGCCACCACACCTAACTACTCTCTTTCTTTTTTTGTTTTTTACTTTAAGAACTTTAACTTTTAGCCTGCATATATTTTTCACACACAATAAATCATTTAGAGGTTTTCTTTTTGAATCTCTCTTTACTGTATCTCTCTCTCTTTTCTGACCATGTGAGCCTTTAAATTACCAAGCAATATGGGCAGAATTAAAGCCATGGCTTTGACAGCTTTATCCAGCCCATTCCTTCGCTTTCCAGCCTCATGGCAGAGGTATCAGCTGTAGCCATTATTATTGCCACAACTCTATGGCGTTTCAAGGTACTTGCCAACAAGAAAGCTGCAGCATTCTGCTCACAGACCACACTCAGTTGGACTGCCTGCATGAAAGAGTCAGAGTTTGCTCTGGCAGGATGGGCCAGAAAGCCGGCATTTTAAAACAGCGCAGCTTTTTTCCTGCTATGGCTGAAAACCAAAAAGCATGCATTCAGCTTTTGATCAACACTATTTAAGTGTTTCGTAGCAGGACCTCTTAAAAGAGCTGCAGGGTTTTGCAGCTAAAGCTGAGTCAGGAAGCCACTCTTAGTTGAGAGCACTTGCTTACCTCTAGCAAACAGAACAGACCCAAGAAATTGCTGCTACCAAGAAAACATGCTTTCCTCTATTCTTTCCCAAGCTTTCTTAGGCTTTCTGTGGATTCAGTTATCCACGTTGGATGCCATTCTATAGTAATGAGATGAGTAGGCCTGATTTTTGTCCCACCTGACTCCTGCATGGCTAACTTTACAGCGAAATAACAACACACAAATTGTATTCTTTTTTATTTTTATTAAAATTTTCCATCTCCTCCCCTCCTCCCACTTTCCTCCCCTCCCCTCCACCCATACCCCCACTCCCTCCCTTTCCAGGCCAAAGAGCAGTCAGGGTTACCTACACTATGGGAAGTCCAAGGTTCTCCCAACTCCCCCCAGGTCCAAGAAGGTGAGAATCCAAACTGACAAAGCCTGTCCATACCGTAGAATCAATGCCCATTGCCATTATCCTTGGCTTCTCAGTCAGCCTCCACTGTCAGGGACATTCAAAGAGTCCAGTTTGATCACATGTTCCATCAGTCCCATTCCAAATGGTCTTGGTGATCTCCCGTTAGATATGTCCCAAAGTCTCAGTAGGTGAATGCACCCCTACAGTCCTGACTCTTTTGCTCATGTTCTTTCTCCTTTCTTGCTTGATGTTCTCCTTCCTCATCAGGACCTTGGAAGCTCAGTACAGTGCTCCAATGTGGGTCTCTGTCTCTGTCTCCATTCATCACCAGATGAAGGTTCTATAGTAATATGCAAAATAATCATCAGTGTGGCTATAAGACAAGGCCAGTTCAGGCACCCTTTCCTCTGCTGCCCAATAAACAAGCTGGGGACATCTCCTTGGACATCTGGGAACCCGTCTAGAGTCCAGACTCTTGCCAACCCTAAAATGGCTCCCATAATTAAGATATATACTTCCCTGCTCCCCCAACCAACCCTCTTCCATCCCAACCATCCCATTCCCTCAAGCTCTCCCCATCCTCTCTTTCTCCCTTCTCTCCCCACATCTCCCCTTATCCCCACCTCACCCCCACCCCGTGCTCCCAACCCTTGCCTGGTAATTTTGTCCATTTCCAATATGCAGGATGATAACAATATGTTTTTCTTTGGGCTCACCTTCTTATTTAGCTTCTCTAGGATAACGAATTATAGTCTCTATGTCCTTTATTTATGGCTAGAATCCACTTATGAGTGAGTACAAACCATATTCCTTTTTTTGGGTCTGGGTTACCTCACTCAGTAAAGTGTTTTCTATTTCTATTCATTTGCATGCAAAATTCAAGATGTCATTGTTTTTTATTGCTGAGTAGAACTCTAAAGTGTATATGTGCCACACCATCTTTATCCATTCTTCTACTGAAGGGCACCTAGGTTGTTTCCAGGTTCTGGCTATTACAAATAGTTCTGGTATGAACATTGTTGAAAAATGCTTTTGTAGTATGATTGGGCATCTCTTGGGTATATTTCCAAAAGTGGAATTGCTGGGTCCTGAGGTAGGTTGACTCCCAGTTTCCTGAGAAACCGCCACACTGATTTCCAAAGTGGTTGCACAAGTTTGCAATTCCACCAACAATGGATGAGTGTTCCCCATACTCTACAACCTTTCCAGCATAGGGTATCATTGGTGTTTTTGATTTTAGCCATTCTGAGAGGTGTAAGATGGTATCTTAGAGTTGTTTTGATTTGCATTTCCCTAATCGCTAAGGAGGTTGGGCATGCCCTGAAGTGTCTTTTGGCCATTTGAACTTCTTCTGTTGAGAATTCTCTGTTCAGTTCAATGCCCCATTTTTTAATTGGGTTAAGTAGCATTTTAAAGTCTAGTCTCTTGAGTTCTTTATATAATTTGGAGATCAGACCTTTGTCTGATGTGGGGTTGGTGAAAATCTTCTCCCAGTCATTAGGTTGCCTATTTGTCTTAATGAAGTGTCCTTGTCCTTTGCTTTACAGAAGCTTCTCAGTTTCAGGAGGTCCCATTTATTCATTGTTTCTCTTATTGTCTGTGCTACTGGGGTTCTACGTAGGAAGTGGTCTCCTGTGCCCATGTGTTTTAGACTACTTCCCACTTTCTCTTCTATCAGATTCAGTGTGTTCAGATTAATATTGAGGTCTTTAATCCATTTGGACTTGAGTTTTGTGCATGGTGATAGAAAAGGATCTACTTTCATTCTTCTACAGGTTGACATCCAGTTGTGCCAGCATCATTTGTTAAAGATGCTTTCTTTCTTCCACTGTGTACTTTTAGGTCCTTTGTCGAAAATCAGGTGTTCATAGGTTTGTGGGTTAATATCTGGGTCTTCTATTCGATTCCAATGGTCAATATCCCTGTTTTTTACCAATACCAAGCTGTTTTCATTACTGTGGTTCTGTAACAGAGTTTGAAGTCAGGGATAGTAATGCCTCCGGAAATACTTTTATTGTATAGGATTGTTTTGGCTATCCTGGGTTTTTTATTTTTCATATAAAGTTGATTACTGTTGTCTCAAAGTCTGTGAAGAATTTTGTTGGGATTTTGATGGGGATTGCATTGAATCTATAGATTGCTTTTGGTAAAATTGCTATTTTTACTATATTGATCCTCCTAATCCAAGAGCAAGGGAGATCCTTCCATTTTCTGGTATCCTTTTCAATTTCTTTCTTCAATGACTTAAAGTTCTTATCAAATAGATCTTTCACTTCCTTGGTTAGAGTTACCCCAAGATACTTTATACTATTTGTGGCTATTGTGAAAGGTGATGTTTCTCTGATTTCTCTCTCTGCTTCTTTATCCTTTGTGTATAGGAGGGCAACTGATTTTTTTGATTTGATCTTGTATCCTGCCACACTACTAAAGGTGTTTATCAGTTGTAGGAGTTCTTTGGTGGAGTTTTTGGGGTCGCTTATGTATACTATCATGTCATCTGCAAATAACGAAAGTTTGACTACTTCTTTTCCAATTCGAATCTCCTTGATCTCCTTATGCTGTCTTATTGCTATTGCTAAAACTTCAAGTACTATATTGAAGAGGTATGGGGAGAGTGGACAGCCTTGTCTTGTTCCTGATTTTAGTGGGATGGCTTTCAGTTTCTCTCCATTTAATTTAATGTTAGCTGTCAGCTTGCTGTATATTGCTTTTATTATATTTAGGAATGAACCTTGTATCCCTAATCTCTCCAAGACCTTTATCATAAAGGAGTGTTGCATTTTCTCAAATGCTTTTTCAGCATTTAATGAGATGATCATATGGTTTTTTTTCCTTCAGTTTATTTATATGATGGATTACATTGATAGATTTTTATATGTTGAACCAGTCCTGCTTCTCTGGAATGAAGCCTACTTGATCATAATGCATGATTTTTTTTATTTATTTTTTTTCATGGTTTATTTTTTTTATATTTAAAAATTTCCATCTCCTTCCCTCCTCCTCCCTCCTCCCTCCCCTCCTCCTCCACCTTCCCTCCCCTCCTTCTCCCCCTTCCCTCCCCTCCCCTCCACCCACACCTCCCATCCCTCCCTCTCAAGGCCAAGGAGCCATCAGGGTTCCCTACTCTATGCTAAGACCAAGGTCCTCCCAACTCCCCCCAGGTCCAGGAAGGTGATCGACCAAGCTGAGAAGGCTCCCACAGAGCCCGTCCATGCAGAAGAATCAGAGCCCAGAGCCATTGTTCTTTGCTTCTCAGTCAGCCCCCGCTGTTGGCCACATTCAGAGAGATGGGTTTGGTCGCATGACCCATCAGTCCCATTCCAACTGGAGTTGGTGATCTCCCATTAGCTCTGTCCCACCGTCTCCATGAGTGAACGCACCCCTCTCGTTCCTGACTTTCTTCCTCATGTTCTCGCTCCTTCTGCTCCTCATCAGGACCTTGGGAGCTCAGTCCAGTGCTCCAATGTGGGGCTCAGTCACCTTCCCCATCTGTCACCAGCTGGAGGTTCCCTCACGGTCCTGACTTTCTTTCTAATGTTCTCTCTCTCTCTGCTCCTCATCAGGACCTTGGGAGCTCAGTCCGGTGCTCCAATGTGGGGCTCTGTCATTTTCTTCATCTATCGTCAGGTGGAGGTTCTATGGTGATATGAAAGAAATTCATCAGTATGGCTATAGGAACTGGCCTTTTCAGGCTCCCTCTCCTCAGCTGCCCAAGGAACCAACTGGGGGCGTCTCCCTGGAAACCTGGGATCCCCTCTAGGGTCAAGTCTCTTGACAACCCTCAAGTAACTCCTTAAATTAAGATATATGCTTCCCTGCTCCCATATCCACCCTTCCTATATCCCAAGCACCCCATTCCTCCGAGCTCCCCCCGTTCTCCCCTTCACACTTTTCTCTCCCCATCTTCCCTTGGCCCAGTCTTGCCCAACCCTCAAGTTCCCAATTTTGCCTGGCGATCGTGTCTACTTCCAGTATCCAGGAGGATTACTATATCTTTTTTTGGGAGTTCACCTTCTTATTATCTTCTCAAGGATCCCAAATTTATAGGCTCGATGTCCTTTAATTATGGCTAGAAACCGATTATGAGTGAGTACATCCCATGTTCATCTTTTTGGGTCTGGGTTACCTCACTCAGAATAGTGTTTTCTATTTCCATCCATTTGCCTGCAAAATTCAAGATGTCATTGTTTTTTA